>NW_023270504.1:19143970-19657146 GCF_011800145.1 Mirounga leonina
GCCCACCAGAAGGCTGTACTCAATTTCTGAGCCCACCAGAAGGCTGTACTCAATTTCTGAGCCCACCAGAAGGCTGTACTCAATTTCTGAGCACTCAAGAAAATTTTACAGAGCTTTTGGGGAAACTCAAGAAATACATGTGTCTTGATATCTGCATTTCTTCTAGTAGTCCTGCATATGGGATTGGAATAGCATGGTTACATTTGCCTTACTTTCAGTTCTTCAGTAAAGCTTCATTTATTGACAGCTATATTTTCCAATATGGTAGTCATCAGCCAAATGTGTCTATTAAGCAATTGAAATGTGGCTAGGATGAACTGAGATGTGCCATAGTGTAAATGCATACTAGATTTCATAGACTTAGTATGAATAAAATCTGCAACAATTTCATTAATAATTTTTATGTTGATTACATATTGAAATGATAATATTGTGACTATGTTGGGTTAAATTACATTTATTACTTGAATTACTCTTTTTTTAATTAAAAAAAATATTTTATTTATTTATTTTTGCGAGAGAGAGAGAGCGAGTGCATGAGTTGGGGGGAGGGGTAGAGGGAGAAACAGACTCCCCACCGAGCGGGGAGCCTGATGCAGTACTCGATCCCAGACCCTGGGATCATGACCTGTGCTGAAGGCAGATGCTTAACCGACTGAGCCACCTAGGTGCCTGGGGAATTAATTTTACTCTTTTAAAAACTTTTAAAATCTGTCTGCTAGAAAACCTAAAATTACATTATGTGGCTTCCATTTATGGCTCACATTTATATTTCTACTGAACAATGGTGATCTATAGCCATTGTGCAATAAAACATTTTGCATGTTTTTATTTTCCAGATATATTTAAATATTAAAATGTTCACTGTATCAGTTATTTTTGTGAAAGTCTTCCTAAATGAACTATACTTCTGCATCTTCTTAATCAGAGAAGCAACTTAATATAGCATTTTCTTGATAAGTCAATGTCATCATTATGAAGCTTAACTTTTTTTAATATTGTGTTTTATTAATGCCTTCATGAGTTAGTTAGGAAGTGAAGCTTATAGGGCTATTGCTGTCGTGTATAAAATGGCTGCTGGTTGATGTGTGCTTATAGTTGGGAATTGGGCTGTGTTTTTCCTTATGCTTGTATTTGCTTCGTAGGCATACCTTTTTGCCCTTTCCAATGCAACCTGTATGTCCCTGATCATTTAAGGAAACCTAACAGTTTTCTAGAGAAAGTAGACAAGTAGCTTATAAGGTCTGTAGCTTTGACAGAATTGTAGGTCTTAGGTCCATGGTAGGTTCTGCTTCTTCTGTAGATAAAGATCACAGGTTTTATTATAGCTTGTTTTCTTGGAAGGCAGAGATTTTTTGGGCCTCTGGATTAGTGGTTATGAATGAGATATTTGTGGCTGCCGGAAGTCTTCCTACTAATCTATTACCTACAGTGAGGCCTTTTCAAAGGACATTAAAGTTTATGTATACAATTTTTGGAAAGAATACATAAAATATATAAGGGATTGGTAGGGAGTATCTAGAATTATTCTGAGGACTTTTGTTTTTTAAAAGATTGCTGGGAGTCCAAGCCACAATTGCTATGTTCAAGTGGGGCTACACAGGCTAATGGAGAATGAGCTATGCACATGTGAAATTTGAACCTGGGTTAGCGGTTGTAGCTTAATGTTGGTTAGCTATTCACCTGAAGGCTTTCTTCACATTCCTTATAGTTGTAGCTCGGCTGTTTTGTGTACTGCTGTTATTTCCCAGCAGTCCACAGCTCTGTTGCATGGCTTGATGCTGTGCTTTGATATGTTCTTATAGCATTTATCCTGCTCTCCTTTCTTGTGATTCTTCTGACATCAGCTCTCTTATACAACAGCTCTTGGAGTGTCCTGCTGTCTTCTATTCTCTGCATACACACATTCCAAGGGTACATCAATATGAGGACTATTTCAATGCCAAGACTGACAATATTTTTTATGATGCAGGTGAGAGATCTGATTTTTAAGTTAACATTCTTAGATCTGGGAAGTGGCGTTGTTCCCTAACATACAGATGCCTATTATGACCCGTATCGCATTACATTAGAGCATCTGTTTATTGGCGAGCTCTATCATTCAAGTGAGGGATAGCAGGATGCCTTGTGCTGGCCCTATAATGTTGTAGGTATTCTGTTGCAGATACTGGTGAATTAAACTGAACTGATGAATCTGCTCAAGAAGCTCCCTGTGCTGTGTGCAAAAGATACAGAGCTTCCAGCAAAACGGAAGTTTAGAATGCTTTCTTGCATTCTATGCATTCTATGGATCCTCAGTTTGTAATGCAGAGTAAGAGAGTAGTGCTGAGTTAGCGCTGAGCTTGGTCTGTCAGGCTCATAAAAGGCACAGTGACTCGGGGAGATGGGTTAGCCCGGTGATGGGTATTAAGGAGGGCACGTACTGCATGGAGCACTGGGTGTTAGACGAAAACAATGGATTGTGGATCACCACATCAAAAACTAATGATGTATTGTATGGTGACTAAAATAACATAATAAAATAAAATTTAAAAAAGGGCACAGTAACATTTTTCATGTACTTCTCTACTTCTTTGTCAATAACTCTTAGAAGCAAATGGCTCTTTCAGGCTAACACCTGGCCATTGCTCTCTCTTGACTCTGTAGAGAGTTTCATGATAAATCCATGCCACTTGTTTCATTATCTCTTCATGGCATTTGATAATGCTTGTAACCTAGACATTACCCTTCAGCCTGGATCCATTTAAAAGGATGTACAAAGCAGAGCTTGAAACTACTTTCTTTTATGGTCGATGTGGAACAGGTTAAATAGGATACCATCTATTATTAGGTGACTACATAAGTCAACATTGCAGCATAACAAACAATGCCAAAAATCTCAGTTGCCTATAATAATAAATACTTTTTTTCTCATTTATGCATTTGAAGGTTAACAGGGTTTAAGCTGGGGTTTTCCTGAACTTGACTGAGTTCAGCTGGGCTTGGCTTAAGGCTCAAGGTTGGATATAGATCCCCTTCATGCTTCTTTATTTTAGGACCAATGACTATCCAAGGTATGCTCTGCTGATGATGGATATCAGGAGGGGAAGAACCCCAAGTCAAATCATGAGAGTACCTGTAAAGCCCCTGCTAATATGTCACTGGATGAAGTAAGTCACATGGCCAACGCCAACATTGATGGGGCAAAGAAATATAGTTTTGCTACTAGGGAGAGCTACTACAGAGCCACACAATACAGATATTTCCAGCTCTTGTTGAGTGAAGAGGTCGATGAAACCTCTCTGCAAGACAAAGTCAAATATATAACTGTATAAAAATTTCAATAACAATCATTTCAGGACTATGGAACTTGAACAAAGGCAGATAATAGTTGAGAAGTATTGATTGAAAGAATTCTGTATAAGAAACTGTGGGAATATGTAGCTTTTTTTGGGTTGGAGCTGCTTCCATGCCTCCCCTAGCCCAGGCTGGTTGTTGAAAGCTGTAGTTTTATGAGGGTAGTGCTGGTCATGAACACCAGAAGTTTTGTTCCTGAGTGGACAGACTCAACTTGGGACTGGAGACAAAAACCCATGGCTCTGTCATTTAAAAGTGGCACGCTCTGTAGGAAACAAACAGTAAACTCTATAGCTTTGTTGGCCTGAGGCTCTGATTCTATTTGGGGCAAGTAGCAGACCAGCTAATAATTTAATGGGGAGATTTTGGAAGCGAGAGAGCCATAAAAAGGCTTAATACACTTTCCACACATTCCTGGCTGATTTGGGACTGTGAACTATGCACATGGCCAGAGGAGACCAAAAAGAATTTAGTGGAAAGTAAAAGCCCAGGCATACTTAAGAACTCTCTGAGCTATGAATATGTTCCCCAGTCTACACACAGATTGATTGGCAGAGATTAGAAGTGCTTTTGGACTTGAAGTGTTTAAGCAAACTTCAACAAAAATCATTAGCTGATCACTAAGCTATTAGTAACACAGGGGTGAGCTCTAATAAGGCAAGCTGAAAAATAATGTTAAAAACACAATTTCAAAACCCAAGTAGAAACATTAGGAACTATACACAATGTGGGAGACAGATTCTGCAGTTTAAGTTCATTCAAGTTACTTTAAAAAATCCTTCAAAAAAATCACTAATAGATAAAGCAATTTCAGAATTGCTACATTAACTTATCTAAAATGTCCAGTTTTCAACAAAAAAATATGAGAAATTCAAGGAAATAGGAAAGTGAAATTCATATACAGGACAACAAGTGGTGAATAGAAACTGAATCTGAATGGGCCAAAAGTCTGAATTTAACAGATAAAGACATCAAAGCAGGTATTATAAGTGTGTTTGAAGAATTTTTAAAAAGCCAGGTACAAAGAAGTAAAGGAAAATATGGTGAAAATGACAAAAAATAGGAAACCTAAATAGAGATATAATCTATAAAAACAAAGAGAAATTCTAGATTTGAAAAATACAATAACTGAAATGGAAGGTTTACTAGATGGGTCAACAGAAGATTTGAGAAGATAAGAGAAACAATTAGTGTATTTGAAGATAGATCAAGAGAAATTAATCAGTCTAAAGGACAAGAAGAAAATAAGATTGAAGAACAGTGAACAGAGACTCAAAGACCTGTAGAACAATGTCAAGCCTATCAACATACTTGTAATGGTAGTCCAGGAGGAGTGGAAAGAAAGGAGGAACTGTTTTTTTGAAAAAATAATAACCATGAACTTCTAAGTTTGATGAAAAAACTTAATTTATAGTACAAGAAGCTCAATGACTACCAAGTACAATAAATAAGAAGAGATCCACACCTAGACCCATGATAATAAAAGCTACAACAAATCAAGACAAAGACAGTCTTGAAACAACAAGAGAAAAATGATTCGCCATGTCTGGAGAATAACAGTACAACTAATGGCTGACTTCTCATAAAAATAGGGGATCTAGAAAGCAGTGGAAGAACATATCCAAAGTATTTATAGGGAAAATAAAGTCACTGACCAAGAATTTTTCTGTCCAACAAAACCATTTTTCAAAAATGAAGGCAGAATAAAGACCTTCCCAGATAAATAAAAACAGACCTGCCTTATAAGAAATTCTAATGACTGTCTTTCAGGCTGAAAGGACAAGACAGCAGATGGTGACTAAACTCCAGAGGAAAGAATGAGGAGCTCTGAAAATGTTAAATATGTGAGTTAATATAAAAGACTATTTATTATTTTATTTTTTTCCCTCTTAATTTCTTTGAAAACAAGGACCATTTGAAGCAATAATTATAATGCTATTTTGGGGGGTTACAGGTGTAGATGTAATATGTATGACTAGCACTAAAATGAGAGGAAATATGTCAGAGCAAGGTGGCTGTATATTAGTATTATTACTATTACCATTATTATTATTATTAATTATTATTATCCTGAAGCAGAATGTGATAAATTGAAAATGTATATCGTAGTCCTTAGATGGACTATTAAGAAAATAATTTTTAAAATATAGTCAACAGAGGAAAGAGCAAGATCCAACTATATGCTGTCTATACAAGACCTACTTTGTATTCAGAGACATAAGTAGTTGCAAAGTAAAGGGCTGGAAAAGCAAATAGTAACCATTGAAGAACTGGAGTGGCTTTATTAATATATAAAATAGACTTTAAGACAAGAAGTATTACTAGAGACAAAAGAAAACATTTCATAATGATAAAATATTTGATACATCAGGAAGAAATAGCAATTATAAATATATGAATACCTAACACCAGCACCCCAAAATACACTTAGCAAAGACTGACAGAATTAAAGGAAAATAGATAATTCAATATTGTAGTGCTTAAAATTTCAGTATTCCTCTCCTAGTAATTGATAAAAGAATGAGATAGAATATCAGTAAGGATATTCAAGACTTGAACAATAGTAGCAACCAACCTGACATAAATAACATAGCAGACTCCATCTAACACCAGCAGAATATATACTCTTTTCAAGTACACATAGAACTCTCATAATAAACCATACTACACGGCATAAAATGAGACTTAAAATATGTTTTCTGACTACCACAAAATTAAATAAGAAATCAACAACAGGAAGCAATTTTGGATTTCCTAAATATTTTGAATTTCACAGTATACTTTAAGAAAAACAATGAGTGAAAGGTGAAATCACAAGGTACATTAGAGAATATGCTGAATTGGATGAAGATGAAAACCTAACATATAAAAATTTATGAGATATAGTTAACAGATTGCAGAGAGGGGTACTTAAAACTTTAAGTTATTATATTAGAAAAGAAAAAGGTATATCAACAACTTAAGCTGCCATTGCAAGAAGCTACATAAAAATGAGCATATCAAACCTTAAGTAAAAGAAAGGAAAGAAATAATAAAGACCAGAGAAGAAACAAGTGAAATAAAAATTAGAAAAACAATAGAGAAAAATCTGTGAAAACAAAAGTTGGGTCACTTAAATGACCAACAAAAATTAATAAAACTTTAGCTAGAGTAACAAAGAGAAAAAATGAGAAAAGACAAATTAACAAAATTAGGAATGAAAGTGAGAATATCAGCACAAACTTTACAGAAATTAAAAGTATTAAAAGGGAATATTATGAACCACTTTATGCAAACAAATTGGACAACTTAAGATGAGATGGTTAATATCTTGGAAAGATATGAATTACCAAAACCATCTCAAGAAAAAATGAAATCTGAATAGACCTGAAATGCATAAGACATTGAATTACTAAGAATCTTCCTATGCCCAGGTGACATCACTATTAGATTTTATTAAGTATTTAGGGAAGGCACAATACCAATCCTTTACAAATGTTTTTAGGAAAAAAAGGAGGAGGGAAAACCTCCCAATTTGTCCTATAAGGCCAGTATTAGTGTAAAACCAAAGCCAGATAAAGATAGCACAAGAAAACTATAAAGCAATTATTTCTAATGACATAAATGCAAAAATCCTTAACAAAATATTAGCAAATTGAAATCAGCAACATATATAAAGATTATATACCACAATCAAATAAGATTCATCCCTGGAATGCAAGAATGATTTGACATCTGAAAATCAATAAATATAATATACCGTATTAATAGAATGAAGGACAAAAGTTGCATAATTTTTTAAATAGTCACAGATAAAGCTTTTGATAAAATCAATACCCATTTAAGATAAAAATTCTCAATAAATTATGAATAGAAAGGAACTTCCTCTACCTGATAAAGGGCATGTATGAAAAACCTACAGCTAACATTATACTTAATTGTGAATAACTACAGTCTTTCCCACTGAGATTGGGAATAGGGCAAGAATACCCATTTTCACAACTCTATGCAATGTTTTACTGAATGTTTTAGCCAGAGTGAAAAAGCAAAGAAAATAAATTAAAGGCCTTATGCTTTTGTATGTACAACAGCCTAAAATTATATGTATGTATATGTTAGAACTAATAAATGAGTTTAAGAAGGCTGCAAGATATAAAATCGATATATAAAAATCAATTTTAGGGGCTCCTGGGTGGCTTAGTCCGTTAAGCATCTGCCTTCGGCTCAGGTCATAATCCCAGGGTCCTAGGTTTGAGCCCCGCATCAGGCTCTCTGCTCAGTCCAGAGTCTGCTTCTCCCCCTGCTCATGCTCTCTCACTTGCACTCTCTCTCTCTCAAATAAATAAAATCTTAAAAAAAAATCAAAATCAATTTTATTTCTTTACGTTAGCAATGAGCCATCTAAGAATAAATTTAAGAAAGGAATTCAAGTCAAAAAATGTTAAAAGGAAAAAAAATTCTTAGGAATAGACATAACAAAAGAAGTGCAGGAGCTATATACTAAAATAGAATAAAACATTGCTGAGAGAAATTACAGAAAATCTAAATTCAGGGAGAGATAAATTGTGTTCATGGATTATAAGACTTCTTAAGATGGCAATTCTCCCCCAAATTATCTATAGACTTAATATAAGCCCTATCAAAATTCCAGCAGGCTTTTTTCTAATAGAATTTGACAAGTTGATCCTACAGTTTATATAGAAATGCAAAGAATCTGATTAGCAAAATAATTTTGAAAAATAAAATAAAGTTGGGAGATTGACACTGTCTGATTTCAAACTTACTAAGGCTATAGTCATCAGTGTGGTATTAGAATAAACATATAGGTCAATGGAACAGAATATAGTTTATAAATAATTTCTAAGATTTATGGGGAATTGATTTTCAAAAAAGATGCAAGCACACTTCAATCAGGGAAATAATACTCTTCTAACAAGTTGTGCTGAGACAATTGGATATCCGTATGCAAAAAATTCTTAAATGAACTTAGATCCTTACTTTATACTGCATACAAAAAACTTAATTCAAAATGGATCAAAGACCTAGAATAAGAGTGAGAACTATAATACTTCTGGAAGAGAATAAGAGAATATTTTTGTAACCTTAGGTTAGGGAACACTTTTTTATTTTATTTATTTATTTATTTTTAAAGATTTTGATTTATTTACTTGAGACAGCACAAGTGCACCAGCGGCGGGGAACAGCAGAGGGAGGGGGGAGAAGCAGGCTTCCCGCCGAGCAGGGAGCCCAACGCGGGGATCGATCCCGGCACCCCGGGATCAGGACCTGAGCCGAAGGCAGACGCTCAACCCCTGAGCCACCCAGGCACCCAAGGCAACACTTTTAGATCTGATGTGAAAACAATCTGTAAATGACAAAACAGATAAATTGGACTTTATCAAAATTAAAATATTTTACTCTTCAAAAGACACCATCAAGAAAATGAAAAGACAAACCACAGACTAGGAGAAAATATTTGTAAATCACATATCTGATAAAAGACATATTCAGAACATATAGCTCTTACAACTCAATAATAAAAAGACAAACAACCCGATTAAAAAATGGACAGAAGAACTAAGCGAATTAAGTCAATCAGAGAAAGGCAATTATCATATGATCTCACTAATATGTGGAATATAAGAAACAAAACAGAGGATCATAGGGGAAAAGCGGAAAAATAAAACAAGACGAAACCAGAGAGGGAGACAAACCATAGGAGACTCAATCATAGGAAACAAACAGGATTGCTGGAGGGGAGAAGAGTGGAGGGATGGGGTAATTGGGTGATGGACATTAAGGAGGGCATGTGATGTAATGAGCACTGGGTATTATATAAATATGATGGATCATAGGCCTGTACCTCTGAAACTAATAAAATATAAATATAAAAAATGTTTAGAAAAATGGTAAATTAAAACTAATTAATTAACATATAATTTATTGGGTTTTAGTCTATTTATTTATTAAAATTATTATGATGATAATTTTCATAATCATATGTCAAAGATAAATTGATTTAAATAAAAAATACAGCACCTGGGACAATGGACTTTTTCTTTTTTTTAACTGGACCTACAATTTCTTTTTACTTTATTAAATTTATCTTTATTTAAAAACCAGAAGTTTAAAATATAAAATTAATTTGTAATGGACAGAAGATTTGAATAGGCATTTCACTAATGACATGCAAATGGCTAATAAGCACATGAAAAGATAAAAACACTGGTAATGTATTGTTTACAATTTTGATAGTGGAAGAATTTCTTTTCTTTTTCTGGCTTGTGGCAGCAGAAGCAAGATAATGAATAGAACAGAAGTGGTAAGTGTCATAGTGAGAGGTATATTTTGCACGATCACTGTAACTCCTAAGTCTGAGTTTCAGAAATTGACGTATGGTGTATGCTGAAACTCCACTCCACGTTCCAACTAAGGCTCAAAGATAAAACTCTGCTGTATCACAGGCTAATAATTGCTTCTGCAAGTGGATTATCCTCTTATTCCTTAGTAACCAAATCCTTGCAATGGGCCCAACTGAAAGCTTTATATCCTAGCCTCCCTTGCACCATCGATGTGGCTAATGAGATATAAATGGAGGAAGACTTTTAGGAACACTCCTTAGGAGTGAGGGGATGAGCATTCTTTCTTTACTCCTTTCTTCATGGGCATCTGATAGCTAGAATTTATCAGCCAGATTGTGAGTAAGTCTTGAGAATGGAAGCTATGCAATGGGAGGGTTGGAAGAAAGATACAGTGAACCTGGGCCTCTAAAGACTTTGAAAAGTCACTATGGTGGTTCTGGTCTGCCTATATACACCTTCTTTTAGATTTAAGGGAGAAATAATTTATTTCTATATTAAGACTCTCTTTGTTTTTTCTGGAATACACAGTGGAGTGTGATTCCTAAAGTATCCATCTGCTAAGCACAGAGAAAGATGAAATGTCCCTGATATCAGAAGAATAAAGCACCTGATTCAGGAATGGTTGCCATTATGAAACAACATCTCAATGGGGCAGCTCTTATAGAATCCACTGTATCTGATGCACTTCCAATATTAGTTAAAGATAAATGTTTATGTTTATGAATCACATAGTCATAAACGGCTCTGAAGGGAAGCTGGTCTAAATACTAAACTTCTGAAATTGAAGTCAGAGAGGACTATTCTGTTTCCCATGCTGTGTCCCCTGGGGATTTTGTTAAAAACAATGCTAAATAAATCCCGCTTCTGAGCCACAAGATGGATCCCACATTGCCATATGTCAATTGTTCTAATTCTTCTGCCTCTAAGGGAGGACTATTTATTTGTTAAAAAGTAATGCTTCCATATACTAAGAAATTCAAACAGTACAATAGAATAGAAGGTATCTTTTAAACTACTAAAACCTCTGGGGCGCCTGGGTGGCTCAATCGTTAAGCGTCTGCCTTCAGCTCAGGTCATGATCCCAGGGTCCTGGGATCGAGCCCCGCATTGGGCTCCCTGCTCGGCAGGAAGCCTGCTTCTCCCTCTCCCACTCCCCCTGCTTGTGTTTCCTCTCTCGCTGTGTCTCTGTTAGATAAATAAATAAAATCTTAAAAAAATAATAATAATAAACTACTAAAACCTCCATCTTTCTGTTCTATAGATCTTAACTAAGAATTTTTCTCCACTTTATTGAGGTATCATTGACAAAATTGTAAGATATTTAAAGTGAACAATGTGATGATTTGATATATGTATCCATTGTGAAAGGACTCCTCCCAATGAGTTAACACATTCATCACCTCACAGTTACGTTTTTTTTTTAGTGAGAACATTTAAGTTTTACTGTCTTAGAAATTTTAAGTATACATTTTTATCTATAGTCACCATGTTATACATTAGATCCTCAGACCTTATTCAAAGAATTTTTTTGTACTTACCTCAGTGCTTAGTATATTTTAGTCTATTTATTTATTAAAAACTATTATGATGATAATAATTTTCATAATCATATGTCAAAGATAAATTAAAATACAATTAAAATGAAAAACCCTCATAATCATTTCACAGGACATTTTGGGATTCAGATGTTGTAATGGGTTGAGTAGCATCCATTTATTTAGATTTGGGTACTCTGGCATCCGAAACTGGTACCTTCTACCCAATAGCTCTCTTCTATATTCACAAATTTATGGAGTGGAGGATTCTCTTAGGAGAAAATCGGCTGGTCCCCTGACTGCTCCACTTTCCAACTAAGGCTCCAAGATATAAAATCTGCCTGTTGAATGGATGTGGCTTTAGCTGAAGCTGGTGGCAGGACAGGACAATGGGACACTTGAGAATACAGTTTCCGCATGTAGAGGAAAGCCTGTGGCAGAGAATTGGGCTCAGTCTCTAAACATAAGTTATTAGAGAGGAATGATGGTTTTGCAAGCATGGACTGGCAACAGAATTCACCCTTGCCCAGTGTATTTATTTCCTGGGGCTGCTGTAACAAAATACCACAAACTTGGTAACAAAACAACAGAAATTTAGCCTCATGAAGCTCTGGAGGCCAAGATTCTGAACAGTGTGTTGGCAGGGCCATCCTCTGTCTGAAGGCCCTAGGAAAGAAGCCTCTCTTGCTCCCCCTGGCTTTGGTGGCTCCTGGAATTCCATGGCAGTACACTCCAATCTATGCCTTTGTTTTCACCTCTCTGTGTCTGTGTCCCTTTCTCTTCTCTTGTAAGAACTAGTCATTGGATTTAAGGCCCATTCTAATCCAGGATGATTGTCTCAAGATCTTTACTTCAGTACATCACAAAGACCCTTTTTCCAAATAAGGTCACATATATAGGTTCTGGGTGGTCATACCTCTTGGGTGGCTGCTATTCATCCCTCTGGAGTCCACCCTCTGGCTCCCCAAAATTTATGCCCATTGCACATGCAAAATACAGTCACCCCATCCCAACGTTGCCCCAAGTCTCAGTCCATCACAGCACCAACACTTAGTCTAAAATCTCATGTAAATATCACCAGCTCAACAGCCCCAAATCTGATCATCTAAATCAGGTATGGATGAGACTCTGGGTATCACCTATCTTGGGACAGAATTCCCCTCCATCTGTGAACCTGTGAACATAGAGCACAAGTTCTTTGTTTCCAAAATACAATAGTGGACAGGTACAGTATGGGCATCTGCATTACAAAAGGGGAAATTAAAAGAAATGAAGGGGTCGCTGGTACTAAGCAAGCTTGGAATCTGACAGGGCCGATTCCATTAGGTTTCAAGGCTTGAGAATAATCCTCTGTGGCTTGAGGTTCCTTCCTTTGTGCCTGTGGCTCCATTATCCCCTGAGTCCTCAGTGGCGGCTCCATTGTCCTTGGCCTCTGGGTCCATGGCAATCCCACCCTGAGGCATTCTAACTTTTTCTTGAAGGTTAGCACATATTTGCAGCTGGGTAGCTCTAGAAATCCACTTCCTGCCTACAGAATTCTAGGAGTGACAACCTTCTTTCATGTTGTCCAGTCTCTGTCCCTATCAGTCCACACTGGCAATGTTTGTGCTGATACAATATCATCAAAACCTTATGGGCCTCCTGTGTATCCCAAGGGGGATCCATATCACTGGACAAGAGGGTTCTCCACAGATACTTCCTAAATGACCTCATCTCTATTCTTGGCTTCTGTTGAGATGGTTGATTAGAAAATGAGTCACACACCTAATCTCTTTAGCAAAATGTTGTCCAGCTACACTCTTGGCTTTTTCTACAGAGCAGGTTTTCTCAACAGTGAATTTCCTAATTTTAGCATCCTTTGCAATATGGATAGACTGAGAACCTCTCAAATCATGAAGTGCTGGTTCCTTTTTGCTTAACAGTACTACTTCCTTAATTTATCTCCTTCCTTTTGCATTTTACTTTAAGCAGCAAGGAAAAATCAGGCAGCACCTTCAATACTTTGGAAATGTCCTCAGCTAAATATTCAGGTTCATCTCTTGCAAGTTCTGCTTTTCCAAAGTAGAACACAGTTCATCCAAGTTCTGCTGCTTTTTAACAAGGTTTGCCTTTCCTCCTGTGTCCAATAACACATTCCTCATTTCCTTCTGAGATCTCACCAGAAGTACCTTTAACGTCCATATTTCCACCAGTCAGCTCTGCAAAGCAATCTAGGATTTTTCTGTCAAGCACCTCAAAATGATTTCAGCCTCTATCTATAACCCAATTCCAAAGCCACTGCCATATTTTTAGGTATTTTTTTTACAGCAGCACCCCATTTCTGAATGTCAAAATCTGTATTAATCAGTGTTCTACTAGGGAAAGAGAAATGAAGGAAATATAGAAATCTCATTCTATCTACTAATCCATCTATCTCAATGAATTGGCTTATGTGATTGTGTGGGCTGGCTAGTCCAAAATCTGTAGGACACGTCAGCAGGCTGGAAACTCTCTGACATGTCAGGACCTGAAGTTGCTGTCCACAGGCAGATTTTCTTCTTTCTCAGGGAAATATCAGTTTTGCTCTTTTTTAAAGAAACAGCTTTAATGAGGTATAATTCACCCACTTAAAGTGTATAATTCAATGGTTTTTAGTGTATTCACAGATATATGCAATTATCACCAGTCAATTTTAGAATATTTTTATCACCTCAGAAAGAAACTCCATATTCTTTCCTATTCCTCCTTCCCTACATCTACTCCCTCCACCCCCACAGCCCTAAAGACCCACTAATCTGCTTTCTATCTCTACAAATTTATCTATTTTGGACTTTTATATAATTGGAATCAGATAGTATGTGGTCTTGTAGCTGGGTTCTTTCACTTAGCACAATATTTTTAAGGTTCATCTTTGTTGTAGCATGTATAAATAGTTCACTCCTTTTCATAGCTGAGTAATATTCTACTGAATGGATTATAAAATGAATTATCCAGTCATCCATTGATGGATATTTGGGTTGTTTCCACCTTTTGGCTATTATGAATCATATTGCTATAAACATTTGTGTATAATTTTCTGTGTGGATATATGTTTTTATTTCTCTTGGGTATACACCTAGGAGCAGAATTGCTGGATCATATAAAAACTCATGTTTAATCATTTGAAGAACTGCAAGACTGTATTCCAAAATGGCTGGACCATTTTACATTCTCACCAGCATTTTTGATTGTTCCATTTTCCCACACTCTCACCATTTGTTGGTTATCTGACTTTTTTTTTCCTAGCCATTTTAGTGGGTGTGAAATGGTATCTCATAATGATTTGAATTTACTAATGATGTTTCATATGTTTCCATGTACTTAGTGGCTACAATATACCTTCTTTGGAGGAATAACTATTTGGATACTTTGCTGATTTTTTTATTGGGTTATTTGTCTTATTATTGAGTTGTAAGGGCTCTTTATATATTATATAAGGTATCTTATAAGATATATAATTTGCAAATATTTTCTCCCATTATGTAGGCAATCTTTTCTCTTTGTTGATAGTGTTCTTTGAAGCACAAAAGTTTTTAATTTTGATGAAGTCTAATTTATTTTTTCTTTTGTTGCCTGTGCTTTGGGTGTCATATCTAAGAATTCTTTGGTAAATTCAAGGTCATGAAAATTTTCCCCTACATTTTCTTCTAAGAAAATGTTTTTGTCCTTATATTTAGGTCTTTGATTCATTTTGAGTTAATTTTTGTATATTGTGTGAGATGAGGCACCAACTTATGTTCTTTTGCATGTGACTATCCGGTTGATCCACCACCATTTGTTGAGAAAACTATCCTTTTCTATTGAATGGTTTTGGCATCTTTGTCAAAAATCAGTTGATCACAGCTATATGAGTTTATTGCTGAACTCTCACTCCTATTCCATTTCTCTTCCATTTGTATGTATGTTTATTTTTGTCCATACAATCTTGAATACCCCTGCTTTGTAAATACATTTTGAAATTGAGACATGTGAGTTCTCTTTTATTCTTCTTTTTTAAGATTGGTTTTTCTAAACAATGGATCGTGGATCACCATATCAGAAACTAGTGATGTATTGTATGGTCACTAACATAACATAAAAAAAAAAAAAAAGACCGGTTTTGCTAATTAGAATCCCTTGCAATTACATATCAGTTTTAGAATCAGCTGGGATTTTGATAAAGATTGCATTGAATCTGCATTTCAATTTGGGGAATACTCCCATTTTAACAATGTTAAATCTTCCAATCCACAAACATGGGATGTTTTTCCATTTATTTAGATCTTTAATTTTTCTTCACAATGTGTTGTAGTTTTCAGATGTTTTAGAATTCTTTTGTTAAGGTTATTTCTAGTATTTTATTCTTTTTGATGCCATTATGAGTGGAATTAT
The DNA here is from genome assembly GCF_011800145.1 of Mirounga leonina. Lineage (NCBI taxonomy): Eukaryota > Metazoa > Chordata > Mammalia > Carnivora > Phocidae > Mirounga > Mirounga leonina. The sequence goes on from NW_023270504.1 coordinate 19,159,572, forward strand.
TTTCTTAATTTTATGTTGTATTGCTCATTGCAAGTGTACAGAAATAAAATTTATTTTTGTATATTGACCTTGAATCCTACAACCTTCCTGAACTCATTTATTAGTTCTAATAATTTTTTAGTGGATTCTTTAGGATTTTTCTACATATAATACATGTCACCTGCAGATAGACATAGTTTTATTTCTTCCTTTCCAATTTGGATACCATTTATTTCTTTTTCTTGCCTAATTACAATAGCTAGAATTTGAACTAATATGTTGAATATGCACAAGGAGATCAGAAATCCTGTCTTGTTGTTTATATTAAGGGGAAGCATCTTGTTTTCCACCATCAAGTTGGGGGTTTAGCTTTGCTCTCAAGGTCTTTCAACTGATTGAATAATCACCCCACGCCCAGATTATTGGGGATAATCTCCTTTACTTAAAGTCAACTAATTGTAGATGTTAACTACATGTATAAAATAACTGGACAGCAATACCTAGATTAGTGTTTAATTGAATAACTGGGTAGTATAGCCTAGCCAGATTGACACATTAACTGTGACATCCAGGTTCTTTAAAAGGTGGGTGTATTCTGAGAGAAAATGGCTATGTATGTGATGTAAAAGAGGTATAATAGTAAAGTCCATAATGCTTTAGAGCCCCTTGGTCTCGAGCCCTAAGAGGATTAAAAAAGAAGCACTCCCTTTCTCACAAGAGTGTTGTCAAGGACTTCAGCTTTGAAGTGCAGCATTACTGTTTTGGTTTCACTAACATCGGATTTTCTAGGTGGTGTCCTAAAATCTATCTTTTCTTTGAGCTTCAACTTGATAAGCATCCCACAAACACCTCAAATCTAAAATATCAAAACAGAACTAATTTCTCCCTCCCATGATTTCTTTACCTCCTCTATTTTTGCTTCTGTTCTAGTCCCCGCCTCAATGTGTGGTATTATCAAATACATGATCTCTGAATTCAAAATCCTCAGAGTCATCCTAGTTTCTACTCTCTCACTTAACTTCCCAATTAATACTAAAATCCTATAAATTCTTTCCTCTCAGTTTCTTTCAGACAACCTCCTTTTCCATTCCCTCCACTACTGCTATAAGTCAGTCCCAAATGGTCCTTTCTGCCTAGTGTCATGTTTACCCTTCAGTGAATCCTCCACACCATTACAAGAATGATTTTTCTAAATCCCAAATCTGATGACCCAAATGCTCTGCTTAAAACCCATTGCTGAGAGAAAAAAACTCTAAACCTCAGAGTGTGGTAAATAAGGCCTCCATAGCATGTCCTCATCTTTACTGTCTGACCCCCACCAAACAAGCATCAAAACTCCAGCCACACCCAAGTACTTGCATTTTCTTAAATGTGTTATGCTGCTCTCTACCTCTGTACTTTTTTAAAATTTAAATTCAATTTAGTTAACATATAGTGTATTATTAGTTTCAGGGGTAGAATTTAGTGATTTATCAGTTGCATATAACACCCGATGTTCATTACATCAAGTGCCCCTATTAATGCCCATCACCCAATAACCTCATCTCCCAGTCTACCTCCCCTCCAGCAATCCTCAGTTTGTTCCCTATAGTTAAAAGTCTCTTATGCTTTGCCTCCCTCTGTTTTTATCTTATTGTATTTTTTCTTCCCTTCCTCTATGTTCATCTGTTTTTTTTTAAATTCCACATGAATGAAATCATAATGGTATTTTCTTTCTCTGACTATTTCACTTAGTATAATGCCCTCTAGTTCCATCTGTGTCATTGCAAATGGCAAGAGTTCATTCTTTTTGATGACTGAGTAGTATTCCATTATATATATATATATATATATATATATATATATATATATATATATATATACACACACACCACATTTTCTTTATTCATTCATCTGTTGATGGACATCTGGGCTCTTTCCATATTTTGGCTATTGTCAACATTGTTGCTATAAACATTGGGTGCATGTGCCCCTTTGAATCACTAGTTTTGTATCCTTTGGATAAATGCCTAGTAGTGCATTTGCTGGGTGATAGGGTAGTTCTATTTTTAACTTTTTGAGGAACCTCCATACTGTTTCCAGAGTGGCTGCACCAGTTTGCATTCCCACCAACAGTGTAAGAGGGCTCCCCTTTCTCTGCATGCTTGCCAACATCTGTTGTTTCCTGACTTGTTAATTTTAGCCATTCTGACAAGTATGAGGTGGATCTCATTGTGGTTTTGATTTGTGTTTCCCTGATGCCGAGTGATGTTGAGCATTTTTTCAGGTCAGCCATTTGTATGTCTTCTTTGGAGAAATGTCTGTTCATGTCTTCTGCCCATTTCTTGACTGGCTTTTTGATTTTGGGGTGTTGAGTTTGATAAGTTCTTTATGGATTTTGGATACTAGCTCTTTATTTGATAAGTCATTTGCAAATATCTTCTTCCTTGCCTTTTAGTTTTGTTGATTGTTTCCTTTACTGTGCAAAAGCTTTTTATCCTGATGAAGTCCCAATAGTTCATTTTTGCTTTTGTTTCCCTTGCCCTTGGAGACGTGTCCAGTAAGAAGTTGCTGTGACTGAGGTCAGAGAGATTGTTGCCTGTGTTCTCCTCTAGAATTTTGATGGATTCCTGTCCCACTTTTAGGTCTTTCATCCATTTTGAGTTTATCTTTGTGTATGGTGAAAGAGCATGGTCCAGTGTTACTCTGCATGTGGTCATCCAATTTTCCCAACACAATTTGTTGAAGAGACTGTCTTTTTTCCAGTGGTTATTCTTTCCTGCTTTGTCAAAAATTAGTTGACCATAGAGTTGAGGGTCCATTTCTCTCTATTCTGTTCCATTTATCTATGTGTCTGTTTTTGTGCCAGTACCATACTGTCTTGATGATTACAGCTTTCTATTAAGAGCTTGGAGTCCGGAATTGTGATGCCACCAGCTTTGCTTTTCTTTTTCAACATTACTTTGGCTACTTGGGTCTTTTCTGGTTCCATAAATTTTAGGATCATTTGTTCCAGCTCTCTGAAAAATGTTGATGGTATTTTGATAAGGATTGCATTGAATGCGTAGATTGCTTTGGGTAACATGGACATTTTAACAATACTTGTTCATCCAATCCATGAACATGGAATATTTTTCCATTTCTTTGTGTCTTCCTCAATTTCTTTTACAGGTGTTCTATGGTTTTCGGAGTACAGATCTTTTACCTCTTTGGTTAGGTTTATTCCTAGGTATCTTACGGTTATTGGTGCAATTGTAAATGGGATCGATTCCTTGATTTCTCTTTCTGCTGCTCCATTGTTAGTGTACTGAAATGCAACAGATTTCTGTGTGTTGATTTTATGTCCTGTGACATTGATAAATTCCTGTATCAGTTTCAGCAATTTTTTGGTGGAGTCTTCCTATCTGTGTACTTTTGATTGGGTTCTTCCATCTCTTTCAAATGCTCTTTTCTCCCTACTGTGTTTCTCCACCTTCATGCATATAGGAGGGCACCTACTTATCTTTTAAGACTCAATATCTAAAGGACATGGTGGAAAGGAAGAGTCTTCAAAGAAAGTTGAGGAAGAATTATACATGAGAAGATATAAGAGAACGTATCGTGCCATGAATAATTTTAGGAAATAATATGGTTACTCAAAAAAGATTGAAATTATAAAACATCAAAATATTTACTTGGGACTCTAAGAAGTTGACAAACTTTTACTTGTTTTTATACTCAACCTTTGTATGAGAATTTTTTTATATGCAAAGTTACTTCACAATGTCTTCATACAGCTTTTTAAAGTTTAATAACTTGCATTGTAGGTATGACAGGAGCAACGTCTATGTATCATATAAAGTCAAAAGAAATTTTCCTCTAAAGAGTGATGTGGACTTTAGTTCTATAGCCAAGGTTATCCATTATCTTTTTGTTTAGGGCAGCCATTTGTGTTAAGTGTCATAGGACCTGCAATTAGCATATATTGTAATAACTGCATAATATGGTTGTGCTACAGTTTAATAAATTCACTTCTGAGCTTCTGCATAGGATATTTATATTATAACCCCAAAGTAAGTTATTAGACTTTACGATGCACAAGAGAAAGAAAAAAGAGTATACACAAGGGCTTTATGAAGACTCTACTTGTATTTATGTGTATATATGTGCATGTCCAATATTTGTGTGTACATGTAAATATTTATGCATACACAACACATTCTTCTGGTGCAGTTTTAAGTCCGTTTTCTCCTACCCTGTCCTGAGTGGAATGAAGTTAAGCCTGTCTTCATCTTTCTTAAACATTTATGCCCTTGAATATTGTTAATAAGCCATGTCTTAGCCTAGTCACTGTTCAAAAGTTATCTAGTCCTTTTCATTTGTCTTCCTTCTATTTCCCAAATAGTGAAATAATTTCATTTAGAAATTCAAATTCATGGCAGGCTTTAGGGGTACAAAAATGGGGTTCCTTACTTCAAGAAATAGCACTGAAAGTTTCAATAGGGTAGGAAGATTATTCTTCCCTGGGGTTTTTTAGGAGATACTCTTATTTATCCAAATATTCAAATGATCACAGCAATAGTAACACCATTTTGTGTGCCAGGTGTCATTTGAAGAATTTAAAAACACTTAACAATTTTTTGAACAGAACAAGGGGATCTGGTTGCTTTGCACTTCAGAAAACTGCAAACGTAAAAGTTCTTAAAATCTTGGCATTTTTTCTGAAATGGAAAGTCACCCCTGGCTTCAACAGTGTTATAGGCTGTGACATTAACTGATAAGTGAGCCAGAGTGAAGCACCTATTATCCTGTAAGATTACATTCCAGTTATTGCATAAGTACATTTTTCATTATACAAATGTACTTCTGTGATTTTATATCTTTGAGTAGTTTTAACATTAGGAATACTTTACTCTCCGGAAAGATTTTAGTTACAGTAGTATTTACTCAAAAATGGGGGTATGTGCCAAATGATAAGGTCCCCTCAAATCTGTGTTGAAATGAACAGGCTGCAATTCCAGCTCTGCACAATTACTGCATACCAGAAAGTGGAAAGAAGGATCAGCTATACTGGTGGGAATTGCCAAGAATTAGTCTGTGACTTATACATATGAATTTTTCTCTGTGCATATGTAATAAGGGCAGAGTGGCCCGAAGAGAAATAACTTAATATCACATTGGCCACATATCCTGGATCCCAGGTCCCAACTGGGAAGGAGGGAAAGACATTGCCCTTCCTTTACTCATGCCTGCCAGAAGACTGAGATGTCTCTGCAGGACTGAGGAGTGGAGGAAGGGCAAGAAAGGGAGGAACAATTGTGTGTTTTCACACTTCTGGATCAACCCAGATTCTGCTGACCACGGTATGTTGTCCTCATATGGCCTGTATAGAGACCTTGCGAAAAAGAAGGGATGCATATCTAAGAGGTGATGTAAGAACACGTGTTTAACAAACAGCTGTAAGAGCACCAGTGCATTCACTCATCTCCCTAAAAAGAGGATGAGAAGTTGATATATACATTAGGCATGGGGAACTCCATGTTCAAATCTACTTCCTGTGACCACCAAATACCTTATTCTCAAATTCCTTATGATTGAAATAAACTTAGCCTTCCCATCTCATTTGAATATTCTTCAAGCTTTTTCTTGGTTCAAGAAGATCATTAAAACATATTTGGTACCATAAAGCTACTAAAGCTTCCCTTCTACTCTTATGAAATGATATTAGAATGAAAACGACCTCTCTGCTGCCCCCACTTTTGTACTTTCCACTCTAAACTAGTAGCTTGCTGTGATTGCTGCCATTGCTGATGGGGCTCCTCCCCGTGAGCATCTATTTAATGGCTCAGGAGTAACTTACATATACTGGGGCATGATAACAACCCATTGAATGCCCCAATTTCTTAAATCATAACATTTTTAAACCCATGCTACTGAGCAAGAGTGGTGCTTTTTCAGCTAAAAGAAAAAGGTCCAATAAACATTGTAAAATGTTTATTTATAGGTCAGAATTTTATTTATATTCAATCATAATGAATAAGTGTGGGGTTTTTTTGGAGGGGGTGGGATTTTAGAACAATCAATTATTTCAAAGAATTTGCCTGATTTACCTTTTTCTATGTTTCCTTTGTCTTCCCAAAACCTAATGTGACCTGTCCAATATAAGCAAGACAGAGAGAGAAATAAATCAGAGAGAAACAAAATCTAGCCTGCCTTACAGTTTTCTGGATTAAATATAATAAAAATCTTTATTTCTTCTGCTAAAAGGAGACATAAGATATTAGGAAAAACTACTTTAGACAAGCTCATACTGAGTTTTATGTGTTTTTAACCTGCATTCTTCTAAAAATTGTTATTGATTCCATTTCTCTAAGGAATAGAGAGGAAGCAATCCAGAGGCATGTTTTCTAGGTAGGATGAATGCCTGGGAGCATTAGCCTGAAACACAAGAATTGGGGAACTAGGGGCACCTGGGTGGCTCAGTTGGTTAAGCATCTGCCTTCGGCTCAGGTCATGATCCTGGGGTCCTGGGATCGAGCCCTACATCGGGCTCCCTACTCAGCGGGGAATCTGCTTCTCCCTCTGCCGTTCCCCCTGCTTGTGCTCTCTCACTTTCTCTCTGTCAAATAAATAAATAAAATCTTAAAAAAAAAAAAAAAAGAATTGGGGAGCCATTCATTTGGTTGAAAGCAACTCATCTCTTATCTGGAACTGACCGAGCCGGTTCAATCTACTTAGGTCTCCAGTTAGGAATGCCAAGAGAGATAATGGGCTAGTGAGGCATGTCTAGCCGTTGGGAGGGAATCCGAAACTCCCAGCTCCACGTTGGAACTGTTTGGTAACTGTTGTCAGGCTTCTCTCAGCGGAGCAAGGAACACAGCAGTACCTATTGTTTCTAGTGAGCTAGATAAAACAATGAACACAAACATGGGTTTGTTGGCTCCTTCTTTCAGCTGTCTCTCTTGGTCACTGTATGGTATTCTTACATCCGGAACTTTTTTGAAGGTAGAAGGAAAAGAGAAAAGTGTATGAGAGGACTTAGAAGTGTGAATGAAAATGAAGTTAGTTCACAAAGGGAGGAAGACCTTTGAGCTGATGTGAAAAAAGTCTCCTCTTTGTCTTCTTTTCCTTCTCTGAATTCTGAATAACTTTGGGGCTCAGAAGATAGCACACGAGAGTGAAAGAAAAAATTTTGCCGGCACCCCACTTTTCTAGAACGAAAAAGATCCAGTGGCTCTCATTCTTCTTTTGAAAACATCCTGAAAGTACAAGTAGGCCAAATGGCTTTCCCCAAGCCATTAACCAAGATAGTGCCAGAAGCAGATTTTCTATCAACTGGTTTAGAAAAGTTGCATATGCTGTTCCATGATTAAAAATGATTTTTTGTTTGTTTTTTAAACATGACCTTAATAATGGAACATAAGGAAGGCTCCTAAATTGTGGCCCTGTTGAAATGTTGTAATTTCATTTACAACCCCAGAGCTTTCCTTTTTGCTGTTTTATTTTTGTCACTTATGTTTTTTCATTCTGTCTTTTTTAAATTAATCAGATCAACATTTACTTATTAAATGTAGAAATTTAAAAAAAGGAATGTTATGATGAGTAGATTTGTAAAATTTATTGTGTGAATTAATATTTCTGTTGGGCTTGGTTATAATGAAGTTACCATTGGCTTTCAAAATTTGTGTGATGGCGCTAAAGCGTGTGGGTTCCATTTCTCCCTATAAAATTTCATTCAGGAATTATTGACACTAAAATTATGAAGTGTATGTAGAATGTGCAATGTTTATAGAAGACTTTATAACATCCTTTATTAGTTATTCTTCACATCACATGTATGTAGTGAGTAAGAATTACCAGGAAAATAATAAAGATAATATCCTCAGACCTGAGACAAAAAATTTGAAAACTCTCTCAATAACAGAGAGTAATGTTCAGGATCAAGGGATAGTTCTAACACTCTAAGTGCACATTTACATCCTTTTTAATGAAAATATGACCTTGAGCCTCAAAGATAGCTTCAGCTCTGGATACAATTTAAAATTACATCTTTATAAAAAATTGAGCCTCAAGTCATCAATTGGAGAGTAAAAGAAGAGTTGAAATTTAGAGAAAATATTGTGGAAGGAGTTTGCTGCAAATTCTTAGAATCCTCAGGACACATGACTCCTTGAAGGGGGAGAGCAAGCCTCTGTGATAGAATGAAGAGGGCAGAAGAGGGCTCCTTCTGCAAGGTAAACAGGGAAACCATCCTCAAAGATAACAGGGACAGGAGAATCCAGAGGGTGAGTGAGCTGAGGAAACATCACTGGTAGGATCAGCCAGCTTTTCCTGAATTTTTATCTCTTTCAGATCCTTCCTGTGTGCCACCTGCCTTGTTAAAGTGAGCCCAAGAAAGTAAGACAAAATGGCAAGAATAAAGAAAACCCTAGAAAATATAGAATAAGCCTCCATTACGGGTCTTTCTGTGGCATATTCAGAGACAAATCATCTGAAAGATGCCTCTGAATATCCAAAACACAAATTTTTATTTTAAGCACAAGGAGAACTTTATCATATTCTGGTCCTGGAATGGGATAGCTCTTTGCATATGTTTTATTTAAGAAAATAAATATGAAAATGGAAAATTATTTAAGTGGGGCAGAAGTTAAGTCTTGGAAATGATCTTAGAATAAAATTTGATGAGGTTACGTAAAGGCAGCTTTGATTTTCAGAAGTTAACAATATCTTAAAAGAAAAACTGTGTATGTGTAAGTGGCAATACATTTTGGAGGACTGATATTTAAGTCCAAAGAAGTTGACAAAACACTCAACTAATTTTTCAAAAAAATTTTTTAATTTAAGTTCAATTAGCCAACACATAGTAGTACAGCATTAATTTTTGATGTAGTGTTCAATGATTCGTTAGTTGCGTATAACACCCAGTGCTCATCACAACACATGCCCTCCTTAATACCATCACCCAGTTACCCCGTCCCCCCACCCACCTCCCTTTCCACAACCCTGAGTTTGTTTCCTGGAGTCAAGAGTCTCTCATGGTTTGTCTCCCTCTCTGATTTCTTCCCATTCAGTTTTCCCTCCCTTCCCCTATTGTTCTCCGTGCTATTCCTTATATTCCACATATGAGTGAAACTATATGATAATTGTCTTTCTCTGATTGACTTATTTCACTTAGCATAATACCCTCCAGTTCCATCCATGTCATGCAAATGGTAGATACCAATTTTTAAAGATTTTTTTCGTATTCTTTCTGGGCTTAAACTGTCATCTAAAGACCCACTGATTTAGCTTTGTCATTGCAGTTAGTGTAATTTTTGTGTTGTGTGATTTGGATATAATCCATATATCACCATGGCATAGTCGATGCATTTATTAGTATCTTTAATAAACATATCCACTATTGAGTTAATAAAAATTATTTTATATAACATTTTATAAGCTTCTACTCCAAAACATAGAGATTGGATTAGAGATGATAACTCTCTATTCCTAAGGTGAGAGCACAAAGACACTTTGGATGTAGTCCTCAACTGCATTCCTATTTCCACTTAGCCATGTAAGGTCTGTGTTATTAACTACAGGGCTGTGAACATGTGAGGATGTGAGTGATATAGTATATTTCATTACTTTTGTAGAATCAACAATCCAAGTCTTTATCTGCTCTCTGCTAGGATTTTGCAAGTAACAAACATCCGATAAAGTTGATGCCATACTAAGTGGTTTAGATTTTATACTGTAAGGGATGAGAGATATTAAAGAATTTTAAAGTGGGAGGTACCTTGATCAATGTAGATTTTTTTTAAAGAGCTGTCTGTTATGGTGTGCTAGATGGATGAGAGGGAGTTGAGTCTGGAAGTTGGAAGAACATGCAAGAGTCTATTGCAAAAGCTACCGAAAGCTTGGAATGCAATAATGAGGATAAGGAAGCAAAAGATGAGATGGATTCAAGAGGCAATTATAAGGAAGACTGAATTAGTCTGAGAGGTGTGAGAGGGACAAGTCAGATTCTTCCTCAAAATTTTGGCTTGGACAACGGTTGATATTACCCACACTACAGGGCATATAGTAGAGGAAGCAGGTTTGGCAAGAGAAGAAAGAATATGGGTAAGTGTGGGATATGTTGAGTGTTCAGTGCCTGAAAGGGCATAAGTGCCATCTAGCAGCAGTCTCCAGCACATTTGGAAATGTGGACCTCAAGTCCAGAAGAAAGATTTGGTTTGGCATATAGATTTGGAAATCGTACAGTTGGTGTTTGGAATCTTGGGAGTAGATGAGCTCAGTGGGAAATAAATTATTGCAAAGGTGATGGTATTGCTTCAGTGAACTTCCTAATGCAGTGTTTTTTCCATAATAAAAATGAAGCTTCAGAAAGCACAGGGAATTTCTGAAGATGAGGCTTTTGGCCCTTTAACTTCGGAGTGGTTGATGACTACTGTTGCCAGTAAAAAGAAAGATAGTTAACATTGTTGCAAAAAGGAACAGGTGGCCCTTTCCTCATCAGTGATCAGTTATTGTGAATGTTTATCTCTATTTCTGCTGAGATCTTGGCCTCCATCCTCCTGGGATGGCTTCTAAAAGTATTGCCCACTAATGTATTCTTGGAATAATAGTGTGGATTTAGGTTGTTATGTGGTACTATAAATCATATGATCTGCTTTATGAACACCAGAGACATGCCTTTTCTACATTATATTTGCCAACTTCATAAAAGCATAAACCCTGGCTGTGTATCAGGCCCAACCTTACTCAACATCTATAATACTGGTCTGCCTGGGTAACTCACAAAGTCAAAATGCTAAAGCCACATTGGGAGGAACGTTGGAATTGGTCAAAATTTCGTCTCTGAATCAAGACTAACTTAGGCCAATGTGAATCAGTTTCTTGGGAGTTTAGAGTTTGATAGTTAGGAATTTCTGTAAGTGCTTCTGTAATAAATATTTTAAAATATTTTTAACAGAAAAATCTTCAAAATTAAGATATTATGCTGGGGAAATATACAAAATAAGTGTGATGAATATACAAATGTAAAGAGAAAAATTATAGATGAATAAAGCTAATATTTCTTTTCCACAGAATAATTGGCCAAAGAAGAAGAACAAACCATTTGCACACAAGAAAGAATGAACAATAAATCAATAAGCTTGATCATAGCTATACAAAAATACATTAAAGACCATAGGAGATGATCCTTCTTATGTGTTATATAAAAAATATGAATAAAATAATAAAAACCAAGTATTTGGGGCAGTAGAGAAAGAAGTACAAGTAAGATTTTACAAACTTGTAAAACCTTCCTAGAAAAAATTGGAAATGAAAACAGTAAATATGATAGTACTCAATGATCAATAATCCCACTTTCAGGAATGCAGCCCAAGTAAATGTTTCTAAGAGGAAAAAAAAGTATTTTTTTCCAGATGTTTATGGCAAATTATTCATCATATTAAAAAATTGGAAACAAAATTTAAGGGATGGATTAGCAAATTATAACCTTTATCTTGATAAATGTGTGACCTATGTGGATACTTAGGAAATTACATAAAAAGTAGATTTAAGTAAATAAAATACCCAAGTACCACCACATATTTACAACTACATAAAATTTAAATATAGACGTATGCACCTGTAAAAGATTGGAAAAAATGACATAGCTAGTGTTTTAAAATTAAGTTATAGGGTAGAGTTCTCTAAATACAAAATTAACTAAAAATACTAATGCAGAAGAAAAGATTTTTGAATCTTTATTAGTTGTTTTAAATTTAAGTTCCTTTCAAATTAAATGGGATGGTCAATCATTTTTAGGGGACAGAGAGCAAGATAAGACATAAAAATGAATATCATATTTAACCAAATTCTGAAGTCTTAGTGTAAGGGGTAAATGTACACTCTTAAAAAAACTCAGAAAATCTATAGTGGGTAGCATGCGTCTTTGGAAGGTCTTAATTAAGCCAGCCATTGTTCTGTATGCAATCATGCTAGTTAATTGTTCTTCCCTGTTCTCCTTTTAGATGTGACATCATTGGACAGCTGTTAAGGTTTTAGTTCTAACATTTATCGTGCCATCAAAATGATTTCAGTGTAGAGGAAAACCTTACTAATTTTGACCTAAGTTGAAATTTGTGATAATTTAGGCAAGATGTGTTTTAGTTCTCTATGTATTAGCATCATACTGACTAGTTTACTAGATCAGGCAAACTCTCCTGTGGCAAGATTCCTCAGGGACAACAGAGAGACTCTGGAAGCCACTCTTCTCCAATCTTCCTTGTCTCTTGTGTGTCCACATGAACTGTTCCTGTCTGAAATCTACCTGTTTTACCTAAGGATTTGCTATCAACCAACACAAAAATATCCCTGGGGGCAATGCTCTAAACCAGAGGTCACAGTCTAGATACTGCCAAGAAGTTGTGTTTTGTTCGATCCATAACAGTGTTTGTGTTTCCCCTCAGAATTTGAAAGCCTTTTGATAGAACATACACTTTCCAGTTCACTGTAGCTCCCACCATCCCTACACCTGGCTACTTCATGCATTTGAGTTCACCACTTTAGCTGTGAAGATACTCTCAGAAAACCATCTCAAAACATTCCACATTTCTTGCTTCACTGTTCTCTAGAAGAGTATTTCCTATCAGAAGTGCTCATTGCCACGTATTTTCTGCTGCTTTGTTTATGTTTATTAACATTTCATGGACACACCCTGGGTTCTTCATTCAACTGTAATTGCTTGAGGGCAGGGATAAGTATTAAATAATTCTGTATCTTCACAGTGCCTAGGAGAATGCCTTTAGTCTAGGTGCTCTGTGGCTATTGAACGACTGGCTGAGAGATAATTGAGGGTAAAAAAAGAGCCTCACATCAGATAGAATGATACTATTATGTTGTCCTTTAAAGCTTGCAAAGCATATGGATTATGTCATTTGATCTTTCCAATCTCCTTGGACAGGAATGGGAGTGGTGACAGGGAACAGGGCGTGAACACCCTGGATTCTGAGAAGGGAGGTAGAAATTAGGATCTGTACATATGCTTATCCAAATACATTTCAAACTAGTGCTTTCACCCCAAGTTTGAGTTTTAAGACCCAAATGTCTAATTACTGCTATGTTATAAGAAATTGTATAGTTGAGGAAGTAGCTATCACTGCTGTACGATATTTATGGCTCCACTCTCTCTAGAAAGAATTGCACTAGACAGAATTGTCCCTGCCCCACGCAGTTGGGCTTGGCCATGGGACTAGTTCTGATTGGTGGGTTGTGGGCAGGAATGAGATGCATCTCTTTCCTTAGGACAAAACATTTGACTGCCAGTTCAAGAAATGCAATCCCTCTCCTTCCTTATGGCTGCTATCCTGGTAGCCCATGTTGCTGTGGACGTGACCTAGGACTGAGGCAACAGAGAATGTTCTCTCAACACAGGGAGAACTATGCCTTGGAGGTTGGCTAGAATCTGCAGGATTTGGAGAGTGTGAGAAGTAATCTTTTCTTGTGTTAAGGATCTATTGTTTTGGGGCTCTTCACTGCAGCGTAACCTTGACTATCCTGATGAATGGTTCTTGGGACTGGGGTCGGGCATGTTGGAGGAGCTGTTACTGACTGATTCCAGAGTGTGGTTGTCAAGAGTGTGGCCCCAGAGCCCAATTGCCTGTGTTTCTATCCAGCATCATTGCTAGTTCTTGAACTTCTCAGTTCCTCGGGTTTCTTAGCAATAATATGGGATAATAACAGCACCTAGTTCATAGGGCTGTTGTGTGGATGAGTGAATTGCTTAAGGCAAAGCACTAAGAACAGTACTCAGTGAGAGTTATTATTAATATTATCACTAGTCAGAAAACTTCCTAAGATGATCATTCAACTCTCGTGTCTGGTTTCTTACCACCGAATCTGCTTTTCCTTTGTCTCCTATCATAGGGGCATCACAACACTTCAGTTAGTCATGCTCAAAAGTGTGGAATCTTCTTATCATGCTCTATCACCGGCCATATTCAGCCAGTTGCTGGCACTTTTATTTTGGCAATATAAATAAATAAATACAACTGTATAATCTTAAAATATCTTAAAAATCTTAAAATATATCCTCTTTTCTCATTGCCACCACCACAATTCATTAGCACTGCCTAGAGTATAGCAATAGCCTCCTAATTTGTCTGCCTGCATCCAATATTTGGGAAGCGGAATGATCGTAGTAGAAAGAGGATACAACCTGACCTTCTTGTCATACAACCTGACCTTGAACTCCAGCTCTATCTCTTGCCAGCTGTGGGATTTGGGGAAAGTTACTTAATGTCATTATGTCTTTTTCTTCATCTATACAAAGGGATATCTATAATTAATTCATAGGATTGTTGAGACATTATATGAGATAATTAAGGTAAAGCACTCAGTACATAATAAGGGATCAATCATTCTTAATTTGATTCCTTTTTCTCCATTGCATTTAGCCCAAATTGTTGCCAATATTATTTTCCAAAAGTCTAGGCCAGATCAAATTCCTCTCTTTCTCAGAACCATAGAGTGTAAAATAAAATACAGACTCCTTAATATGGAATTCAAGAGCCTCCAGAAGCTGCCTCCATACTTTTAGGACATTCCTCTTTGGTTCTGTGTTCCATCACTTGCTATTACTTGAACATGACTCTGAGATTCTGCCTGTGCTTTCCCTTCAGCTTAGAATGGTCTAGTTCCTTGGTGATTATAGTTAGTAATACTGTATTGTATCTTTGAAAGTTGCTAAGAGAGTAGATCTTTAAAGTTCTCATCACTAGAAAAAGATCATAACTATGTGTGGGGATGGGTGTCAACTAGACTTACTGTGGTGAACATTTTGCAATTTATACAAATATCAAGTCCGGTTATACACTTGAAATTAATATCCTATTATATGTCAATTACATCTAAAAAACAGCCTACTCCTTCTAAGTTCAGAACTAATGCCACATCCTCTGAGGTGTAAGATTCCCTTCATCCCTCTGTATATCAGTTAGTTGTTGCCATGAGATTGCTGCACCATGTGCCACACTAAAACTTGGTGGCTTAGAACATCAAGCACTCATTTCCACAGATCTAAGGGTTGGCTGAAGATGGAAGTAGGCTGGGCTCAGTTAGGGTGTCTAGTTTTGTTCTGCCTATCTCTTCTTTCCTATTAGGACAAGCATGTTAGCCTAGACATGTTCTTCTCATGGCAATGGTAGAGGTTTGAGAGCTCAAGCAAAAATATGTAGGCATCTTGAGACCTGCATATGGAGCTGACACTCCATCAATTTGGCTAATTCTGTTGGTTAAAGGAAGTCACATTGCCAAACCCAAAGTCAAGGTGCCTCTCCCACAATGAAAGGGCACTGCAGGGTTACCTGGCAAAGGGTGTGGTTGTGGGAAGAGATGAAGAATTAGGGCCACTAAAGCAATCTTCCACACTCTATTAGAATGAATGGGTCTTACTTGTGGGGTCTTAGCATCTTTACTTCTGTCTTTATTATAGGGGTTAAATAGTTCTGCATTGATTGTTTCTTTATTTACATACTGTTTTCCTTGCTTTAAACTTCTGGGAAGCAGGGATGTGTTTGACTTATTCTAGTTTTTCCAACAGTACTTAGCATCTTGCTTTACACATAATCAGTGTTTGGTTAATGTTTTTCAAATTAGTATTTTAAAATTTGGACTAAACTAGCTAACTAACTTAGAGATGTGCTTTAGCATTTTGTAAAAAGAAATTTATGAAGTGGTTTTGTTCAAAAAGGAAGAAATTCAGATATTGCTCCTAAATGTAGGCTAAAGAATTTTCTTCTCTACAGAGTCATTAATTATATATGAATCGGTGCTCACAGCAATCTACCAATGGATAAAAGAAAAAATTTTGCAAAGAAGGAAATTTGGAAGGGTTTATGAAATGTGTTAGTAAACATGGATGCAGAGGAAGAGGTGTTTGTAAGATGTGAGAGAATATACATTTTGAAGTTTTAAAAATGGGCATAATAATTTTTACAGGTTAAGAATAAGGACATTGTATAACTGTGCCTTGCCAAAAATAATCATCAAAAAAGCATTTATTCGTATTCAATGATGATCGGTTGTTACATTGGAGATGGTAAAATGGTGATCCTCTAATTCTCTTATTCCTTAAGCATTTATTAACTAGAATATTTGTAAAGAAGAGCTTTTCTTCCCTCTCTCCACCACCATTTCCTTTAAGTGTCCTTGTGGACTAATGGAGTCTTTTTTATTCAACGTCTCATAATCAATATGGTCATTATTCTTTTTCAAGCTAAAATAGCCCCAAATTTGGCCAGTGGGAGATCCTTTAAGCTGGATCATATGTTCTTTTGACATGTCCCCATTAGTTTTAGAACACTTCCTTGCTTTCAGGCTAAACAAGATGTTCTGGGCTCACCTTGTATTTTCCCTGACTCCACCCAGAATCAAGGATTCCTGGTTCCTTTACCTGGAGAATAGTGTTTAGAAACCAGGATCTGGATGTTCGGGTGTGCTCATTGTTACTGTGAAGTCATTGCTTTTAGGTCCTTTTAGTGGACAGAACTTATATATAAATTTTTTATTTCTGTCCATAATTGTTGTACTAATACCATTACCAACAACAAATAACCTATTCAGAGTTTAAGATTTCTTTTTAATACTCTTTGTTATTAGAAAACAGGAACGTGGGAGCATGGTGTCAAATTATCACCTAGCGGATTACTTAGTAATTACAAAAAGAAAATATACCTTTACAATTGAGAGATCTGGTGGATACCCCCAAATCAATGATCAAATTTGCCATTATCAATAATGGGACACACTGGCATTATGTATCTCCTGATAATTTAATGCATTGGAGAAATTCACAATATTACCTTGCCAGAAATGTTTATCCTTAATTTATTCATGAGGAAAAGAATCAAACAATTCTAGATTGTGAAGATTTCTGTAAGATAATTTTGGCCCAATCTCTCCAAAAATGTCAGTGTCACGAAAGACAAAATCAGATGGAGGAACTATTCTAGATTAAAGGAGACTGAAGAGGCAGGATAACTAAACCTAATAAGGGACATTTATGGGACAACTGTAGACTCTGAATACTGATTTAAGTATAATTATGATCAATGCGTATTGGAGGATATGAAGGAAGGGAATGTGCATATATGTGATACATTAGTTTTTGTTTTTATTTATGAAAGAGAGACAAACTTTTATCTTCCATAGTAGGATGTCAAGAGACAATGAAGAGTAGCAATGTAAGTGTGTCATTTTGAGCTGTGAGGGTGAGTGCTGACAGTTTGAATGAAGATCACTGAGGGGTACCTGTGTGGCTCAGTGGGTTAAGGGTCGGACCCTTGATCTCATCTCAGGTCATGGACTCAGGGTCCTGAGTTCAAGTGCTGTGTTGGGCTCCACGCTGGGCAAGAAGCCTGCTTAAAAAAAAAAAAAAAAGCTGATAGTGGTGGCCTTTAGGGAGGGGGGAGAGGTGGTGGGAGGTCAGAGGACACTGCTATTGTACAACTTGATTATTTTAAACTTTGCTCACACAACTTTGATAAAACTAAAATCTAAATTTAAAAAGAAAATAAATCTCAATTTAAAGACAAAATGAAAAAATGAGTGCACGTGATGAAGAGCTACGGGGGTGAGGGAGGTTGGGGCCAGACTGTGAAGGAACCTGTGCGTAAAGAGGGAGTTTGAACTAAACTCCACTAGTGGGGAGGCTGTTGAGTGTTCAAGCAGGGTCACGGTGATGCAGCTCCTATAAAGATCGAGAAAATTCTTATTCGAATACCTACTGATTTCATCCTTAGGGTCTGCTTAGAAGTTATTCATTCATTTATTCATTCAGGCACCGTGTTGGATGTCAGAAGGGTTGGAGTGAACAAAATGGACCAGCCCCCTGCCCTGGTGGTGCTTACTTTATGTACTGCTCAGGCTGATGTGTAGATTTGGGACATGTGAGGAATAATCACCCCTTGCCTCAGATTGGCACCTCAGAATTCTTTCAAAATGCTACTGTGTATGTGTGTGTGTGTGTGCGCGCGTGCACATGCTCTCCAGTGGAATCCAGCTTAATTCACACAATTTCATATTCATTTTGCAGGACCAATGTCCCCACAAGTGATCGTCAGACACTTCTGTGACTCCGTGTTCTCTCAACAGCCTGCCCGTGTCTCCCTGCTGGCTCTTCTTTCTTGTACCTAAGGCAGGAGATCCCTATGCTTTGTCCTGATGTCCTTTAACTGGGCTCTACATAAGATCCCTTGGCTGTGAATGGGAAGGGTGATGGGAGCAGAGGGACCATCAGAAGTGGGCAGAAGTCAGCATCAATAAAAGCTACTCGGGAAGATAAAAGGACTCTGAAGGGGGTATGAAGAAGAGGGGTTACCTCCCTAGGGGATGATGGCATGACTGCCCCAGGAATAAAGGCCCACACAGAAGGAGGCAGGTTCTAAAATGGAAAGGCAATATTGGGGGAATGGATACCTGGCTCACAAACAAAACTGTTAGAAAATTTCAGAGAAGGACATGAAGTGATGAGAGAGAAGGGAACCTGTGAGAGGAGAGATACAGAATTTATCTCCATTTTGTTTTATCCTTTGCATCATTATTTGACTGCCTGTAATAAGATGTTTGAAAACGCCTCCAGATAGGGATGGGATCTCTCATCCATATTGTCTGTAGTAAAAGAAATTAGGGCATATTTCTCAAGAAGCTTGATCAGTCTGATAATGAAACACCGGGAGTGCATCTTCTGTACGTCATAATGGTGAGACTAGAGGCCATTTTCTCCCCCTTAAAGTATTTAGATGGAAAAAAAGAAGAAAAAAACCACTCAAAACCTATTCACCTAGATAAAATCAAGATTCTAAAGGATTTCTTAAAACAAACAAACAAACCAAAAAACCAAAAAACAACAGCTAGGTAGGTCAGAAAAAGTGTTGTCATATCCTCGCTATATTGAAGGAGGAGAAAAACCCAGTAAGTCAGTGCCAACTCTAACTGTGCTTAATTGAGGGTTATTTCCACTCAGGGTGTCTTCTTGCAGGAGTTGAGCGATGCTAGAAACACCACCATGCAAATTCTTCTCTTTATCACAAAGAACTTACTATCATATCACAACTTCCATCCACTTTCTAGATTCAGTCATTCTTTTCTCTGCAAGTCTTATTTATTCTTCTCTTCTTTCTCTCCTCCCTTCCGCCCCCACTGTATATTTTGGAAAAGAAAAGGGACCAGGTAGGGAAGGATTAAAGAAATGTTTCTCTGCACATACAATGTGAATGTGTAGAAGTATATTGTTACAATGTACACAGCAGGCTCAAGAAAATGCAGTGGGTAATGAAGACTTTTTTAATTGTTGGGGCCGACAAGCAGGTCTTCAGGTGGGGGGTTAGGGGATGAAGGTTGTTTAACTATCCCTTTGAAAAAAGACTGCCTGGGTTGAATAATTAATATCATTATGATAAGAACAAAATAGAGATTCTTTTAAAAGAGTAATGATGGAAAAAAAAAAAGTAATGATGGTGGTATCAGGATCTTAGTATGCTTGTGAGAGGTATTAAAATTGAATGCTCTGTGTTTCCTGTACACTCCAGGAGTTGCAAGCAAAAGAAGATGGATTGGAGTCAGCAGAAGGTATTAATATGCATGTTGTCAACTGAGCCTTTAACGAATTATTTTTTCAAAGATAAAATTCGAATATTTTCTCTAGAAACTAAGAAGACTGTTTTACATTAGGTAACGAGCAGAGGCAGACTGACTTTGAAGCTAATGCAACTTCCGATTCCCAGCCTCTCACTTGGGGCCCTTTCTTCTAAGGCTGTGGGAGAGCCCCTAATAATGTGTCCAAAATGTTTTAGTAAAATTTGCAAAAGTAGTATATTTTAACTGCAATCATTTAAGATTGCTGTCTCTTTCCACTCCAACTTTCTCTGATTTCCTCTTATACTGGGTGTCATTGGAGTGGTGGTGAGCATTTTTGAGATGAAGCTAAGTGGAGGCTGAGTTGGCAATAATTTAATTTGGGTTCAGTGAGATATATTTATACGGCTTGCCATCAGTTTCCTATAGAGTTAAGTTATTGCCAGCTTTCTCAATGAAGGAAAAGCTTCCAGGAAAACTCCATCAGCCCCTTGTGCCTTCTCACCCCGCACTGTGACATGAAGTCTCAGAGAACATGTGCTCAGTGCCTCACCCCCTTACCTGAAGCTGTAGCCTGCTTTTGTATTCTGTAACGCTTTTTTTTTCCCCTTTCAGATTTGTCTCACAAATAGAATATTTGACAACTTAGAATTTTCTTTAAAGAATCAAAGTGTAATGCTTCCCACTAGAAAGCTGCTCCTGCTTTGTAAGTAGAGAACATCAACATTAAGGTTCTAGAATTTTTCATAGGCTGGGAAGGGAAACCTGAACATAGATTTTAAAAAGTTTCTTTAAGAGTTGATAAAGCTTGAGTTTGTTGCCACTTTGTCTGCAGTTTGGAAAGACACTTTGGGACATTTTAATAAAACAAGTGAGAAATGACAGACTGTTGTTTAGGCCATAGCTGAAGAGTTCTTTATTTTATATACACTTATTTATTGAAGAACTAAGAGAAAATTCATATAATTAATGCATATGAAATAAAAAATGACAAAAAGATTAGCATTGACATCAATAGAAATCAACCTGACATTAAGAAGCAAACTGCAACATTTTTTTTTTCAAATCATACCACAACTGTAAGAAGAAAAGAGAAATTTTGAGTAATGAATAGGCTCCTGGATTGTTTGATAATCCAGTTACAGAAGAGGAGTGAACCAAATGAACACACTGGAAAAAGATTTAAATTTCTGGCTGGTTTGAGACAAAACACTAACATTGATGAAAATAATACAAAACTTGTAATACACTGTCAAGTGGTTAATGATTGGCATCAATTCAAGGGATATTTAATATTAACCACTCTACATGAAAACTTGAAATCCTTGAAATCGTGCAACTTCTATATAAAAGAAATTTGATAAAGGTTTTCCCTAATTTGACAGTGATTCTGAAAAACACATATTGCACTACTACCAATAAGAAATTTTTCTAAATGGTTCATAATGAAAAACAATTTTTGAGGAACCACAGTAAAGGATAGACTTGATTCTTTCTGTTATTTTCATATAAATGATATTATAAATCATAATGCGAAGAACATAAATAAAAAATATAGAAAAGCAAATATTACAGAACATTCAGGCAATAACTAATAAAATTACAATAATGACAAATTTTTGTGGCATTAATATCAAATAATTTTTTATTTCTTGTGATTTATCTTCTTGTTTTAAGTAAATACTTACTTTCACATCAAAATTTCTACTCTTTTCCTTAAAGAGGAACCCCAAATTGTAAACTTCAGGCCTTACCCTGTGGTATCGTTGTTTGATATGAAAGATGTTGTGAGATAAATATACCCCCTCACCTCCTGCTTTTATTTATGTATTTATGTATTTATATATTTATTTATTGCTGGCCAAGGCATGGGCTTTGCATCTGCTGACTGGGCCATGGACAAGAGTGTTTGCATCTCTTGGGATCCTCTCTTTTGGTCAAGAGAGCTGGCAGAATACCTCCACATTTCATTAGCAGCCTCAGGCAAGAGCTTTTCCTTCAATAAATGATGCTGTGAAATATAATCCAACATCTTGTCTTTTTAGAACATTGCTTTTTGTGCTTCCTGACTAGGAGTTAAGAAATGCATATTTGCAATGTTGAGAAATAGCATTCCAAATTTCATGAATCAGGATGATCCTTTATTGAAAGGCTTGTGGTCCTTAGAGGCACAGGTCATTCATGAGAAGTGCCAGGGAATGACAGGGAGTCTGAGAAATAAGGAGAGGTGTCTTCTCCCATTGAATGGACAATGGGCAATGAATACCACGGAGAAGAGATGCCACCTTCCACTCACAGGCTGCATGGTTCCTCGAATTAGATCTTCCAGAGCCAGAGTCAGCAAGACTGCTTGGGAAAGCGGTTTCTAATAGTCATTAATAAAACCCCAAACAAACCAAACCTTAATATTTATTGAGGCCCAACCACATGTCTGGAATTGTGCCACTGTTAGAGGAGGTGATTGAGAGGAGGTGCCAGCCAGTTGACCCACAAGCTGGATCTGGGCAACTGGAAGCTCCTTACCCCCTGCTCTGTTCTTGGAATGTGCGTTCTACCCATTGTTCTCACCCTAGGAGCCACTTCAAGGATACAGCTTTGAGAGACTAATGGGTTGAGACCATCTGGACTATATACATGACTGAACCCCATGAAGGCCTCTATAAAACTCTTAAGATTCTGGTGGGCAGGTGTTGAGATCCATTTATCTTGCGGCTGCCCAAGACAAGCCTCGTAGGTAAGTTGTCTTGCTTATTAAAACTGCCACCCACCAATCCGGAGTGATCTGTCTCTTTCTTCAGTCTTTCCTTGCTCTCGTGTACAGCGACCAATTTAGAATTTCACCAGGGGAACTCCTGAGGTTGCTAACCAACAGTCAGGTGCTGGGAATAGATGGATCATGTAGATGCTGGTCTAGCTCCTTAAGTAGTTAAACAAGTAATTGGAAAGTTAGGAGACAGACATAGGTTTACAATTTTAAGTTTAGCCTTATGAAATTGCCTTTTTATTATAGGTCAATACTGGTTATTTCGTGTGATTGGCAGTTTCATATGATTGAATACCAGCAGTTTCATATGGTCCAACATAAAGAGCTTATGGCTTTATTATTTTCCTTTTGGGCCAGTTCTTCCCAATGCAAGACCAAATGACCAATTTGGTGTGTGTCGTTATCTCTGGTGCCTGCATCACACATGTCAGTACCATCACCTTGTCATCTGATAACTGATCATACAAATTCCTCTACACATTTCCAAATGCAGGGGGTGGGAGTCAGGGGGATGGTGGTGAGGGCCATACCTCATTTAAAAACTCTTGCAGTTGTTACAGAAATCAATTCAGGCTTGGTTGACTGAAAATATCCTCTGATGAGGTGGGACTTGAGCTAGAAATTGAAGGAGAGGGTAGACTTTATTAGGGAGAGGGAGACTGAGAATTCATTCTTTCCTCTATACTTGCAAAAGTGAATGGGCTGGAATGGAATTCCTGGGTCCAGAAAGGGAAGAAAAGAAAATAGAGAAGAATGGCCCAATTTTGGTGAAGGGAATTGGGACAGGAAGGGGAAGGTGGGCCCTGAGGGGTTTTTGTTTTTGTTTGTTTTTGTTGTTGCTTTTTAAAGTAGGTTAAAGGTCAACCCTTGAGTGAGTTTGGGTCTTATTCTGAAGGTAATGGCATTCCTGGGAGACTTAAGGAAGTGTTTCAGGAAAGCTCCATGGGGTCCTTGCTCTGCATCTTACACCCCTCCTGGAATCCATGTTTTAACAACTGGAAATCTGCACATAGAGTGGTTTGGGTTGGCTGTTGTGTATCAAGGGGCACAGCAACTCTGGAGTGGTTCTATAGTTCTCCAAAGAGGTGGAAGTTCAGCCCTATCCTGTCTTAGAAAAACAGTAATACCATTACTGAGAAAGAATAATTTTGTGTTTGTGTTTCCATATAATGCTCATGCGTTTGTGTGTGCCTTTAAAAATCTTAGATGCAACCATTAAACCTAACAAAAACTAGGAAACATGAAAAGAATTAGGTTCAGATATATTATGACTACTGTCTGGTCTATAGGACCTAATACACATCTGATGTATTTTACATAGATCAAAGCTCCAAATTACTAGGTGTCACTACTTCACACAGGACTATTACCTGTGTGTTTATATGGCTGCTTCTCAGGAACGTTGGTGAGAAGTTCATGATGTAACCAATATGAAAATGGTCCACCACTATAATTTGCTGGATCTTTGAAGAGACAACGGATCAGAATAAAAAAGGTGCTTACACGATGACATTAGTATTAAAAATAATAATACAGGTGGTGATAAGTGCTATTAAAACAGAAAACAGTTTAAGGGGGAGAGAAACGAGTGGATGTTTGCGTTTTACAAGAAGGTGGGTTTGTAAATGCCGTGAGATGTAGTTTCATATAAGGATTATTCACCTATCTCATCATTCTCTCTCATCAAGGTCTTTAAATAACAGGATCTACTTTAATAAAAAATGCCAAACTCCTGGAACCTTCACTAGTCGTCAGCAAAGCACACATATAATCTGTACTACACAATTTAGCCCTTAATTGAGTTTGCCTTTCTTTGTTTCCCATTGTTTTCCCGTCAGCCTCGTGGGCTCAAAATAGACCTTAAGCTTCTTGAAGGCAAGAACCCGGCTTTAAACTGCGTCCGGAACATGCGCTGCACGTACGAAGCAGAGGCTGGTTTGTGGAAAAGAGCGCAAGGGTCTTAAATTTCAAACTGCAGCTCCGCCTTTGAGACGCTTTCCGCAGCCGAGTGCGGCCGCCCACCGGGGGCACTGCCTCGCTCCCCACACCCCTTAGCTGCCCTTCCTCATTGCTGTGCCCCAGTGCGGCCAGCAGGAGGCGCCACGGACTCGGGTTAAGCCTTTTCCCCCCTTTCCTACCCCACTTCCCCCAGCACGTGACGTGGGAAGCTGCCTCCGCCGGAGTCTTAGCAATAGGAGTGAGGGGGTGACGGGGTTTGGGGGTGGGGTGGGGTGGGGGGTGTGGAGAAAGAGGACGCGCACGCACACACACACGCTGGGAGCAGAAACATCCTCCCTAGCTTCGTGGGTTTCTCCTCCCACCAGAGCCAGTGTGTGAGAGGTAGGTGGGGGGGGGGCGCACGTTTTGGGGTGTGAGACCCAAATCCAGACCAGGCAACCTGTGATCTCCCGCCCAACCCCCGTCCCCGGTGATTAATACCCATTTTTCTTACTCTCCCCCTCCTCCCCCTCCTCGTCTTCCTCTCCCGCTGCCGCGCGGTTGACTTGCACAGCGTGCCCCCGCCCGCTTCCCCTCCCCCGGCTCCGATCATCACCAACTGGAATCTGGGCTCCTGCCTCTCCACCCCCCCCCTTTTTTTTTTTGAGAAAGGAAGGTTCCCCCCCCAACCCCTTTTCAAAAACCACTTCCTTCGGCTTCTTCACCTCTAGGAAATCTCGGGGCTTTGCTCTTATCGAAAGTGTTCGTCAGGGTGATTTTTGATGACCACAGTCCAGAAGTGCTGGCGTCCGAATGCATTTTCTTTGGCTTTGCC
Source organism: Mirounga leonina (assembly GCF_011800145.1). NCBI lineage: Eukaryota > Metazoa > Chordata > Mammalia > Carnivora > Phocidae > Mirounga > Mirounga leonina. The sequence continues at coordinate 19,184,654 of NW_023270504.1, forward strand.
AAGAAGAGTCGTGAACTTCAAAACCCCCGACACGGATTATCAATCCTGCTTTGCAGGAAGGCAAAACCCTCAATCCCCGGCCACCCGCCACCCCTCTCCGGAGCTTCTGCAGTCGCCCGGGCGCTCGGAGTCGGTACGTAAATGTTCGCTTTGGAGTCTCCTGGCTCAGTGTTGAGGTTTGGGGGTGTCAGGGAGATAAAGGGTCGAAGCAGTGGAACCGTTAACTAACCTGCTGTTGGGTGAAGCTCTTGAATCCAGCGGAACCCGGCACTTGCTAATTTGGACGTGGCTTTTTAAAAAATATATATTTTTTTACGGTGAAAGGGGAGGGCTCCCTCTGGTCTTTTTTTTGGGGGGGGGGGTGTTAATCCCCTTACCGAACAGAGAGGTTGGGCATCGGTGCCCCGGGCCGGAGCCACGCGCCGCGACCATCCGTCCAATCGACACGTTGCAGGTGAAGCCCCGTGCGCTGCACATCAGCGCGGCGGCGGCGTGAGTGTGCGCGGGGGTGAGTGTGCGCGGGGGTGAGTGTGAGTGCGCGCGCGGGGGCGCGTGCGCGTCGGGGGCGTGTGTGTGTGTGCGCGCGCGTGTCAGTGTGCCCCTTCCAAGAAATGCCCAGTGTGCACCCAGTGCACAATCAGAACCCATTCAGCACAAGCGCGGGGTGGGAGGAGGCGCTACCGCTGGAGGCGATGGGGAGAGCGAGACAGACATGTCGGCAGCAATGCAGATGGGGCTGGGGGCCGCACTTGCTGGCGAGTTAAGTGGGGATTGTGCTTCTGCGTGTGTGCGAGTGTGTGGAGTGTGTGTTGCTCGATGGTGCCGCTTCTCCCCCCCTTCCTCCTTCCTGCCCGCTGCCCTCCTTCGCTCGCTCCCTCCCTCTCCCCTCTTCCATTCAGGTTGGCATTCCCACCTCTCATCCATGCCTGTCCCAGGAATGGTATAGCCAGACCTTTTCTGAATTATTTATAGAACGGTGCCGGCAGTTTTCCATCCCTCTCGTGTGCACTCTGTGGGAAATGCGGGGTTTCCTGCCCCTTTTCCTTAAAACGAACTGATATCTTTTTCGGAATGCATTTTTCTCACCCTCCGGGGATACTCGAATCAAACCCTGACCGCCTCTTTTTCCCCCTTAGGAAGGGGACGCTTTGGGAATGACCATGCTCCACGGAGGGACAGAACCGGCCCCCAGCTTCTCTACACAGATCCTCCTCCACTAAAGCTCCAAAAATCAAAAACCGTGATTGCCAGAAGAATCATTAAAAAAATAGCCCAGCCACTAACCTCACATGCAAATGGAATAATTACTCTGGATTCTGCATTGTGAGCTGCTCTCCATATCCTGAATTACCTTTGAATTCAGTCTTTTTTTCTTTGAATTTGCATCTCTTCAAGATACAAGATTAAAACAAAATTCACGCTAAATTGGATTTTAAATTATCTTCCTTTCATTTATCCTTCGTCTTTCTTATGTGGATATGCCAGCGAGAAGAGGAGACTGGACATTCCCAACATGCTCACTCCCTTAATCTGTCCGTCTAGAGGTTTGGCTTCTACAAACCAAGGTAGGGCAAATTCTGTTTTATTTCGTTTCACCTGGGGTAGGGATTCCTTGTTTAGTGGAATTTTTGGAAGAAAAGGCGACAAGATAAGAAAATAATGCTGTTTGGGGGAAAAAGGCTTATTACAAAGGGGGAAATCTCCCATGTTATATCTTTCCCTTCCTCATCAAACAGGTTTCGGGTTTTGGGGAGGCAGTGGGGGTGGATGTATGTAGGGACGGAAGATGTTGGGTGGCATAAGGGTCTATGTATGTAGACATGCATGGGAGACTTGTGTGATTTTTGAGTTAAATAGCGTTTTATTCACCCAGGGCTACAGCTCTGATTTTTATGGGAATCTAGAAAAAAAAAATTTTTTTTTTTTTCAGGCTAGCCTTTTCCCCCGTTGCCACTTCCATGCCTGTCTGTCTCCTATTCTCTACCTTCCTAGGAATTTTTTTTTTAATGCCCTTTTAAAAAATGAAAATAATGATTACTGTGGTTGTTGCCCTGAAGTCCACTTGCTGTCTAAAGCATTGACACCGGGCCCAGAGATCCCAGGAGGCCTACTGCAGAGGGACAGGTCTAGGTGGGGAATCTGGCTGGTCTAGGAACACCTGGAATTGAAGGATGCTGCAGGTTAAAAGGACTTCAGTCTCATGCTTGCAAAGAACGAATTCTGTCAGTATTCTCCTTTTAATTGATATTTTTTTCCTGTGCTATTATTTTTGAGCTGTAAATTTCTCCTTCTGTCTACACATCTATTTATACCCACACATCCTCCAAGCAAACTGTTACTTCCACACTCTTGCAAAATGGCTATCTTGCAGAGTTCTAAAATGCTGTGCATGAGGAAGGGGTGCAGAATTCGACACGTGAGTCTTTGTGTTAAACAAAGAGATGTGCCGTTTGCATGTGTTCGTCTTGTACCTTCAAAAGAGAATGAAGACTTTATTTTTTTTCCTCCTCTCGTCAATTTTTACAGTATATGAAATGTGGCTAGGCAGTATTTTTTTTTATGTACTTGAAAAGAGAAATAGGAGAAACGGAAAAGACTTAGCTAATGACTCTTCAGCTAGGCACTCATGCAATGCAAGACAACTCCTGAGGCAATCAGATCATCCACAGGCTGGAGGGCCATGATGGCGAGCTGGTGTGCTCTTCTCCTTGGTCCACTGACCGTACACCCCCAAACTCTAAGGGTGCCCAAATGCAGGAAACGGGTTGAGATAAAGATCTTCAAAATCCTGTAGCAGAATCATGGGTATCGATAGTCTCTTTCAAAGTATTCTCCCCCCAGATCTTTTTTTCTGGCATTTTTAATGACTATACTTTGAAGCAATCCAAAAATACCAAGGGGATGTGGGGGAAGTAGGAGAAGATCTTTGTCCCTCAACATCACACCAGAAGATAGTTCTTTATTGTCCAGAAAGAATGGATATCATCCACACTCACCGCCCCCCCCCCGCCCCGGTTTCGTTCTTTTGAGCATTTAACTGGTAATCTGTACCCATCTGTACTGTCGGCAGAATGGGAGAATGGGATCCCACTTTGAACCATGTTCTCACCATGTCTACAAATAGCTGAGGTTATCTGGTGTGTGTTCACCTTACAGACACCTGAGCTGGTTCTCCATCTGCTTCTACTCCTTCAAGTGGGAGGATGTATTCTTAATTTTACTTCAAAATAGAACAGAGGTATGGGTGAGAACAGCAACTCCATGTGCACTGGTTTCCTACGTACAGATGAGCAAGGTGAGGTGGGTGTCCTTAGGGCCTATGCCCCTTTTCTCATTCCTGGTGCCTGCGAGAGTGCCCTACAGGGACGAGGTCCTTCGTCGTATTGGTTGGTGACCAGGTTGACAGCAGACCTTTGGACAGAGTTTCAGCCACATTCTCCTAGAATGCTCATGGGATTAAGCCAGGTTCTAGGCCATCCTTAGTTGGCCCTAAAGCTAGACAAAGGACAAGAGGTTAAAAGGGGAGGGTGGTGGGGACTGGGTGGTGGGAAAGCTACAAGGAGAAGGGGAGGCGCTTATTAGGATTCAAGGTGGAATCACCACCAACTGGTCTGCACCTTTACTACATCCAAAGCCGTTTTGGATCCCTGATGAGGCAGGTGTGTCCTATCCCCGTGAGCAGTCTTGTCGAGGCTGTGACTCAGTGGTGTTCTAGGCTGTCTCTGGGCCACTGTTCTCTCTCTCTCTGTTTTCCCCCCTCATGGCACAAAGAGCTGACTGGGTTCTATTTTGTCTTCTCTCCTTCTGCCACCCTCCATACAGTGTGGGTTACCTGAGGAAGAAATGTGTCTGCTGGTGGGAGGAAGAGCAAATTTAATTTCAGTTGAGGAGCCTCCGTGATGTACAATTAAGAAAAAAAAATAATAAAAAAACACTAATGGGAAATAAAGACTATTCAGGCAAGCCCTGCCAAGGAGTTTAGATTGGTGATTTGAAGGGAAGCAGAACAACATGGTTGCCTTCTATCCCTGTGTGTTTCAGGTGTAGCAAAGCATGACGGATCTGGGACCACAGAGCCATGTGGCCACCCAGAGATACCTGTTCACGTGCAAAGAGAGGAGCAGGGTGTGCCCCTCAATCGTCTCATTTCTTCTCAGCATTGGTTCCATTCCTAGGAAGCCTGTCTGTCTGAAGAGTCTTGCTTTGCCACTGCATGTGTGTTATTTCGGGCAGGGATGGATGCAGAGAAAGCAAAGAAGTAACGAGGCAAAATTAAGGGAAAGGAGGAGGACCAACACATTTCTCTAGTCACTACTTTGCACACCAAATGCCTTTCTTGTAGGTTGAGTGCGAAGAGCGACTCCCTCTGGTGAGGGGGTGAACGGCAGGTTGATTTTGTATTCCTCTTCACCTCCAGAAGGATGGCTTCGGAACCTTGATCATCTTCTTTGACCTTCATGCCCATGCACCAGCCTTGTGTGAGGAGGGGAAGTGGGCACGTGGGCGGCGGACACACGGACTGAAATCGGTTGGGGGGATGAGTGAAGCCGGACAGGGAGAAACGAGACTGAGCTGATTCAGCCCTCGACCATATCATCATTGCCTTGTAAAAAACATTCTCCCATCCTCTCCATGAATGTGTTGAGCCCCGGATGCAGGGGTTTGCCCCCCTATTTTCGTGTTCAACAATACGAAGATGAAGGTGACATGTTCACGACTGCTAACAAGTTAAAGCAAAAATGTCATGAATGTTTATGGAGTAGGAAATATAGCAGGCAGGGGAAAGGACAGGTTGTATGTGAAGAAACCATAGCAGAAAAATCAGCCTATAAAAGCCAGGGGCAGGAAAGAAGTCAGGGTGGAACTCACCATTCTAAAGGTTGGCAAACTGTTGTTCTGGGCGATAGCCTTTTCTGCTTAATAAGGAAGGCTGGGGCTGACAAAACCACTCATCTCGTGTAACTTGTTGAGGTCAGGAGTGGATACGCTGGAAAGTTAGGTCCTCTTTCCCCCCTGCCATTCTCCAGCCTCCTTAGAAATTCTAGAAATTTCTTCCTTTCAGTAAATTACATTTTCAGTCTCTGGTAGCGTGCATGCAATCGGATATGAGTGTCGTCTCTATAAATAAATATAGATCAAAAAGAGTTACTGGTCTGATGAATTGTTCACGTTTATTAAAGTGCATCCCCTCTTTGAAACCACAGAAGAAGTCTCTAGGGAGAGTAGATTAGTGGTTGAATTGATATTATCTTCCAGAAGGATGCCGAAGCTAGAAGAACCGAATGCAGTTGGGATGAGGGGGAGTGGGCATTAACTCAGAGGAGGTGGGTTTCTGAGGGTGCGCCTGTGGCTGTTAACGGTCTATCTGTGGCCCTTACACCAAATCCACTGTGTGGATGTGCTTTTGGAGTTTTGCGAACCCAGAGAGGTGTGTTTGGAAACCTTTGGTTGGTTCGTGGATGATCTCCAACTACCTTATTTTTGTCTTTTCACTTTTAGTGCGTGAAGCTGAGGTTGGCAGAGAAGGTTGGCAGAGTGCATATGTTGGCCCTTTGTTGAAATCCTGCATGACTGCCCCGAGCAGAATGGCCACTCTGCTTTCTGTGCATCACCAGGGCTGGTTCATGATCATTACCATACTTTTATCCTAATTGTGTTTTTATGCTCTGTTTCCCTAAGTTTGTGAGCTCCTTGAGGACAGGGAGGGATATTTATTCATCCTGGAATCATTTGTCCTTAACACAGTGCCTGGCACATAACAGATACTTGAAACAAAAAATACTAGGTAAGTGGAGAGAGGAAGGGAAATATTAATTAACAAATAAGGCTATTTGTTGTTTGTTCTGGCGGGTGTTGTAGGAAGGATGTGAAGGTAAGATGTTAGATGGGATCAAGAAGGTCAGAGCTCCGTGACAGTTGAGAACGCATTTACTCTGACCTTCTCATTTCACAGGTAAAGAAACAAATCCAGGGACACTAGGTGACTGGCTTAGGTTGTGCAGCAGCTTGGTGGTGATGCTCTGTGCACCACACCACTGAACGAGATGCGGAGGTTATCTGTGGGTGTCAAATGGCTACATTGGCGTTTGTCAAACTTTTTTGTCTATAGGAATCACCTGGGGGTCTTGTTAAAAATGGACACACTGATTCACTAGGTCTGGGGTAGGGCCCAAGATTCTGCATTCCCGACACTCTCCTGTGATGCCAAAGTTGCACGCCCATGCATTCTGGGTCTGCATCGTTCCTGAACCAAATTCTGTGTCATGGTTAACGTTGGCAGCTCCACATATATGTTCTACTTTTGGAACTTTCAGAATTTCTGATTTTTCTTAGAAAAGATCCAAGAGGAGCCTGTGTCTCTAAGGTCACCCATGTCCCCTCTTCTGTCACTCTCCCACCATGTGTGACTTTTTTGCCTCCTCTTCTTTCGTCCTCTGTGCATTCTTATTCTGGCCCTTTTCGTCACTGAGTCTTCTTTTTCTCTTGATGTTCTTCTCTAAAACACTCTAGATAGAGTTTATGTATTTATTAGTGTCTCTTAGTCTCTTTTCTTTGACACTCTATTCCTTTAACTTTATTTTTGTGTCTTTTGCTCCACATTATTCAACAAATGTTTGTTAAGTACCAGTATTTGTTGAACATTGTGTCATGAGAAAGAATTAGCTCTGGTTTGTACCTTCCGGTAGCTCATAATTGAATGGGGGAAACGTGTGTAAAGAGATTATTATATACTTAGGTAAGATCTGTGAGGAGGGAAGTCTGGGAAAATGAGGTGGGCTTCACGGAGGGGTTGACATTTAAACTGTGTCTTTAAGAATAATTAGGAGTTTTGTAGAAGGAGAGAATGGTCAGTTTAGGAGGATGGAGAGCAGATGGAGAGGCAAACTGGTATAAAAGGTCAAGCCTTCTGCTCTTCCTCACATCCCTTAACCTGGGGAGAAGAGCAACACAGAAATGTGCTGGTTCTTTGATTAGGAATTTCTGATTCCAAACGATGAGGCTAGAGAATAAAGTCAGGGTCTTCTGAAAAGGAAAAAAGGAGAGGTTCTTATTTCTGCTTTAGTTATTCTACAGTTAATGAATCCCACTCCTGTTTATTAGACTCACCTTTAGAATGAGCAAATGATTCAATTTTCGTCTTAGACCACTGGATTGCAACTAACTTTGTTGATGGCCATTATAAAGAAAGGGACAGCTGTTAGTTGGTTTGTAGCCAAGGAGAGAGCTGGATCCTAGCCCAGGCCAAGGTACTCGAAATGAAGGACCAGCCTAGCCCCATGTGTTTCCAAAGTAGTGAGGTAGAGAGTTGCCATGCTATTCAGACACTGGCCACTTTCTTTAATGGCAGAAGGGAGCGATGGAAGAAGAGGGGCTCAGTTATTCCCAGGGAATTTACAGAATGCTTTTTGGTAGCCTTTTTAGCTGGCCTGGGGTTTTAGAAGCTTTCTTCATGGAGATGCCCAGGCGTAGAGAGGATGGAAAGACACCTTTAGCACTTGATTGAACGGTAGCTTGGGTGCCTCAGGGAGGATGGATTTGACATGCATGTTCCTCTAAATTTTAGTTGCACTTTTTCTGCTGCCCATCCCTCTCCCTTTCACCCCACCCAACTTCCACCCATTTTCTCTGTATTGTGGTTTGTATTCATTTCATTAGCAAAAGGATCCTAAGCTCCCCTTGAGGACTTTTTAAAGATCCACTGCATATAAAGAGAGTATTCTGAGCCTGAGGTTTGTGGATCAGCCAGTGTCAGCACTGGCTGACTTGAGGGACATTCATTCCAAGGTACCTTGAGGGGCAGGGCCGTGGAGGCACAGTGACAAGGCTGCATGACGAGGGGGGCTGGGAGAGGGGAGAGGGGAGAGGAGGAGACTCCAGGCTGGCCCCGAGGGATCGGCAGACGTGGAAGGAAAGAGAAGTACAGGCTTTGACCCTGCTTGGAGTCCAGCTTTACGGGGACGGGAATGTCTGGAGTAGAGCGCTTCCTAGATTAGGATAATTTAAGGTTTTGACTAATTAACTCACTCGACTCATAAAAACCAGGCTGTGTTCCACACACGCCAGCCTCCATGTCTTTGTTCCCTGCCTCGCGAGGACGGTGAAGTTCCTTCTTTAGAAAGAAATGTCAAGTTTCCATTTCTCATTAATCTTTATATAGAGTCTATCAGGCCTTCAGCTGGCTAGAATTTCCGAGGAAATCAGATCTTGTTTCTTTTTGAGAGGTGGGACTTCAAAACAACGGTGGATAAAAGCACTGCATTGTTCAGGGAGGGGAGAAGAGAGGCTTCGAAGAAACTTGAAGCTGATGAGGTGATGTCTTTTATCTTTTACTCAAAGCTAATTGGACTCCGTGCAAATGCATAGACGTTCCGAAGCAATCCCCCCACCTTCTAGGGACCTCAGTCTGATCACTGAGCTGCCACGGTCACTGGTGTCTTTGGGTTAGAAGTGAGCTGTGTTCCATGTGTGTCCCAACATGCACACACCCCATGCACCCATACACGCTAGGCTTGCAAGCATGTGCGTGTATTTGTATAGTGATTTACCTACCAAATTGCAACAGTAAAAAAAAATCTTAAATGCATTAAATATGTTTGTGGGGTTTAGGTGCGGTAATGCGCACGCGCGCGCACGCGTGTGTGTGTGTGTGTGTCTGATGTGGGTTAACAAGAATATTAATGCTAATAGGCACCTTGCAGATGATCTATCCTCCACAACCACCATTTTAAAGCTGTGCAAATAGCTCCAAGGTGTAAAGAAGACATACACATGGTGCAGAGCCGCATCCACTGACTCTCTTTCCAGGGCTTTCCCGTTCACTGCCCTGCTTCTTGAGTCCCTTCGGAATGCATGTCTCTTCCGTTAGCTGATGGTGGGCATTTGCTCATCCACATTCCTTCGGAGCCCAGGGTACTCCTGGAGGTGTATTCAGAGATGTTAGGTTTTTCCAAGGTGTCTGGTGGCTGCCTAAATGAATAACGGAGGTGGTGGTGGCCTTGAGAGTCCGAAAGCTTCTTTTTGTTTCTGTGTGTGTGATTTCACTTGTGTGCAAGCCATTGCCTTGGGGCCTCGATTTTCTCATTTCTGAATCAGTGGGACAGGCTAGGCAGTCCTCCTCAATCCCAGCTCAATAACAAAATCACCCGGAGAGCTCCCACGAAAAGAAACAGAAGAGGCTAAACAACAACAACAAAAGCAAAACAGTGATGTCCATGCCCAGGCCAGACCCCACACCGTGAAATTAAAATCTGTCAGCAAGGGATCCAGGCAGGGATCATTTAAAAATATTCCCCAGGGGATTCTCCTGTGCAGTCATCTTTGAGAATCACCAGGCAAGATGATTGACGCGGGGCGCCTGCTCTCTCTAAACATCACGTTGTCCTAGCACTTTAACCTGTAGAGGGGGACCCCGTCATGGTCAGACTGTCACGTGACCGGCAGAGGGTCCCTGAGCCAGAGGCAGAAGAGGTGGCCGGAACACGAGGGGGTTTAGTGTGCAGAGGGCACACAAGGGGTGCAGCCTGGCGTGGAATTAAGTAAGAGCAGGGCTGTGTTTATTCCTGAGCTCTTTCAACATCAACGGAGGCCTGGTGCGGAAAGTTAGAAAAGTTAGGGAGCTGCTTTCCCTGACACCTGTGAAACAGGTGTGGCTGTAAATTAGGGCGGGTGGCCCTGGGTTCTGCAAACCTCCGCTGTTCCACTTAGTCCTTATTGAGGGCGCCCCATTTCTTGTTTCAGGGAGAAAACCTCATTGCACTCCTTTATAACACTGTCAGTGTAGGAAAACTATTTATAAATGGGGCTGGATAAGCAGACCCTGATTGACTGGTGAGGGGTGTGAATGGTACAATTATCTTAGTGCTGGTTGGAATTCGCTAGCTGTGTCACCCTCCCTCTCAGAGCCTGAACTAGAACATGAAAGGCACAAAGAGGAGGAAGAGGGTAGGAGGCACTGAGCTTCGTTCTTCTTTGACTGTAACTTTAATCACTGCTTATTAGGCTTAGCTGGGTTAATAGTTTTCTAGCTGGGTTAATAGTTTTCTCACATCCTTCCTTTTTGGCTACCTCCCTGCCCATTTTAAAATAAATGTGAGCCTAAATGTAGAGGTAAGAAAAGAGCAGATTTATGGATCTGTGTTCCTTTAAAAAAGACAGACCCGAGGAGAGTGAAAACACTAGTTCTTTTTTGGACATCTACAGATAGTGGTTGGAAATGCGAGAGAAAGGTCATGAGTGTGGTTTGGACTCTCATTGGTGTTCAGTGGGATATGCAGAAGTGGGAGGCATTAAATATTTAGGAGAAACCCAAGACGTGTACTCACTGATCTGAATTTTTAAATAAATATTAGTTAGCCCTGTGTAAGCAAAACATCCAAATCATTAAGATACTGTAGCCTTTCCCCTTTGTATTTGTTATGCAGATCAGCTTTATCAGTGAGTTCTGCTGGGGGCCAGGATTGATATCTTCAGGGTTCAAGGCTCTCTTTTTTATCACCTCCTTAGAAATTCCAGGATTGTTTCTGGGCTTAAAGGGGGAAAGGGAAAAATTTCAGCCCTTATCTGCTTCTTTCTGTGTCTGTTTCCTGGTTTTTCCTTCAACTCCTGTAGGAAGAAGGACTACAGAAGAAATCCTATCCCGGTCAAATATGGGTGCTCAGATACGGAAGGTCTTTCTTGGGTAGGAGAATGTTGGTCCCTTGCATTTTTGAAGAAAAAATACTGAATGGGTTTTCTTGGAGCCTGCATATAGAAGAGAAATCACTTTTGTTTGTTGATTAATTTGTCATTTTTCTATGAGAACAAGATTCATGCTTTATGTCACTTTATGTCCTCAGTGCTTAGCAGAATGCTCTCCGCACTTGGGCAGTGCTCAGAGAATGCTGGTTGTCGATAAAGATGATGATGAAAATGAATGTGCATTGAGGATAAAGTTGACATATTTATACCTTTTATATTTCCATTTCCTTGCCATCCAAGCACATCTTGATGCTTTGGGTGAATTTTACTAGAGTTGAATGGATGAGAGTATCTTTTATGCTAGTTAGAGGCCGACAAAATGAAAATATACCCATTTCTTCATGTCTCCCCTCTTTGATCTTTATTTTACATTGTGTTCAATGAGGGTATTTCTTCAAAAAGCCCTTCCTCCTCACTAATTATACTTTTCCCCTCTCCTTCTAATTCCGTGTCAATACTGTCCCTTCCTCCGGCCCATCTCAAAGGCTGTCTCACCCACGAGGTCTTGCTTGATCTTCCCAACTAGAAATAAGCTCTCCCAAGTTGTTGGTTCACATACTATTTTTATTTTCCCTTTGTTTGTAGCCCTTTTCTTATGCTGGCTTTTGGGGCAAGTCCCTTGAGGGCTTTTTCGTCTCTGTTCCCCCAAACACCTTTACTGCACTGAGCTTTCCAGAACAAATAAGACCATGGTCATTCACCTTCTCAACCTCTCCTATCTCTTCTGCACTATTTACAAAGATGCTTTGATTTCAGCATAAAAGTCTCTGAAATGTATGAGTGATCTCTCAGTTGCTGTGGTGGGGAATCTAGTTTATTGATAAATCTGCATTTGTGTGACTATGACAGAGGTGGGGGAAAGGAGCCAGAAGGTCCTGGGATGGGGTAGCCAGAATTTGTAGACCATTTTAGAGATAAACAGTGGAATGAAAATGTAAAGATTTATTGCTGTCGGTCCAAACATAATCGTCATCCAAACGGAATTGGCTTGCCTTTGCTGAAGACAATCTTCTCTTGAAATTGGGCCTGGAATTAGCAATAGATATTTGTAGTGTGCCCATGAGAGCCTGGGGTATGTTCACATATGTTATCACATTTAATCCTTACCATAAGGCTGACGTTATTTTGTTTCTTAGGTGAACAGAGTAAGGATTAAAGAATTCAAGGTCACACAGCTGTGAGCACCCAGGCTTCCAACTACACCCTTGATTGTAACTCCTCGCTCTTTATTTTGTTTATTTATTTTTTTAAAAGATTTTTATTCATTTATTTGAGAAAGAGAGCACACAAGCGGCGGGGGGTGGGGTGGGGACAGAGGCAGATGGAGAAGCAGGCTCCCTGCTGAGCAGGGAGCCTAATGCGGGGCTCGATCCCAGGACCCCAGGATCATGACCTGAGCCGAAGACAGACACTTAACCGACTGAGCCACCCAGGCGCCCCACCCCTGCTCTTTAAATTGTAAGGAGCTGCTTCCATGCAAAAAAAACGTAAGGGTTTATGTTGTATGTAGAGGAACCTGTAAGTAGCACATACATTGAAACCTCAGCCCAAGTGACTTCTTCTCGATCATGTCTCTGCGTTTTGCTTTTGGCAAAAAGCAAAGTTGTTTTCAAATGAAAAAAATGGATCCCTACAAAATAGCCAAGCTCTGGACCTTACTTTAATTCGGTGAGGGCCGGGTGAGCGATTCATGGAACTGGCAATCAGCATCTCTTTCATTTCACATGATGGTTAAGGCTGGGGCACCATCTTCTCAGCCTAGTTCTACCATTCTTTACATACACTCCACCTCCGAACTTGAACTCTTCTCCCTTTAAGAGGAAACAGTCCTTTCCTACTCATTTGAATTTGGACGTTATGAAGAATGTTCATTTTCTGGTGCCCGTTTCTTTCTCAAACCCATTTTACTACTACTTTGGGTGGAAACAAATGGTTAGAGTAAGAGAATGGCAGCCAAAAATGCTGCTTTGTTGTTGGGTTTTAATTGTTAACAGGAATCACTATTATCGCTCTGTGAGTTAGACCTCCCTGCTTCTAAGACGAATATAAGGGAGCTAGTTTTGTTTCAAATCTCTGCATTAACTTTTGATTCAGAGGGCAGTTTATATATAAACATATAATACAAAGGTTAAATTCCATGTCTTTATTTTTCTATCTAAGGCAAGACAGCCTCTGTTGGTGCCACAGAGAGTTCTGGTACCTTAGCCCTACCATGTGCATGTTTTTACACTGCTTTCCAGTGACTCAGAGTACGGTGGTATTGAGGAGGGAACACTGGCCAATGGGCCAGGAAACCAGGCCCCTTCTCAACCTCGCCTCAGCTCTGTGTGATTCAGGCAGATTACATAACCTTGCTGAGCTTACTTCCTCACCTGCAAAATGAGGTCTTTGCGGGGGGGAAGGGGGGGTTGGCAGTTATTGCCTCGTGGATCAAATGAAACATAAAGAATCCCCTCAAACTACAAGGTTAATATACATACCTACAATATTATTACTCATAACTCCATCCTGCTCAGCATAACAGCCTTCCAGTGGCCTTTAGTTCAGTGTATCCACTCCCGCTGGGCGAGAGAAGAGAAAATATTTGTTGGAGAAGATAGGCAGGTGGGGGCAAAGTCACCAGTATTCCCAGTGCTGAGCAGCCCCAGGCCTGTTGTGACCTGTGGTTTTTAATCTTTGGTCCATGTCTCCTCAGGTTCTCTGTCACAGTATTTATCTAGAAAACTAGATAAAAAACTTGTCAAAAAGGAGAGCAAGGAGACTCTTCCTAGCTTTATGTATAGAACTACTTTTTCCAGGCTTATCTTTTATCTTTACAAGACCCAGGAAGAGTAGAGACGGAGCTGGTGACGCAAGCTAAGGAGAAGCTTAGCCACGAAAGGCCATTGTACACTCAGGCCTCTGCCCCTGCCCCTCATTCTGTCTGCAGTCCCTCCCCCAGCTTCCCTCCCTGGCTTCAGTCCTGTTCTGCCTTCAAGAGTCAGCTCGGGGATCTTCTGCTCCAGGTCTTCCTGTCCCCCCAGGCTGGAGGCACCATTCTCCTCGTGTTCCCATAGTTCCCCAGTTTGAGATGATGCCCGCCATGTCTCTGTCTCACGCACCTCTAATGTGAATTTCTCAAGGGCAGAAACCGCCTCTCCTCTCTACCCTATGCGTGCCTAGCAGAGTGCTGGCCCATGGGGGACACGTAATAAACAGCTGCTTACAAGGCGTGAGGGCCGACAGGCTTTCCATGCATTTATGAATTTAGGAGTTCCAACTACCCTTGAAGGTAGGTATAATTATTACTTACATTTTATGCATGAGGATTCTAAGGCACGGAGAAGTTAAAACTTGCTCAGCTCAATTGGAGGAGCCAGGATTTGAACCCAGCTCTCTGGCTTGAGCTCACATTCTTTGACTTTATGTTCTACAGCTTTGTAGTAAGTTTTTATGGTTGACCTGAATGATCAGAGACTTAGAAGAAACATATTGTGTGTCCGGTTTTACATAATGAGGACCGTGGAAGGAAGAGAAGACAGTGCACAGTGGGATTTGAAGAGTGGCTAGGACTTGGATCTGTATGAATGTTTGTGGACCTCAGTCTCCTGATGTGCTAATTAAATATAATAATATGAAATATTAATATATAAATTAAAAGATACCTGGGACTTCCAGAAATGCATGGGAATGTGATTAGTATAATTATTGTTGAATTTTGAGTGAAGCGGGTTGTATTTCCAGAGCTTGTGCTTCTGACCTGCTTGCTGTTTACTTTTGGTTTCTTCCGTTTTCCTGGCCACTGTCTCCTCCAGGGACAATTTAGGGGTGCTGGGGGGGTGGTGGTGCTGTTGGTCTGCATACTCCTCCATCCATTCTTACTGCAGTCCAATATGGTGATAGATGCAGGAGACAGTGACTGAGACCCAGAACTCAGGAGTCAGACAGTCAAGGTTTCTGTTGTGCTCCTATTAGTTTAGTGGGCAAATGTCTTCAGTTCTCTCTACTCCCAGATTCTTATCATAAGATGAGGTGTTAATAATTCTGGCTTTTGGGGGCGCCTGGGTGGCTCAGTCATTAAGCGTCTGCCTTCAGCTCAGGTCATGATCCCAGGGTTCTGGGATCGAGCCCCACATCGGGCTCCCTGCTCTGTGGGAAGCCTGCTTCTCCCTCTCCCACTCCCCCTGCGTTGTGTTCCCTCTCTCGCTGTGTCTCTCTCTGTCAAATAAATAAAATCTTTAAAAAAAAAGAATTCTGGCTTTTGAGTCACTGGGAGAGTTTAGTGAGTTATTTCATTTTGAACAGTACTTGTTATGGAGTAAATATTCAGTAAGTATTAACTACTTTGATGGCCCCTGGTCCCAACCAAGTCAGAGCCAGCTTGAGTGGCAAGGGTGTAATGTAGGTGGCAGTTGGGTCTGAATTAGAGGCTTCCAGATCAAGACTGGCATTGACTTCTTTGAGTATCTCATCAAATCATAACTGGCAAGAGAAGAAAGTACGGCCAGGAGCTGACATGTTCCTAGAATGTTCAGAGGACATGACTTCTTAGTGCAAAAAAGTGCAGAAGATACCCATGGATGGGAACCAGTTACTCAAGGATTTGAGGATTGAAGTGAGCTCTGGGCAAAGTGACCATGAACTGATCAAACATAGGATAAAATGAAAAGCTGTAAGGAAGTATGCAAACAAATAAGTGTAAATTTTGAGAAAGAAAGGAATGCTTTCAATGAAGGAAGGTAAGAGAGGCAAAGACAAACCAACTTGGATGTAATAATGAGAATCGTGTGCATTTCTGGAGTGCTTTATAGTTTACTAAGGGCTTTCTCATATGTCTTTTGGTCTTCCCAATAACCCACTAGGAGGAATTCTGGGCAGGAATATTATCTCCATTTTACAGATGAGGAAATTGAGGTCTGAGGTACTCTAGCGATTGTCCAAAATTGCACAGTCAGGAAGAAAAAGAGGTGGAACTCAGTTTCAACTTTTCTGAATCCCAGGCCAGGGCCCTTCCTTCTCTGCCTCTGCCTTGAGAGAGCTGGGGAGAGCAGCTTGTTACCATGGTTGAGAAGCTTGAAGGAAGTCTAATTGGATAAACAAAGAGTTGATTCTAAGAAGAAAATAAATGACTTTCACGGGCAGGTGAAGATGTTCAGAAATAGTAAAAGTTGTGAACCCCGAAAAGGCAAGGTCACATATTATGCAAAAGATATAAGGGTTTGGAGCATGAGAATTATTATTTCACTTCTTTATATTTTTCTTTATGTTCCAGAATTTCTACAATACAGCACATTATTTTCTTTTCTTTTTTTTTTTAAAGATTTATTTATTTATTTGAGAGAGCGAGAATGAGAGAGAGAGAGAGAGAGAGTACATGAGTGGGGGAGGGTCAGAGGGAGAAGCAAGCTCCTCGCTGAGCAGGGAGCCCGATGCGGGACTCGATCCCGGGACTCCGGGATCATGACCTGAGCCGAAGGCAGTCGCTTAACCAACTGAGCCACCCAGGCGCCCCCAGCACATTATTTTCATATTCAGAAAAGATGAGCTAGGAAACAAAAGCAAGAACTTTAATTATACCAGGAATTAGATAAAAGGAAATGGGTAAAAGTCATCTGCATAAGGGCAGGAAATATACTCTTACATTCTTAGAAATAGAACAGGGAACTGGTTTACTAATATAGTCACACATCTGTGTGTTTGTGGGTGTGTGTGTATAATCTGGATTCTAGCATGGGTTAGGGAACACAAAACTCAGTTAAAGTTGGAGAGGATTTTACTTTATTTTTTTAATTTTTAATTTTTACTTATTTTATTTATTGTTTTTTTGAGAGAGAAAGTGCATGCACACACACAAGCAGGGGGGAGGGGCAGAGGGAGAGGGAGAGGGAGAGAATCTTAAGCTGGCTCCACCCCTTGAGATCAGGACTTGAGTCAAAATCCAAAGTCAGACACCTAACTGACTGAGCCACCCAGGCGCCCCTTTATTTTATTTTGTCATTTAAATTCAAGTTAGTTAACATATAGTGTAGTATTGGTTTCAGGAGTAGAATTTAGTGATTGATCACTTACATACAATACCCAGTGCTCATCACAACAAAGGCCCTCCTTCATACCCATCACCCATTACCCCATCCCCCCCCCACCCCATTCCAGCAGCCCTCAGATTGTTCTCTATAGTTAAGAGTCTCTTATGCTTTGCCTCCCTCTCTTCTTTTTTTTTTAACCTTATTTTATATTTCCTTCCCCTCCCCTATGTTCCATCTGTTTTGTTTCTTAAATTCCATATGAGTGAAATCATATGGTATTTGTCTTTCTCTGACCGACTTATTTCACTTAGCATGATACCCTGTAGTTCCATCTGTGTCCTTGCAAATGGCAAGATTTCATTCCTTTTGATGGCTGAGTAATATTCCATTGTACATATATGCCACCTCTTCTTTATCCATTCAGCTGTCGATGGACATCTGGGCTTTTTTTATAGTTTGGCTATTGTGGACATTGCTGCTGTAAGTGCAGGTGCCCCTTCAAATCAGCACTTTTGTATCCTTTGTATCCTTTTATCCTTTGGATAAATACCTAGTAGTGCAATTGCTGGATCATAGGTTATTTTTATCTTTACAAGATCCAAGTCATTTTTAACTTTTTGAGGAACCTCCATACTGTTTTCCACAGTGGCTGCACCAGCTTGCATTCCCACCAACAGGGCAAGAGGGTTCCCCTTCTCTGCATCCTCACCAACATTTCTTGTTTCCTGACGTGTTAATTTTAGCCATTCTGACTGGTGTGGGGTGGTATTTCATTGTGGTTTTGATGTGTATCTCCCTGATGCCCAGTGATGTGGAGCATTTTTTCATGTGTCTCTTAGTCATTTGTATGTCTTTTTGTAAAGTTGGAGAGGATTTAAAACACGAATTAAGAGTGTAATAAATAACCTCAGGTCTTAATGGCACATTCTAAAATGCCTCTAACAAATGGCCCCTGCAGGGCCAAAGGCTGCCATTTGAGAAAATCACAGAGGACTGGAAAGATACCTGAGGGCCAGCGTATAACCTTTTTTAAAAAAGAGATGATGGCTGGACATTAGAAATTCATAAGCCTAAGTGTTAGATTGGAAAAAGTATCAAACGTAATAGTCAGTAACCAAAACCTTGAAGAGACCAGGGCACAGTAACTATCCAAATGGTTTTGTAAAGAACAAACCCTATTAGGCCTGTGATGTTATGAGGACGGGCTTGGAAGGCTACTGTAGGAAACTGACATATGTAATTAAGAGAAAGAAAAAGTAATGAATGTTTTAGATCTGACTTCCCCTGAGAGTCTATCTTTTAAATAGAGAGAATGGGGTAGGCTAAATAGTTGGCGCTCAGAACGGAGCCCCATGGGCAGGGGCTGCCCGCAGAGGTGATGCCCTGGCCGTGTGGCTTTTTTCACAGCTGGGGGGCACTTGGATTGAGGTGGGGACCGTGAAGTGCTGTGTTGGCCTTTCACGTCCGAACGGAGGAGGGACTGTGCTCCTGGCTGAGGGGTGGGGAGGTCTTAAGTCAGGGTTGGCTTCGCAGCTGTCCTACAGGAACAGCCCCACTTAAACAGCCTCCGTGCGCCAGGCTGCCAGGCCTAGTTTCCCTGCTTTGTCTCTGCCTCCCCTCCCACTGCTCGTCCACACGCTGCGTGTGATCAGCAATACCTAAAATGTCCGCTCTGGATCCTCTTCTCAGAAAAACCCACCTTTCTGGAAACACTCCCAACATTGCTCACAAAGTATTCCGGCGTTGAGGATCCCCGAGGCCCATCCATGGATGCCAGACTAAGAACCCTTGCTCTAGATCTTGTGTCCAGAGCCCACTCCAGCAGATGTTCCTCCAGTTATTTGTCTCCGGTGGGTGGGGACCTTTGGGGGGAGAATTGTCCTTGGGAGCCCAACTCCTTTGTTCTTCCAGGATTAACCAGCCTCGTGGATTTATTTCCAGAATGTTTATGAGGGCTTGCGCCAAGTGCAGGGCTCTGGGCTCTTTTCTGCTGTGGAATCAGGCATAATGCCTGTCCTCTAAGAGCTGACAGACCAGGAACTGAAATTTGGGCAGATGTAGCTGGAGAAGGAGGCAGAACTGAAGTGTCTTTAAGGTGGTCCATTCTGGCCATCTGGCTTAGAATTGAGCGAGCCAGTGGGGCCACTTGGGAGTTGGGTTCCAGTGCTTTGGAAGGGATGAGTGTAATTCAGATGAAACTGGCATAAAGGAATAGTAGCTTTATGACTCTCTCTACTGCGATAGCCCTCTCCTCATCTATCCCAACTGCCTCCTCGACTCTTGTCGAAGGCCCTGAGAACAAATTCTAGCCAGAGACAAATTCTCCTTTGGGACCCCAGAATGATGACTTCTTGATTTCTGATAGGATCCCCCTCACCTCCCAATGGAGTTGATATTCAGTGGAGATAACCTTTTTAGATTTCGTTCTTACCCTTCTCACGATTGCAGCCTTGTTTCTTGTTTTCTACTGGATGCCTGGTAGTTCCTTTTCAGGACGCCTCGGGTACCAGTGTCCTCAGCATCTCTAAGCTGGTACCACTGTGGCTTTTAAACCAAGGCAAACCTAGATTTTGAATAGTGTAAGTCCAGAGGTAGACTGAAGCCCCATGACCACCGCTCAGAGAAGCAGCCCATGGGACTCCAGAGCCAGGTCTTTGGTGTTAAAGGGACTTCGGTTCAGAATCCCAAATTTGCCACTTGCCACCAGGTGATCTTGGATGAGGCACTTCATTTTTTGGCCCTCGGCTTCCCTCTTCGGTAAAATGCAGGTTATGTAAAGGTTGGAGGAGGGAAGGTATATAAAGTGCCTGGAACTTAGCTCCTTTACCTCTCCCATCTATCTCCCAAGTGAGCAGGGCTGGGAGTTCTCAGTAGGGCAGGAGAAAGAAAGAGTGATTGGTCCTTGCTGGCCTTTCCCATCTTCAGTTTCTCCCACACAAATGTCTACCCCAATTTCTCAGCAATCCTCCTCTGTAGCTCTAGTGCAAAGAGAAGAAGAAATATAGAAGCCAGATGTGTTCCTTTCTGCTTATGAGGGGGACAGAGTGAAGTGTACGGAGTCCAGTGGCCCAGGGAATGGGGAGTGTTTTGAAATAAGTCTTGAAAATTAGGTATGTTTAGGGGGTGCAATTTGGGGAGACCTGGGGGCTGAGATACTTGAGTTTTTAGAGCCAATGGCAGTCATGAGGAAAGAGAGAGAGAAAAAAGAGAGCTTGACGAAAGGAAAGAGAGGAAAGCATCATATCCAGGACATGAACTTCAATCAAGTTATTTGGCTTTTCCTCCACTTTTGGGGGTGGGGAGGAAAAAGACTGGGAGAGGAGAAACGGAAGAGGAAAGGTGGCAAGCAAGGCGGGTAGAGGACGAGGGGGCCAGAAGGAGGTTTCCACTTTGCCGCCAGCGGGGCCGGGTCCGGTGCAGAGTGCCTGTCTAACTGTAGTCTCCAGAGAGGCGCGGTCCCCGCCGCCCCTGCGGCCACCTTCCCAGCCTGGCAGAAGACGGAGTCGGCAGCAGCTTTGGCACGCTTGAGGAGGAGAGTCAGAAAGCGACAGCTGCCCTGCCGCCCCAGGAAGTTCTGTCTGGGCTCCGGGGAGTGTTCGCGATCTCTTTGTGGAGGTCAGCCAGCCCCTCCCCGGGCTTGCTGGGGTGTTACAGGCACCAGGATAACCCAGCACGCTGCGCAGCTCACACGTGCTGTGTGTAACTTGCTCTGTGTACACTTGTCTTCCTCCTGCCTCTAAAGGGTGGCACACAGACATTTCGGGAAGGAGTTAAGCCTTCGGAGTTTACAGAACGTCAGGCGTTCAAATGGCAGATAGAAACCCATTTTGAATGTTTCTCGGTTTGAGAAACCAGGAGCGTCGGCAGTTCAGGGACACTTCCACACAAAACGAACGCGGTTTGCGGAAATCGGAGTTAGCTGCAGGCTGGTGGGATGTTGGTTTATGTGAAACCCTTTGTTTCCATCGGAGGAGGGATGGTATATATTAAAAGCTTCGGGTCCTGGTCTCCCCTTGGTATTGGAATTGGGTGGGAATGAGGCGGGGCGTGGAGGCAAGAAGAGCCTCCCTTTGCTCCTGCCTGGTTCCTCGGCGCCGATGGGCTCCAGCCCAGATGCAGCTGGAGGACGGAGGTGTTGCCAAGTCAAGCCGTGCTCCCCGCAGCTTGCGGGGTGGAAGAGCTGGCTTAGTGCATGTGCGTGCGTGCGTGCGTGTAAGAGACAGAGAGGGACAGAGAATGTGAGAATATGAATGAGCAATTATTTCTTCTCGGGGTACGAGAAACTTTAGAGAATGTTCACAAGGGCACCGATTCTGATTTTCTAGCCGGGCACCAGTATATTTGAAATGATGCCCAGGTGGTTCTAGTGCACAGCCAGGCTTGAGAATTGCTATTCCAGACCTTCTGCCCCAGTTCTCCCACACCTGCTCCTTTGTCTCATTTGTGCATAGTTAGGCTTCACCTCCAGCGGTGCTGCCTACAACGTCCACTCCAAGGGAGCAAGGCGGTCCCAATTCCCCGAAATTCCTGGCTATTCTTGTCTGCCAGTCCAATGGACCCACGTTTCCAGAAGACACAGTAGATTGATTAAATAAGTGTTCTTAACCTTGTAATTTTATGCACACAGCTCCTCATGCTGTGGAAATCACTGTTCTTAGATTTTTTCATTGTAAGTGGATTGTTGAGATTGCCCAGAGGGAAAGAACTTTCTCTAATTTTAATAAAACAAGTGTTTATTTAGCTACTCGGTTAAAATAGTCAACTCTTTATTTTCTGCTATATTTCAAAATAGGCACTAAAGAATGTGTAGGTCGGATTCGTGCATTCTTGCTCTTTTCCGCTGAACCTCAGCCACTTACCGGCTAAGATGGATCCTCCCTGTCATCTCCACAGCACCTCATTCAGATCTCAAGAACGTTCCTACCCTAGGGCGCCTGGGTGGCTCAGTTGTTAAGCGTCTGCCTTCGGCTCAGGTCATGATCCCAGGGTCCTGGGATCGAGCCCCGCATCAGGCTCCCTGCTCGGCGGGAAGCCTGCTTCTCCCTCTTGCACTCCCCCTGCTTGTGTTCCTGCTCTCGCTATCTCTCTCTCTGTCAAATAAATAAATAAAATCTTTAAAAAAAAAAGAACGTTCCTACCCTAACTTGCAGTGTGTCTTTCTTACCCTGTACCCTGAAGACCTGGGTTCACCCTCCTCGTGACCTTCAGGCTTTGCTTCCTCTATTTCATTTGAATCACTGACCCTTGACTTGTCCATGTAGAATCCCTTGTCGCTTCCTTCCCTCCCCATTCTGCCACTTTGTGTTTCATCACACTCTAATTTCTCCATTACCGAGCCATCAACCTGCAGTCATATCTGCTTTTGCTGTCGTGTCGCTTGTGCTATTGAGGGCAATTGAAGACAGTCCCAGAGGTGAGCTCACCTGGCCTGCTTCAGAGTCCTTCCTTCCAGAACTCCATCATCACCGAAAGATGGGGTGCCTAGCCTTTTCTTACGAGCCCCAGAATCACATGCTCACCCAGATCTTAAACAACATCACCTCCCTGAGCATCTTCTCCTCCACGCTCCTGCTCACAGTGGATAGGCTCTTGGCTGAGGAAATCTGTACTCTGGTATAAATATCCATGATCATTCTCTTTTTGACATAAACATTCATGCTTACCTTTTGTGTGCTGGAAACTTCGGAGGGGTCCTTTGCTGCATCTTTGGCAACTTGGACAGCCTTTGTTTCTGACGCAGTTCATCCTATCATTTGGAGATCTCTTGTCACACTCAGGGCCCCCACCTTTCCTGACATCATGAAACTCTGTCTTCCCACTGATTCTTTACTGCTGCTTTCAGTGTGGTTGC
Organism: Mirounga leonina; assembly: GCF_011800145.1. Taxonomy (NCBI): domain Eukaryota; kingdom Metazoa; phylum Chordata; class Mammalia; order Carnivora; family Phocidae; genus Mirounga; species Mirounga leonina. The sequence goes on from NW_023270504.1 coordinate 19,207,247, forward strand.
CTTAATACCTTTATTTATTCAAAACAAAATTCATTCTTTCCCCCAACCTAACCCATCTTTCTGAGGTCCCTATTTCTTGGCTAAGTGCTAGCGTTCTCCCAGAGCCTCAGGCCTGGCCCTGCAGGGATCTTGTAGGTCTCCCTAAGACCTTCTCCCCAGCCCCTGATGGATGCTATGAACTCTGTCTTCAGAGTGCTTTGCATATGACTCCTTTCCACATAAAAGCAGCAGAGCCTTGTGGGAAGAATCATGGACCTTGGAGCCAAACTGCCTGATGTCCGTTCCTAGTGGTGGGACCTTTGAAAAATCACATACCTCTCTGAATCTCGGTTTCCTCATTTATATAATGGACATAATAATAGCACTGCTGGGCGCCTGGGTGGCTCAGTTGGTTAAGCGACTGCCTTCGGCTCAGGTCATGATCCTGGAGTCCCTGGATCGAGTCCCGCATCGGGCTCCCTGCTCGGCGGGGAGTCTGCTTCTCCCTCTCCCACTCCCCGTTTGTGTTCCCTCTCTCGCTGTGTCTTTCTCTGTCAGATAAATAAATAAAATCTTTAAAAAAAAAATAATAGCACTGCTGTTTCACAATATTGTTTTGAGGTTTAAATAAATTAATCGCTATGAAGTACTTAGAACAGTGCCTGGCACATTGTGAGTATTCAACAAATAAATGTTGGATATTATTATTACCTAAACGTGAGGGGTTCTCTGGGGATTGTTTTGTCTCTCAGAGGACATTTGGCAATGTCTGGAGACCTCTTTGAGTTTCATGACCAGGGGACTTGGAGGCTGCTGTCATTTAGTGGGTAGAGGCCGGTGATGCCGCTAAGTGTCCTACAGTGCCCAGGACGGCCCCTGCTAAACAGTCGTCCAGCCCAAATCTCAGGAGTGTAGAGGCTGGGAAGCAGCGCTCTACATCTTGGCCCCAGAAGCTGCCACCATCTTCTTAAGGTGTAATCTACTGCCCATTTCTGTTTTTTTTTTACTTCGGTCCTCAACTCTTTGGAAGGCTCACTTCATCGTATGGTTTCAGTTACAAAGTGATTTCGATGGTTCTGAAATCTACATTTCCAGCATCCTGAGTATGTCTCCAGCAGTTTTCTAGAACAATCTCCCCGATCACATTCTCTCCATAGTGGAAGATGTTAAAGGTGGAAAAAAGACCCCGTGTTCCTCTCCTTTCTCCATTCAAATGGCCGTCCTTCCCCAATATTTCCACCATTGCCAATGGCACACAGTCCTCACATTGGTTTCCACTGGCTGCGTCTCCAAAAGCGCCCGCTTCTCCTGGTCTACACCAATTTCTGCCAGTTCTTTCTCTGCATTGTTTCTTCTGACCCTCATTTCCATTTCCATGGCTACTGCTTACTGCAGGACTCTGGCTGGCTTCCCTGCCTCCCCTCCTCTCTGCCATCCTCCACACAGCTGCTGGAATTGTCTTTATTAAACACTGTTTTCCTCTGCTCAAGAATCCACAGTGGCTCTCCATTACCACTTATTAGCAAAAGGAAATTCCCCACGAAGCCCTTTATGGCCTGACCTCCCTCTACACTCGCCCCCGCCCCCCACCGCCCCAGCAGCCTTTGGGTTACTCCCTCCAGGTTCCTGGGTGCTCACCTGTCCGAGCTCCTCTTGTCCTTGTCTGTGTGCCTTGGTGTATTACAATTTCCCTCCCTGGAATGCCTTCTTCTCTCCTTTTTGCCAAACCCTGTCTGTCATGTCTTTCAAAAACTGGCTCAATTTGGAAATCCCCTAGGAAACCTTCCCGAATTACCCACCAGATTCTCCTTGTCCTATTACTCAGTATCTCATTTTGGTCTTAAGTACTTATTAAACTCAGCCTACGTTAATTTACACCTGCTGGTGTGTATAAAGAATTCCTAAGTATTTTTAAAGCTTTTCCAAATGTGTATGTTTCATTCCCCCACCGTTTTTTTTTTTTTTTTTTTTTTTTGCTACTATTTCTTTCTTTCTTTTTTTTTTTTAAAGCAAATTCCCACAGCCCAAATAAAGTGTACTGGATATAGTAGGGCTTCAATAAATGATGTCTCTGTAACTGTCATTTTTTTTTTCTTCTTCAAAGCTCAGGAGGAACTCCAAGGGCATATTTTATGGGTGACTTTAAAAATAACTGACTCTTCCCTTGCTGGTTGTGTTGGTGGTGGGTGGGAGGAGGATGAGGAGGAGGAAAATCTGGGTTTGCCAAACACACACAATGAAATGGCTCTGCTAAAGGGGCTGCCAGTGGGAGCAAGGATGTGGTGTGAGAAAAACACACTAGGGCCACAGCCTGGGCACTTGCTAATGGAGAGCCTTCCTAGGGATAAAGGAGAGAGGTAGGAATCTTCAAACACCGTGCACTCTGGTTGTCATCACTTACGAGGGAACACCTAGCTGTGGAGTGTTTTCCAGCAAATGGGTCAATCTTAAATATATTCTCCCATTGGATTTATGAGGGAGATGATGATATTCCATCTGCAGCTGAGGAAACTAAGGGCAGGAAAGATTAGGAGACTTGCCCCTGGGATTTGTGACTGTTGTGAATTCTGGGTACTTCCCATTGTACCCCATTATCTCCTGCGAGGTAAGGCTTTAGGGTCACCTGTCCAGTTCCGTTTTCTGATAGTACAGATTGGGCTGTGAAAAGTGATTCCCTGATGGCATCAAACTCTGGACAGGTAAAGTTGGACCTTGTATTAACTCCTCGTTACTGCTCTTTTCACTTTATCGTCAACGCTACATTTTATTCTTAATCCAAGGTACAAATAGATCTCTTCATGACCACCTCGAGGCCAACATTGTCCAACAGAACTTTCTGCCATGATGGAAGTGTTCTGGATCTTTGCGTTCCCATGTGATGGCCTCTAGCCATGTGTGGCCGGTGAGACTGGAGAACAGAAATCTGAGTAGTCACAGCAGGCTGTTGGTTTCCACCTTGGACACCACAGCTCTGGACTCATTATTTTCTTATATTTGTCAGAATTAGCAGTTTGCCTAATCTGGGTTTTCACCTCCTCTCCCTTCTCCTTTCACCTGCTTGGGAGGTCACCTTAAACCATGAAGAACTGGAATGTGGGAGCCTGGGTGATCTGCAAGGGAGAGAAGAGAGTTTCTTGTCTGAGAAAGCTGACTTTTTGTCCTTGGGTGGGAAGTGTTTGTGAAAGAGATACCGCCAGTTCTAGGGTCTTCTTCTCTCCTAGCGGCCCCCTGCCTGCGAGCTCAGGACTCAAACCTGTGGAACCTTGGACCTCTTGGGGGAGACAGGTTGAGGAAGGCAGCTGAGCTGTTTCTCAGAGGTTGGTGGAGGGGGCTCTGACGTGGTGAGGTGGCAGCTAGCCAGCCTTGTCTATGTGGCCCGGCAAAAAGGTATTAAGGAGATAGATGTAAATGAGTTCATTTGGTGCTTCTGTCTTTAGTTTCCACTGAGAAACACCTCAGAAGTGCCTAGTGGTTGAAGCCTCTCTTCACAGCTCTCCTTCTCTGTCTCTTGTGTGTTTGTGTCAGCATACGTATACACACATCTTTCTTCCCCATATCTTGCATTGCTGAAGAGGTCCTAGTTACTGTATTTACTGAGGCTGGACCCCCAGAAGAGGCTCCCAGTGGCACACTTGTTACTGCCGAGTCCAGTGGAAGCACCCAAAAATGAGAAACCCCCCAAAATGAGAAACCCCCAAGAGAATAGTTAATAGAAGTGATAGGTTGATAGTATGGCATGGGAGGGCCTGAGCCTCCCTTTGCCTATTTCCTTCCCCGTTCTTGTTCACATACTCTGCTCAACTTTGATTTTAATCTAATTCATTATTTATGTCTACAAGGAAAAAAAAATACTGAACTCTTTTTAACCCAGGGGACGTAGGTATTGGCACACTCACCCTAGGTAAATTGAGTCTGTTGACACGTGGAAATGAAGGATAGAGGAAGAAAGAACTTTCCTTAGAAATTCAGCCTTTAGGGGTACCTGGGTGGCTCAGTCTTTAAGCGTCTGCCTTCGGCTCAGGTCATGATCCCAGGGTCCTGGGATCGAGCCTCATATCGGGCTCCCTGCTCAGCAGGGAGCCTGCTTCTCAACCTCTCCCATTCCACTTGGCTCATGCTTGCGCTGTCTCTCTGTCTCTCTGAAATAAATAAATAAAATCTCAAAAAAAAAAAAAAGTTCAGCCTTTAATTACAGTACTAGAGGGAGGGTTCTGAGCTCTGATTCTCCAAGTCCAGAGAAATTGTGGAATAACATGACCTTGACATTAATTATTTAAGGGACCTAGATGCTACTTACACATGTAAAACTTTATCCTTTGCTCTTCATTGCCATGTCTGTTTATAGGAAAGTAGAAGTGGAATCCTCTGCAAATCATGGGCTTACTGGGGAGCCCTCAGGGGACACTCCGGGTTTTGCTCATGATGTCACAGCTCATTGCTGGGCAGAGAGATGTGACACCACACAGGGGCCTCCGGACTCCATACGGAATGAACATTTGGGGGCAGTGACTTGGAGAACAACCTCTTGTTTTCAGACTGAGGCTTTTAAAACAGAGTGAGGGTATGAGCATTCAGGGGAGCGGTGACAGAGGGAAAGAGTTATTGCCCTGATAAGAGTTTTGTAAAAATTTTCTCTGAGGAATATGGATTTCAAAGCATAACTCAAATTGCTATGAGTTGCCTTTTAAATCAGGGCTCTGATCTCATCTGCCTTCTCTGAAACCTTTAATGGCTCATTATTGCGTGCAGAATGAAGTCCTCGCTGTCCCCCGCCGGCATTCACAGGTCTGGCTCTCACGGGCCTGTGCGGCCTCCTGCCCACCGCATGGCTTTGTCCTCGCTCCTCCGCTCTCGTCATCTGTGTGTTCAGCATGTGCCCTTGACAGACACACTTGGCTTTGCTCAAGCCATTCCCTTGTCCCTTCAGGGAGGTCCAGCATCCCTGCCTTCCACTCCAGCCTTGTCAGAATTCTAGCTGTTCCTCAAGGTCCTACTGGAAGCCCACTTCCTCTGAGAAGTCTTCCCATATCCTTCCAACGGGCAGACATTTCTCTGTATCTCTCTCTATTCTCAATGGCGCTTGTCACCGCCAAGTCTTATTTTGGTTATTAATATCTGTGTCTGACTCTACCACTTGATGGTAGGCCCCTGGAGGGTCAGGCTGTGTCTTGTGCATCTTCATGTTCAGCATGGAATCTAGAAAAGTGCACTGCATACCGTAGGCATGTGAAACGGAAGTGTTCTTGGTTGCTCACTGAAAACTGCTGGCTGCTTAGCTTTCTCTCTTCATTTGCTTTTTATATACCTGGTATATATGTTGGACAGTACGTTCGGGCCCACTTGTGAAATCGAGGTAAGGAAGACACTTGCTCCCCGCCCCCACCCCACCCCACCCCCGCCCAGTGTACAAGATGAATTCTCCTCAGTTCATCTCAAAGTCATTTGGATGCAGAACGGGTTTTAGCAAAGTAGGATAAATGCAGTTTGCTTCAGTTAGAACTGGTTCAGCTTGTTTCTCACTCTTTCAGAACTTCAAAGTAAGGTTGCGGATTTGAATGCCTCACAGGTTCTACTCTATTGGACAGAACCAGGGTAGCAATTTAGGCCAGACGCTAAGCCTGCTGCAGACGTGTGGTGACACCTCAGTCCTTGTTGCTAGCCTTCCCGCATCTTGAACGTTCTTTCAGGGCATGGTTTTGAATGTGTGTTTTCCCGAATGGTATTTACGGGTCAAATCCTGCTACAGGAAGTAGCTTGAAAATGAAAGTCTCTCTAAACCAAAGAATGCCAGGTTTAAAACATGTGACTCATTTGTTTCACTAACATTCAGTTGAATAGGATTTTGGGATTCAAAACTTATGGTCAAATTACTTATAGTTCATTGCAGTATTTCATTTCCTTCAAATATCTTGACGATGTATTGTTAAATCTATAATCAATTTTGTTAAATCCTCTTCTCCCGGGATGGAAAAGAGACCAGGATGGGTGAGCTGAGAAGAAGAATCATTTATATGTACCCTGAGAGGAAAAAAAGGACACCAGCTGACTCTGTCCCTTTATCAAGCTCTATCATGAAGGCATTTCTCTAAAGTGGACACTTTCCCCTGTGATGGGGTAATTGGTGGGCTCAGTTGTAGTTTTTCTTCACTTTTGAAACAAACTGTGCTTTTTTTATGCCCTAAGATTTTTTTTTCCCCCTTCACAGAAGAAAAAGTTATTTTTTTTTCATGTGGTTTTGAATGTCCCCAAATGGTTCCACTGACCTTGGACGGGGCTCAGTCTGCAGATGGTCAGGCTTACTTGCAGGGATCCCGATTACAGACACTGTCATGCTTCTACCTAGAGGAGCCAGAGCTGCCCTGAGTGTGGGGATGGAGTGCTCACACTCACCCGAGGCCCAGCTCCATACTGCCTGCCTCACCGTCAGTACTCCCTCGGAGTCTGGTCCCTGCAGGGACGTGGCTCCGCTGCTGTCTAGCTTGGCCGGTTCCCTTGGTTGAATTGTGAAGCACAGTCCTGTTGGTTTGCTTGTGCTGAGGCGAGACTTCCGGGATCAAAGTCAGTGTGGGTTAGGCCTGGACCTAGTGGGCAGATTGTACCTGAGAGACGGAGTCACGGAATGTTAGTCCTGAAAGGGACACCACTTTGTGTGGGTGAGGACACTGAGGCCCATGCACTAAGCCAATGTCAAGGTCTATAGCTAGTGCCTCATCCAGGGCCAGAACTCAGGCCGCCTGACTCCCCTTGCAGGGCTTTTAAAATGACATCAGTGAGGGTGCCTGGGTGGCTCAGTTGGTTAAGCGACTGCCTTCGGCTCAGGTCATGATCCTGGAGTCCCGGGATCGAGTCCCGCATCGGGCTCCCTGCTCGGCAGGGAGTCTGCTTCTCCCTCTGACCCTCCTCCCTCTCATGCTCTCTGTCTCTCATTCTCTCTCTCTCAAATAAATAAATAAGAATAAATAAAATCTTAAAAAAAAAATGACATCAGTGATCTACATACTTTTGTGATCTTACATCTCGATTAGGGAGACATTTTGGAATATTTATCCCCAGTGCGTGTATATTTATTAAATAGGAAGACAGAGTCCACATCAGGTAGTTTGAAGGGGAGAGCTTAATGTTGGAAATTAGTTACAAAGGGATTGGAAGAGCTGAAAAGCTAAGCAGGGCCTGACCAACCCCAGACGCAGCCTCAAATCCACAAAGCGGAAAGTCGGTATCCGCCTTTGGGTCGCAGGGAACAAGATGGAAGTTGTCCATCGGGAGCTGGGACAAGTGAGTGGTGGCGGCTTAGCAGAGAATGGAATCCGTGGAGGAGATACAGCCCCTGGGAAGATGCTGATTAAAGCGGAATATCCTAGTTTCTCCTCTCTTTGGGACCCCCTCAATCTCTTGGCAGAGCCTTCATTGTTTAAACCTAACTAGACTCGTCAAAACGAATCAAAACAAACCTACCCAGAGTCTTTTTTGCAACAGAACCTGGGAAATGTGGCCTGCAAGGTTTTGCCCCTGCAACACAGAGCAGTGCAGAGGAAGGGGATGGGGGAGCAGATCTCAGAGCACAGAGGAAAACTGAGGCAAATTGTTTGCCAAAGGTAGCTATGCTCTTCTGCAGTGTGACCTGGCCGCTCTCCTTCACGGATGGAGCCCAGGCCCCTCCCCTTGTGTCTGGGCAGCCTGCGACTGCTTCTACCAATCGAGTATGCGGAAAGTGACACTGGGTGACCTCTGAGGCTAGTCAGAAAAGGCCAGGGAGCTTCCCCTTTGTTCTCTCAGTACTCTTATGAGCTCCCAGCTGCCATTCTGTGAGAGGCCACGTGCAGAGGCCATATGTAGGTGCTCCCATTGACAGTCCCAGCTAAGCCCAGTGCCAGCCATGTAAATTAAGAAGTTCCAGATGATTCTAGCACTCAGCCCTTGGAGTCACCTCCCAGCTGCTTGAGTCTTCCCAGCGGAGGCCCCAGAAGGCTTGGAGTTGAGACAAACAGTCCTGCTGTACTCTATCCAAACTTCTAACCCTCATAATTTGTAAGCGTAATAAAAATTTTTTTTTAAGGATTTTATTCATTTATTTGACAGAGACACAGCGAGAGAGGGAACATAAGCAGGGGGAGTGGGAGAAGGAGAAGCAGGCTTCCCGCTGAGCAGGGAGCCCGATGCGGGGCTCGATCCCAGGACCCTGGGATCATGACCTTAGCTGGAGGCAGAGGCTTAACTAACTGAGCTACCCAGGCTTTTTTAAATGAGATTTTATTTATTTATTTATTTTTAATCTTTTTTTTTTTTTTAAGATTTTATTTATTTATTTGACAGAGAGAGACACAGCGAGAGAGGGAACATAAGCAGGGGGAGTGGGAGAGGGAGAAGCAGGCTTCCCACCGAGCAGGGAGCCCGATGTGGGGCTCCATCCCAGGACCCTAGGATCATGACCCGAGCCGAAGGCAGATGCTTAATGACTGAGCCACCCAGGCGCCCCATTTTTTTTTTAATACCGCTAGATTTTGGAGAGGTTTGTTATATAGCCATATATAACTGGAACACTAGTGACCAGGATGTTTATTTAGTACATAGTTATGTGTATATTAATATGTTGTATCCATTATAAAGCACACACAAAACCAAAAATTAAAAATGGGTGAGATTGGGGCACCTGGGTAGCTCAGTCAGTTAAGTGTTTGCCTTCAGCTCAGGTCATGATCCCGGGGTCCTGGGATTGAGCCCCACGTGGGCTCTCTGCTCAATGGGAAGCCTGCTTCTCCTCCCTCTACTGCTCCCCCTGCTTGTGCTCTCTTGCTCTCTCTTTCTCTCTCAAATAAATAAATAAAATCTTAAAAACAATGGGTGAGATAAAATTAAATGTAAATAGAAGTTCTTACATTTTCTTCCGATACTATTGAGTGGTCTTGCCCAGTTCTTGGGGTGTTGGAGGCGACACATGGTTCTGTACATTATGTACATGGCCAGAAATATCTGATATTTCTGGTCTTCTAAATAGCCAATGACTACCTCTCCAATCTGTGAGGAAGAGAGATTGGTGGGGGCAGTGATAGAGAGAGGAAGGACATATTGGGGAGGTATCCAGTGAAGGTATGTGGTAAAGAAGAGAGGTAAACATAGGTGACAGAGAGATTCTGTGAGATGGAAAACAGGGCTCCTAGATAGGGTGGAGATTTGTTCTGAAGCAGTATTAGGCTTTAGAACATTTAGTTTCATTTCTGTGATGCTGTTCATGAGGACCATCATCATATCTCAATGTGGATTCCTGCAGATACTATATAGTGGTTGGTGGATAGGGATGTATTACAGTCTCATTAACACAACTAGAACTATTATGGAGAGCTGATCCTAGAGTTGAGTGCCTCAGAGGTCTGAATATTTGTAGGAAAAGATTGGGTTGAATCTTTTTTCCTGGAACCTCTGGTGTATTTTGTATGTGCACACAGTATGCACATACAGACACGTACTTAAGGTCTTTACGTACATTTAAATTTTTATATCATTATGTACATGTAGACCTCCTCCTTCACTGCTCTTCTGCTTCAAGAAAACTAAAATATCTTTGGAGTTCTTCTTTCTTGTTGCTATACATACACAGATTACTGTTTAATATAGAGTGTGCTCGTATGTAAAACCCATACAAATAACATACATAATTTATTAAGAGTATTGAGGAGATTTAGAAAAATGGATTTCTTTTTCCTCTCTTTTCTGATGTATTCCCAATAGAATCTGTTTAGCCCCTTCTCACTCTGAATTCCCTTATAGGAATCATGCAGGTCAACCAGCTGCATTGTGTGGTGGCCAGCCACAGTTAGGGTTGTGGTTTCACAGATAAAGTAGACTCTGTCCTTGCCCTGGAGGAGCTCACAGTCTGGAGGGAGAGACAGACAGATGAGTGGAAAATTAAATCCTGTGGTGAGTGCTGTGATGGAAGTAGTTATAGTGTGTGTGGGAGCAGGTGGGATGGACACTCAGTTTCCATGAAGTCTCCTAGAGTCTCGACAAATGGGGGCAATTAGACAGCTTTACCAACCACGAATTGCATGTGCTTGGCTTTTGGAATCAGTGTGCTCTCTCCAATCAGACTGGATTGTTTGACTTGAATATCCTGTTAACGAGACAAGCTTATTTCCCCGAGGGGACCTCTTCAGCCCTTACATTTAGGCTAAATGCTTTTCACATTGGATTTTCGTATTCCGGGTTCCTGTCTACTGCTGGAATACCTTTTCTCTAGCCTGTCTACCAAGTAGAGAGACCTTTTGGGGATGACTGGTTTTTCAGTATTTCTGTTTCATTTCTGACCTTGGCACTCCATATACGGGAGGTTCTTTGACCATGTCTGGAGTTGGCACATTTAACAAACGAAAACAGAGGACACTCAGTTGAATTGGAATTTCAGATGAACAACAGTAAGTTTTTAGTAAAGTATGTTCCAGGTATTGCAATATTTGCATACCTACACTAAAAATATGTTTTTTTTAAATCATTGAGATTCACATTTAACTGCATGCCCTGTATATTATCTGGAAAGTCATATCACCACCGTCCCTGGCTTCACTCTTCTTGGAGGGTTCACAAGGGAGTGGGAAGTGTTTGCAACTTTTATCTCTAGAAGCACCACTCCTGGGGTGCAGATTTTGTCCTTTGTTTTCCTTTTTCTTCATCAAGCTTAGCTCTTTCTTTCTTTTTTTTTTTTTTTTAATGTGGTATGTGGCTGGGCCTGTCAGAGCAACTGTGCTGAACTTACTTCTGATATGAACTCTGGTGATCTTAAAAATCTGGCCTTTTATTGAACTGCTTCTACCAAAGTGATACTGTACCTACACCTTATTTTGCTCCATAAACTTGGAGTGGAAACTCTTTGTAAGGAATGGTGTCCAAAGCATGAGTCAGAGGCAGGAGTGTAGGCTCAGGAAGCAAAGGGCATCATTCACTGTTGGTCAGGGATCTGAGACATGTAATCTGATAGATCAGAAATCCTTTTTGTTTATTTCTTCTTTGTGGACTGTGATCTGGTAAACTAAAACTCCAGGCAAGTAACTTCTAGATAGGCCAGGACTCAAACAAAGGCAATGACAATAATTGAGTGAGCATGCTTTTGTTCACACTACACACCATGCTAAATGCTTTCCATGCGTGTTCACCTTGAATCTTCACAACAGTTGAATGGACCTCAGTACTCTTACCACCCTTATCTTCAAGTGAGGAACCAGGCTTAAAGTGGTTAAATAACTTGCCCAAGGTCACATAGTCAGTGGCCACGCTGGGATTTGAACTCAGGTTAGTTTGGTGATAGAGCTCCCACTTTGAACTATAACCCTAACACTGCAGGGGGATAGGCTGGCCTGGGGGGTCTCAGTAAACACTTGCAGATTGATCTGTCTATTCTTTTTTAATGATTTCTAACAAGGAGTCCCTCACAACCTCTTTAATAAGTTCTCCCACTGTGTGATGCCCCATTTTGACAGGCTGTTCTTCCGTATTTTAATATAATGCTCTTCTTTTGCAGTATAAAACCATTCCTTAGTTTCAGTGGAAATAGCAAACTGATCAGTATCTTCTATATAAAGTGATAACTTTTCTTTTTCCTTCAGCCATCTCTCAGTCTTTTAAGTTCTGTAATCACCGTCACGATCAAAGACCATTCAAGGGCCTATTTCCTGAAGTTTAGTACTCTTTGTGGCTCTCTTTTGAATTTCTTCTCAATTACATGTAGTAAGTGCATAGTAAATATGAATTTGATTGGCTTGGATCTTGCAGCCTTCTCAACTGCAACTACAGCAGAGCCTGGTGCATCGCAGTAGGTGTGTAGTGTTGGGAGGATTTCCTTTGAGCTGTACCCCTCTCTTGTTTCCTTGCTCACCAATGTGTACTACATTCTTCTTGATATGGTGGTCTGTGACCTTATTCAACAATTCCTGAACATGTACACAAATAAAGGGTTTGCTAATAACCCTGTGTCCACTAGGGAATGTCTGGTACCCTAGTATAGAGGCCGATGGCAGGATAGATGTCACATGTGGTGTGATCATGAGACCGTAGACCCCTCACAGCTGGAGGGCCCCCACGATAGCGGCTTTGAGCTGATTGCAGTGTAACCCCTGCAGCTTTCATGCTTCAGTCCTTAGAAGATTTCGGGAGGTCCTGTTGTCCCTCTGGCTGAGTGTTCAGATTGAGGGTCTTGGAAACCTATGGCAGCCCTGAGAAAAAATCAGGAAAAAGGGTGAGGACATTTCCTGCCATTGATCTCAGAGGCCCTGGAGGATGTGGGAGAGCTTTGGAGTTAGAGCCATTGGGAACTCTCTTTTTGGGATTTCTCTGGAGCAGCCAGGAGCTTTTGAGATGTCCCTGACAACTCTTTCACCTACCTGAGGTTTGCGTGCTGTACGGGCTGAAATGCAGATCAGCATCTACCTCCCCCCTGATTTCTCTCCAAGAGTTCTGTGTTCTTTGACCAGTGGACTCAACCCTGATCTGTATCCCCAAGTGCTCTTGGGGTTGAAGCAAGGATCCCCTGATGTCCAGCAACCACACATATTTCTGCTGTCACCTGCTGCAAGGACTAATGGCCTGCCCTCCTGGGGACCTGAGATATGGGGAAAGCAGGACGACCTCTGGGAGCACCCATTAAAGGCCGATTTAGCCAAACTCTCTTTTCCTAAACACTTAGTTCTTTCAAAGAAAGAGTAGTAGGATGGTGAGTTTGTGGTTCCTGGGTTTCCTGAGTAGCTGCCCATCAGTTTAGAGGAATCAAATGGCTGGTGACTCCAAATGGTCCACGTGTCCACGGACTTCCTATTATTCACCGGTTGCCTTTTGGACATTCAGTCTGCTTCTCTGAGGACCACAGGCCCTGATCTATACCGTGAATCAAGGTGCACTGTCTTTGGTATGCGGACGGGATTGATGTAACCTACATTCAGAGGGATTTCAAATTTTATAGCTAGAGGTACAGTTGCTTCTTGCAGAATCCAGGTCTCTTAAGTCTGAACTCCTCTTTGCTTCAGAAACAAGGCTTTTGAATGAACAGTCTTTGTTAAGTCACCAGGTTGGCTGTGCCATCACCCCCAACTGTGTTACAGGCTTTGGCATCAGAGCAGAGCCGGATGACTCCGGCAAAAATGAATTTGAGACGATGTGTATATATATACATAATCTAAGACCCAGATCGGTAGGGCTGTGCTTTGTCTGCGAACAAAGGAAAAATAGGCCTTCTTTGCTTTCCACGGTGCTGTCTCAGCAAGGCACACACTTCCGCGTCTTTAGTGCCCCCAGAGGGCTAACAAAGGTTTGCTGTTCTTTCATCGTGGTACATTTTGAATTTAGTGTTTAAGCGCATGGGGCAGGGTTGGATTGATCCTTATGAGAAGAAAGCGTTTACCCGAAGGATCCCCCCTGGCAGGGACTTTCTTTTGGCTCTTGCTATGAGGCAATGTGGCTGTATTTGCCCCAGAACCTTCTTTTTTGTCTCTGTTCAGGTACACTTGGCATTTTGTATTGTATTTGCTCATGCACTAGCTCTGGGTATCATCTCCTTCCTCCCAGCCCTGGGTCTGCATTTAACTGAAAGATCATTGGCTTTCGAATGAACAGATGCCATACTTTCAAGGGTCTGGGTGGAACTGTGGTAACTTTTGTCACAGTTTTCTCGTAGAGGTGTCCTAAGGAGAGTGAATAAAAACAATTTCAGTTTAAAATGGGCTACTTCAAAGACCACATTGCTAAGAGTAAATATTCCAGTGTAGTGGGATTATAGGTAACCTTTTTCTTTCGTCTTTCCTAAAGGCTTAAAATGTGTTTAATTTTACTTTTTAATGAAAATAGCTGTTATTAAAAAGCATCACTGAATAAAAAAAAAAAAAATCTGCCACTTCCTTGGTTCCGAGACAGGCCAGTAAGCCTAGAGGGTGATAGATGACATGAGTTTAACATTGTGGAAGCGATTTAGAGAAGAATTCATGCTTCATCCTCAGCTTTGCACTGTATGTCAGTGATGGTTGCCATGGTGATGTTTTTGGTGTCATCAGCAGAAGCTTTGGGCTGCATCTGGGAAATGAGCCACAGCCACAGGTGGAGTCCTATAGGATCACTTTTTATGTTAGGGGTTCAAGTTGAAAAGGAGAGGATAAATGGGTTATTGAAAAATAAAAGATACAGGATGGAGAATCCCCGTGGAGATACTATGTTGCAGGAAGGGGGATAGGATTGCTGTTGGGTGTGCAGCGAAGACGTGTGTGGGGTTGTGGCTGTCTCTGCTCCCGTCACTGACCACAGCCCTTCAGCGAGGGGGATGCATGATTTTTGATCTATGTTACAACTGCCCTGGCCAAAGCTGGTTCACAGGCTTAGCTGCTTCTTGGGCCAAGCTGTTGACTCTCCCCTGCGGGGAGATAATGAAGAAAAGAAAGCAATAAGCAGCCAAGATTGGCATAATCCTAGGACAGTTCACGTAGTGAGCCTCAGCCCTTGCCTACTCTGTGGGGATACAGACAGCGAGGGGGCACTTGCCCTCAAGTTCATGATTTATTAGCTACACTGACCAGACCACAGTCAGTGGGAAAAACAACGGCCTGCAGTATTCCAGAAGTTCTCGGACACAGCAGCCTTCACACTGGAGAGCAGATACTTTTGTGAGTACGTAAAGACTTTCAGGGAGTATGAAGGCATGGAGAATTTTAAGGGACTTAATTTCCAGATCTTCAGTTTTCTAGCGTATTCTTTCCTAAAACCAGTCTGCTTGAGAAAGTGCCACCCTCCCACCCCCCGGCCGTTCATGATCATTCTTTTCTCACTTTTTCAAAAGAAAAGCCTATCTCTCATTTTCTCAGAATTTTACTATATACTTTGCCCTAAGGTGAAAGAATTTCTAGTGGGGCTGCATAAAATGGGTAATTTGAAATATTCGTTTAGGGGGCACTTCCTTTATTCAAGATACCATAAACTACCCTATAACCAGCTTATTGAGAGAGATTTCTAATAAAAGCTTTTACATTTATTTTAAAAATTGTGGTAAAATATACATAAAATAAAATTTAATAAGATTTTACTATTTAATACTCATCTGCCAAAATTTATAACCTATGTATGTTATTTTCACCAAAGGCTTACAATTAATAGTGGTAATAATATCTCAGTCCAGAGAAAAAACAGTTAAACACATAGAGCCTATGATTACAGGTAATATAAAATAATCATAAACTTCAATTTTTATACATATTTTGGTTGCAAAGTGATATGATAGAGAGTCGTCATTAAAGTACTTTCAAGCACAGTATATATATCACATGACCATGAAATCTTGTGGGGGAGATGATGAGAGAATTACAATGTTAGGGAAAAATAGGAATGATAGGAAATTTATGACACCTCAAGAAGGCTTAATCTTATATTTTAAAAGTGGATGGTGGTAGATAACAAGTTACTATGGTATTTGTATTCCATCAAATACATTAAAAACAGCGACGTAACAGTTTATTTAAAAGTGTTAGTATTTACTATATGCCGGAAATTGTATCCTTTGCAGCCATTTAGATTACCAAGAAAAAAATTTTAATGTCCATTTAAAAATGGGCACAGGGGTACATAATTTTAAGAATCCCTTTAGTGGGTAACTGAGCAAAAAAGTTTGAAGATACTATTCATATTACTCCACCCTGAGTTTTTATTTACTTATACTAACTTCATTTTATGTTAACTTTTTATATATTTTATATACTATGTTTTATATATTATATTCAATTTATACTATCTTTTTATATATTATACTAACTTCAAAACCTGACCTTCCTTGTTTCCTGCTTTGACCCACCAGTATCTTTACTCAGTATCTCCACGGAGTGGTCTGCCTCATCCTCTGGAATGTTCCACAGAGCTGCCTAGCGCCGTTCCTAAATTAGGCTTGTTCATCCACTTCCTTGCAATCCTGCATTTTTATAATATGGGCAGTACTCTGGAGTCCATCGTTCTGCACAGCCGTTGCTTGGAATTAAGTTAGATAGATGGTTTCCCTCCAAGTACGAACGCTTCGTACTATGCTTCTGAAATCAAAGTCAGGTGAAGCACCAGTTACTTGTGTGACCTGATCTCATAGACTTCAGTTGGGGTTGGACTGACCTGTTTTCCCACTGCGTTATATTGTCAATTCCGTTCCTTTGACAGAGTAGGCTATGGTGGCACTCCTGGGAGTCTGAGCCCTCACCCTTGCTGACTCTCGGACCACCTGCCTCTCTGTAGCTTTGCTACGCCTGTAGGCACCTGTAGGTGCTGGTCGTAACTGTAGGGACAGGTGCTGTCTACTATGCTCAGTGCAAAGGTGAGCTCTGGAGAGGGAGAAGAGGAGGGGGTGACAGATCTGCTGTCATTGTGTTCCCAGGAACTTAGCTCTGTTTAACAGGTAAGACAGAGGCTCAGGGGTTTGCAACTGTAGCCAGTTCCTGCAGTATCTTTCTCCGGGATCACACAGGCAGAGCCAGACGGAAGCAGTAACACCCAGGAAGGCAACAAGAATCTAGTGATGCAGAAAACACAGCCTTTAGAAAGGAAGTGCAGGTTAGTTACAAACTTGTAACACCTCATAAAAATGCTTGCCTTGCCACTTCTCACTCTTTCTAATGTCATAACAATGATGCATTCAATGGATTCAGCGGCGGGAACAAGACGAGTAGCAGGTGCTTAGTTGCATTTTGTTTGGTGGGCTTGGAGATTTTTTTTTTTTTTTTTTTTTTTGCCCTGCCCCTATTTGTTTCAGGCGGTAGACCTCTAAGCCCCTCATTATTAGAGCCAGGTTAGGAATTTGTATCGAATCCCTCTACTCTTGAAAAGTACATAATACTGGAAACAGTTTATTTTTCTAGCCCTAGCTCTCTGAGGAGTGAAGTGCTGTATCATAAACAGCTCCTGTGTTAGAAGAACCACATAGATTAATGCGCTCAATAGTCTAGATCTTGGAAAAATTAAAGCTCTGAGCTTAGAAGAAAATAGGTGAGTGAAGCAGTTCTGTGACCTGGCCCACAGCTCTCTCTCCATCTGAGACACATAGCATCCACATGAAAAATACTTGAATCATCGGGTAAAGGCTTTCACAGTTCTCTCTACATGAGTGTGAAATGCACAGTAGGGGCGGAGCAGTTTTCAGCAAGTTCCCCCGAGACATGGTCGTACCCCCTGCAGAGGGGGCCGTGCTAGAACCTGGCCTACAGAGGGCACAGTGGCGCGCCCAGCTATCAGAAGGGCACGCTGACGGGCACAACTCTCCCGCTGTTGGGAAGCCAGACTGGGCCCAGAGGCAAGCTTTGTACCTGTGTTATGGTGGGTGGCGTGACCGCGGGACTGGCCTTGCTCTTGTCACCTCTCCTCAGCAGCATGGGGTTAGAGAAGGGTTTTAGGAGATGACTGAAGGCATTTATGGGAAGGGGATGTGTGGTGGTTCAGAGGATGTTAGAGGGAATGAATAAAATTAGCTAAGGTGGGTCATGAATAGGCATCGCTGCGTAAAATGGGGGTTGTCCTTTCTAGATTCGTTTTACAAATGCAAATTCAAGCAGGTAAATCTGCATATACATTGATAAAGCTTTTATGTTCGTTCACTGACTCATTGATTTGGTAGATATTTATTGAGCGTCTACTATGTGCCATGAACTGTTAAATTGCTAGCAACACCGTGGTGAGCTGGCAAGGCCGGGTCCCTGCCCGGGCGAAGCCTTTGCTGCAATGAGAGAGATAATAAACAGATGTGAATATAATGATGTCAGAGACTGATGAATGCTGTTGATAAAACCAAAGACAGATGAAGAGACAAGGTTCTGTTTTAGATAGATGGGGCACGACAGGCCTTTTGGGTAAGGTGACATGGAGCAGAGTCAGGAACCAAATGAGGTGGGTCAAGTAGCTACTCGGGCTGAGAGTATCTCAAGCAGAGGGAGCACGCAGGCAAAGACCCTGAGGCAGGAATATACGTCTTGGTTTAAGAGGAAGCAAGGAGGCTGTGCTGGGAGGACAGTGAGTGGGGTGGAAACAGGGCAGGCAGGTCACGAGGGTGTCAAGGGCCAGCTCACACAGGGCTTTGCGGGCGGTGGCAAGAACTTGGGATTTTATTCCAAATTCAGTGGGGACCCTCTTGAGTAGGGACGTAACATCATCTGACTCCAGGATCCTTTAGGTAAGCAAATGATCATCCAGAAACCAGTCTTTTTTTTTTTTTTTAAAGATTTTATTTATTTATTTGAGAGAGAGAGACTGAGAGAAAGAGCACATGAGAGGGGGGAGGGTCGGGAGGGTCAGAGAGAGAAGCAGACTCCCTGCCGAGCAGGGAGCCCGATGCGGGACTCGATCCCGGGACTCCAGGATCACGACCTGAGCCGAAGGCAGTCGCTTAACCAACTGAGCCACCCAGGCGCCCCTCCAGAAACCAGTCTTATAAATTACCATTTGATTTGCACAGCGAGCCTGATGGGTTCCTTCCATTTCAGATATAAAGGAAGTCGGATAGTCTCGCAGTTACTGGCTTGGACTGTAGGCTCAGACAGACTCACATTTGAATCTTGACTCTGCTTCTTGTGGTTTTATAACTTTGGGCACAGTGCTTAAATGTGGTACGTTTCTCTGTTCTCATCCTTAAAATGATGGAATCGTAATAAGAGCTGCCAACCGGGCTGTTTTGAGGATGGCATGAAATAATACCCCTGACGTGATGGCACAGGGCCGGGCACAGCCCCGGAGCAATGTTCAATGCACAGTGGCCACTGCCCTTCTCCTCCCAGAGGAATAGCCAGGCCCCCCTCACTCCCCAGGGTAGTCCTTGCTCCAGCCCCAGCCCATACTGCCTGCCGCTGAGGAGGGGCTTTTCCCATGGATGGAGATGGGGCGGGCCTCTGCGGGGACGAGAGGGGTCAGGGACATGATCAAAGTGCCAGCCAAGCAAGGTGACAACGGCAGCAACTCTCAGGATGCTCTGTGGTTTATCCTCACGGGGACACATGGTAATGAGATTGGGCTCTATCCCCAAGTACAGTGCTGTGTGCGCAGCAGGCCCTGGATAAATATTTGTTGAGATGAGAATCCTTTAAAGTGATTATCGTCTCTGTTGAAGGATACTGTATTGTATCCCATTAATTTGGATTCCTTTACAGTGTATGAATTCGGACCTGATCTTTATACTTCGTATGAAATGAAGAGATAAGTGACTTACCTCGAGACTTTATATATATATATAAAAAAAAGATGATTAATTAATTTAGGCCTATCAGGACAGTCTTAATTAATTTGCCTCATTTTATTTTACTTATTATTCAGATTTCTTCATTTAAAATATTATTTGTACAGCCATTAAAAGTCATAAAAGAATTATTTCCAAGAGATTGGAGTTTTCATTAATTTTGATAAGATATTCTAGCCCTTAAAATTACAAGTGATTTAGATTTAATTACATTATTCAGTGGTATGAGTTTAGGTTCAAAACAGTAAGTGCTCTGGCATATGGCTGAAGAGCTGACAGGGTGTGCTGGCGGTGGTGAGGACTGGAAGAAGAATTTTTCTCAGGCCCTGTTAAGCAATTTCCAGGGCACTAAACAGTGATAGGGGTTGCTGCTTACAAAGTGGATCAGTAGGATGTCCTGAAGTTCAGGGCTGCCCTCCCCACCTGCAATCACATCACTCTTCCAGTGGACAATTCCGGTTCTTTCCCCCAGCCACCTATAACAGACTAATGAAGTCTGTGGTCTCAGAATCCTTTGGTTCCAGTGGGAAAGGTAAAATGGCAGCAGTTGGGGAGACGGGTTTGGATTCGCAGGTGGAAGATGGTCAAAGGCAGTTCTCTTTCAAAGGTTTGTAGACTGGAGGATTGAAGATTGCCTGCCTTGGGGCACACAAACTTGAACCAGTTGTGACTCACATGTACCGTCTTTGACCTTTTGCCCAGGAGAGGGCAGTAACATGCTAACATTGAAGCTTTTCCAGTTGTCCTTAATAGACACTGCGAGAGTCTGTACAGAATTAGTCACAGCTGAGCCTCATTTTCGTTCTCCCCTCATCAACATTCAGTTTTACATTGAGTTGTTGCCACCTTTGGCTCCCATGGTCTGCGCACATACAGACCTGGAAGTGACATTTTCCACCTGTTCATAGGATACGAACAGGCGGGAAATCTGCAATGATGCTTTCTTATGTCTAATGCTATGAGTGCTGCAGGCCTGGGTCACTGCTTCTTGGTGGATCAAGTTTCAGGGCAGATTTTGCCGCTCTGTCTCAGCCATTGAGGTGGCTGTCGTATCCCCGACTTTTTTAGGCTAGCAAATCATGCTGCCCAGAGTTTACATTCTCCATCCTGCTATAGAGCTCTATACCTTAGAAACAAAAGAAACAAGACAGAGCCAAACAAAACACACCCCTATCCTGTGCCTTACATAGGGTTTGAAAGGAGAGCAGTATTATTATTTTTCTCCCCTTTGTCTTCACAGCAGGAAGATTCGGTGGCCTGCCTCAGCCTTGTCATGCATATGGCTAGGACTGTTGGCTTTTCTCTTGGAGAACTTTTTGACCCCAGGGTCGTGGGGAAGTTGTGTGCAAGTTGTGGGCATTTTTAGCTTTTGATCAGGCTCAATATGGGTGCATAACATAGTCTCAAAATACTAAAAACAAGGAGGAGGCATTGGAATATAAAATCATCCTCAATAGCTAGCAAAACTGTTCTGATCCTTGTTGGCATTTGGCTTAGCTTTATCTGAAAGCCACAGAAGAGTGTGAATCTCCCCCTAACTCAACTCTCTCTCACCCACCTACTTGTGGGTGTGGCTGCCTTCTCCGGGGCCACCTCAGGGTTCCCACAGGGGACACCAGCATAAGTACAGAGGTTAATGAAGGCAGCTGTGAGGAGCCAAGGGAATCTGTGAGAGAGAGTGCATGGGTTGAGTGGTGGGAGGTGAGGGGAGGAGGGAAGAGTGTGAACTTGAACCTTGCAGGTGGAGCAAGGTACATAGTGAGTCACCTCGTTGCAGGTACCATGTTGGAAGGTGTGTGTAGAGGATGGGTATTAGTAAGATGCACTTGGGTGTGAGAGAGAGAGAGAGGGGGAGAAAGAGAGAGAGGCAATGTGAATACAGAAAGGGAACATTCACTCATCACAGAATGACTTATTTAGCAGAGCAGTTTTTGGATATTAGTGAGATGTGAATTTCACCTCCACTCCCTTCTGTCCACCTTGCCAGGCCACAACCCATTCTTTCCCATTGTTGAGTGTTTAATGATTTCCAGCCATAGGGCTTCCCTGGCTCCTCCTGGGAGCTTGCTTCACACTCTGTTGAGTTTCAAATGTTTCTTGATACTCAGCCTACACTTCCCCTTTGCTCAATTTCACCCCGTTATCTCCTAGTTATACCCCTGTACCATCCTCATAAATCAATCTCTTTTGCCACTTCATCATTTTGGTAGTTTGGAGCCTGATCTCTTCGTGTGTGTGTGTGTGTATGTGTGTGTGGTGGGTGAGAGAGGTGGATGGGAGGGCCAATGAGAAGGTGAGAAAAAAATAAAACCACTGGGGGAAAATGCCTTCGGGCAGTGCTAGATGGAGTCCTTTAAAGGTGAGGAGGTTTCCTTATCCTGCTCTTCCATAAATCTTAAAGCAGTCCAAGGTAAACCTCGTCACAGTGGGCCTGAGTGACAGTGTCACTCTCGCAGCCGATGCAGTGGGTGTGAATGGCACGGGGTGAGGAGAGGTGAGCAGAGTGGAACAGCTCGGAAGGGCAGGCCCTGTTGCAAATGATTTAAATCTTGGTGTCATTTCTCACAGTGAAACTGTAAATATCTCAGGGGACTGGTGAAATTTAGTCATATAATCTGTGGGTTTTAAACTCTTTCTCTGCACAGGTTTGTAAGCTTGCAATGCACGTTCGGCAGGTGGATCAGGAGCCTGTGTTCCTGGGTGCTCAGGTCACGGTGGCTGCTTCCCAGAGACCTCGAGCTGCTACCTTGAGGCTGCAGCTCATCCAGAAACACCCACTTCTCATTTTATATTCTGTGGGGTGGAAATATTTCTGGGATTGAGAACACATTTTGTGTTTTTGAACTTGCACCAGAAAATTTTCTGGATGCACCAGAAAATTTTAGAAACTAGATTTTAGGCCACTACTCTACTACAGATCAATAAAGTCGATCAGTAATGATCATATTAATAGGTGGCATTTCAAAGACTACACACGGAATCGGGGCGCTTGGCTGGCTCAGTAGGAAAAGCATGCGACTCTTGATCTCGGGGTTGTGAGTTTTAAGCCCCACATTGGGTGTAGAGATTACTTAAATAAATAAACTTAAAAAAAAAAACCCACGAAGACTATATGCAGAATAGACAGGGGGTGAGGAATAGTCCAGTTGTTTCGAGATGGTTTTTATTTTATTCTAATTCTCTACTTTGAAATTTCTTCTCTCTTTCCTGAATGGATATTAGTTGGTCATGTTTGGTGTTGATGGCAAGAAAAGGAGAGAAACATTTAATTACCTTTTTTTAAAAAGAAAATGTAAATCTTATTGAGTTAAAATTTACATAAATAAAATTAACATATTTAAAATGTACAGGTCAGTGACATTTGACAGATATACACAACCACATAACCACTACTCTAATCAAGAAAGAACATTTCAGTCTTCTCGGAAAGTTCCCTCTTACCCCATTTTACTCACAACTCCGTACCCAAGGCCACCATCAGTCTAATTCGTAATCCCTACAGATTAGTTCTTCCTGTTCTAGAATTTCACATAAGTGGAATTAGACATTATGTCATCTTTTGAATCCAGCTTCGTTTGCTCAGCAAAATGTCTGTGATATTTGTCCACGTTATTGTACATATGAATAGTTCCTTCCTTTTTAATGGGTGGTATTTTATCTTGTTTATGAATATACCATAATTTGTTTATTCACATGTTTATAGATGTATGGATTTGTTTCCAGTTTGGGTTACCATGAATAAATCTGTGAAGAATATTCATGTCCAAATCTTTTTATGGACGTATGTCTAGGAGTAGAAATGCTGGGTCATACTGTTACATGTTACAGGTTTTTTTTTGGTTTGTTTGTTCTTTTACTTTCAAGCTGAATATGCCTTTATGTTTAAAATGTATTCCTTATAAACAACATGTAGTTGGGTCTTGCTTTTCTATCTAGCCTGACAATCTCTGCCCTTTAATTGCCCTTTAATGTATATATTTAATGTAATTATTGATGTGGTTGGGTTTGTCTACTGTCATACAATTTGGATTTCATTTGTTTCTTCCGCTTTCCTTTCTGTGTTGCTTCTTTGCTGCCTTCTTTAAGGTTAATAAAATATTGTTTAATGTTTTCCATTTTATTTCTTCCACTGACTTCTTATTTATACCTCTGTTTATTATATTTTCAGTAGTTGCTCTAGGACTAACAGAATGCTTTCTAGTTTATTTAGAATCAATATTGTATCTCTTCATACTTCACATATTACATTGCATATTTCCTGTTTCTCTCTTCCCACTTCCTACCTCACACCAGTGACTTCCCAGCTCTCACTTCCTATTTTCTGATTCCTGCTTCCCACTTCACAAATGTACTCTCACAGTGGCAAAATTTCATTTAACTGTCCACTTTGTTCATTGTAAGACTCTTCTCTTATTTTTTACATCTACACATGTTGTAAACCTTGCCGTATACCATAATCATTTTTGCTTTAATAAACAATGTTATTTTATGTAGATTATGAGAAGAATGACCACCCAGTCATTTATATTTACTCACTTATTTTCCACTCTCAGTGCTCTTCACTTCTTCCCATAGATCTAAGTTTTTGTTTTTGTTTTTTTTAAAGATTTTATTTATTTTTCAACAGAGAGAGAGACAGCAAGAGAGGGAACACAAGCAGGGGGAGTGAGAGAGGGAGAAGCAGGCTTCCCACTGAGCAGGGAGCCCGATGCAGGGCTCAGTCCCAGGACCCTGAGATCATAACCTGAGCTGAAGGCAGCTGCTTAACGACTGAGCCACCTAGGTGCCCCTAGACCTAAGTTTTTTAAATCTGGTATTAATTCCCTTATATCCTTTCACTTAGCTTTTATTTATTGAAAATATCTTTATCTTACCACATATTCTTGAGGGATATTTGTTCTAGTAATAGAATTCTGAGTTGACAGTTTTTCCCTCTTCCTTTTTTTTTTTTTTAAAGATTTTATTTATTTATTTAAAGGAGAGAGATTGAGAGAGAGAGAGAGAGAGCACATGAGAGGGGGCGCACATGAGAGGGGGGAGGGTCAGAGGGAGAAGCAGACTCCCTGCTGAGCAGGGAGCCTGATTCGGGACTCAATCCCAGGACTCCAGGATCATGACCTGAGCCAAAGGCAGTCGTTTAACCAACTGAGCCACCCAGGTGTTCTCCCTCTTCCTTTTAGCTCTTTAGAAATATTGTTCCATTGTCTCTTGTTAACAGTCACTTTCTTTAGCTTTGAAAGTTTGGTTATGGTGTACCTACATGTGATCCTGCTTCAGGTTTCTATTAATCCCGTGTGGGGTTTGCTGAGCTTCTTGGAACTGTAAGTCATTGTTTTTCATTATATTTGGGAAGATTTTGATTGTCATTTCTTCAAATATTTTTTTCTGCTTCAATCTCGTGCTTTTTATCTTTTGAGACTCCAATTATATGTGTGCTAGATCATTTGATATTGTGCCAAATATCAATATGCAGCTCTTTCATTTTTATTGAGTACACCCCCCCTCTTTTTTATTTTTGTGATGTGCTTGGACTCTAGTTCTCCTTACTGCAGTCAGGAAATTGTCTTTAGGCAGAGAGCCAGGGTGAAAAAAAGGAAAGAATAAATCAACGATATTATTAATCTGTCTTCAAGTTCACCAACTCTCGGCCACCTCCAATCTTTTGTTAAGCTGATGCAGTGATTTTTGTTCTTATTTTAGTTATTGTACTTTTTAATGTTCATTTTAAGTTTCATTTGCATCTTTTGATGGTTTCTATTTTTCTACTGAGATTTTCTATTTGTTCACTCATTAAGACCACATTTTCTTTCCTTTAATTATTTGAACATATTTTCCCTTGTTTTAACACATTTATAATAGCTGCTAATAGCTACTTTAAGATTTTTGCTTGCCAAGTCTATAATCTGGATCACATTTTCCATCTTCTTTGTTCGTGTACATAATTTTATTAACAAATGCTGGACATTGTGGATAATTTGTTATAGAGACTCTGGATTCTGTTCTTTTCTTTGGAAAAGTATTAATTCTTATCTTGCAGTATGAATGCTGGCTGATCACCTTGAACATGTGCAAGCTTGGTTTTATGCTTTGTTATTGTGTACCTGTAGAAAGCCTAGGGCATTTCCTAAACACCTCTAACTTGGTGGAACTCAATCTAAATTTTGCCTTTTTGTGAATCTTGTTGGGGTTTGGATTTAGTCTTATTTAGGATGAGATTAGAGTAAGTCTTATTTTAGGGTGTGGTGCTTATCCTAAGGAGTGGCCTTTCTGGAATTTCTACTCTGGCAGGGCTGGAACTCCAAGAGACTCCAGCACTTCCCTTTCCCACTGGTGCTCCACCTCTAGTATCTGTGTTTTACTTTCAACCCTATAGTAGCTGTTATCTAGAAAAATCGTGGGTGTCTTGACCTGAGATATATCCCCAGTCCTCAGCCATGGATTCATAGGGGATCTCATCTTGAGCTTATGGGGACTCTCCCTGTACATTTCTCTCTGCTACTCCACCCTGCAGATTCCAGATTTAGCTGCTAGCAACTCTCACCTCTGCCTCCTTAGCATAGTATGACCACTGTGCTGTGCTGGGAGTTTAGCTGCCTGTACTCCAGGCAGAAAATGGTTTCTAGGCAAAAAGCCAGAGTGATCACAGGCTGATCTCATGAGTTTCCCTCTTTGCAGGAATTGAAATCCTATGCTGCTTTCTGTCGCTTGCCTGGAAACAGTTGCCTCATATATTTTGTCCGGTTTCATACTCGTTTCCAAGAGGAGGGCTAGTCTGATACCAGGTATTTCATCATTGCAAGAAGCAGAAGCCCTCTACTTACTTTTATCTTTAATAATGGCTAGCACTTATTGAATATGTACCTTGTAGCAGATACTCTTCTACTTATTTTATGTATATTACCTCTTTTAATTCTCACTATAGTGCCATGACATTGGTAGTATTGTTACCACCGTTTTATAACTGAGGAAACTGATGTGCAGAGCGTTAAGTAACTTGTGGCAAGAAATCCAGCTAGCAAGTGTCCAAGAGTCTGGATTCAAACTGGGCAATCTGACTTGAGAGTTCATGCTTTTAATCCACATAACCACATACTCCCTGACTTGACAATAGCCAGTGCTCTGGGAATATCACAGTGTCTGTTTTTATCACATAAGATATATTTTCTCTCCTCTAAGGATGAGATGAAGTACTTCATAAATGCAAGTATGATCATTCACATGGGAACCCCCAAGAGAAGGTGTGGCCATGTTATATTCTGGTGTATAGTCAAGTAGTTTTGTAAGTCCTGTTAGTATAACAGTTACTAACCATTGCTTATATTCAAGATTCGTATGGTACAGAGGGCTTAAAATTTCTTACAGGTCACACACACTAGTCTTTTGAACAGCTGAGGTAGAGCCAAACTCACTCAGCCGTGGCTTTTGAAAATCCCAAACTTTATCTTGTGTTTTCATATGCTTTATTCATCTTTGGACCACCTGTTCCTTCTGTCACCTTCGTCCCAGGCGTTCTTGGCTGTCCATTCTTAGATGCTTTGGGTTTTCTTTAGAGGGCAAATGGGAGTAAGCATTTCATCTATTCAGGTGAGGCCAGAACATGAGAAATAAGATGTCAAGCTATTGCCCTACGGTTGGGTTTTTAGCTGGAGATGAAGGAGAATACCAAAGCAGACACTGCTTTCTGGCGGCTGTTCACAGCTGCCTTGATGGATGACCAGAGATAGGGATGTGTGAGCACACAGGGCTTTGCGTATATCTGAACTGAGAGCCATGCTTTCCATATAAAATGCTGGTAAGCCTTACTCTCAGGTGTGTGCCCCTTGAGCAAGGGGAAGCCAAGATTTAGGACTCAGCCATGTGTATTGGGGTCTTGGCTCCTCACCAGTGATACAGCTGTGAATTTTGGCCAGATGCCCCCTTATGTCTCCTCATCATGTTATAATCATTTAATAGCCTCTGGAGGACAGGGGGTTAACCTAGGGGAAGAGATATGCTAACAGAAAAGCAGTGTAGGGTGGCAGATAAGAGACCTGGGTTCTAATCTGATTTTAAAATCACAAGTATCATAATCTTAGGTAAATTCGGTAACTATTCTGAGCTTTGGTTTCATTGATTCTGAAATGGGAATCCTAATACCTGTTGTATCCAACCTTAAGGATTATTGTGAGAGAATGAAATAATATGTGTAAAAACTATATTATCTAACCTAATTTTCTGAGAGCAAGAGAGTCAGTGGTATGCAACTTCTGGCAATTTGGCTATTGTGCATATTCTGATTTTTGGAGGAAATATAAATGGAATCGTTTGGCTGGGAGATTTGGACATCCACAGAGGAGGAACATAGGCAGGCATGGGTTGTCAAGGAGTATTAGGGTTTGAGTCTGTGAGAATAACTGAAATGGGCTGCTGTGATGAGGTGGTGAGTTAATAGACATTTTCTAAAGTCCTGGTGCTCAGCACTGTGCCAGATGCTGTGGAGAACATAGCAGAGCTAGGAGGTAAGGGTTCATATCCTCTCTGGGCATGTAGTCTCCTCAAAAGGTAAAACAGGATGATGGTAACAGATGCTTTAGAAAAGTCAGCAATTTGAGTAGGTTGGTGACCAGGAGATACTGAGGGGTAGGAGGAAGTTTTGAGGAGGAGGTAAATATCCACTGTTACTTTTACCAGTCCTCTTCACCTTCAGGCAGGGTGAACCTCATTCTGTCAACTTGCATCAGTTCCTCTCCCAAGTTGGGCTTTTCCAGGGCAGGTACTTCTAAACCCTTTAGCTGAAAGGATCTGGCACAGATTAGGCCGACCCAAGCTTGGGGTCTGGCAGACTGAGTAGATTCGGGTCACGCACCTACAGCCTTTCCTTCAGGGTTTACTGTCCTTTTCCACCATGGGGCTTCCGCTTTGCTTTCTTGGTTTACCTTCTAGCTCCTCCGCAGGACAGGAGCCCACCTCTGAGCCTTAGCTATTTGGGTAGGGTGATGCCCTCTCTGAAGAGGTAGCAGCAATACCTGAGCTATGCCATGGATATGGTTGCCTTGGGGAAGCCAGGGTTGGTAGAGGGTGAAATTAGGCTAGAATTACAAATGCGAGGATATGTGGGTGGGGCTGTATCAGGTAGATGCCTGGGGAAATGGTGATTCAGTGGGTAATTAGCAAAACAAAAACAGATCGGTGTTAAATTAATCTGCTGCCCTTGGAGTTCAAGTAGTGACCAATAAAGGATATAAATGGCTGTCACATGAAATTGGTTGGATAGAAGGTGCTGCCCCAGGGAAGGGAGCCATCTTCCAGGCCTCCGTGTTTCAGTTAGGGTCCTGGCAGGAAGACCGTGGTGAACTCAGAAGGTTTGGTTGAAGAGAGTTTGATAAAGGGACTATGTACAGAGGTATGGGAAGAAATAAGGGACTCAGCCTGCACTGATGAGTAACAGTCCAGGGGCTAGGAAGCTGTTATCACCCCTGGCTGAAGGAAGAAGGGGAGGGAAACTGGTAGAAGAACTGTAGCTATGGGAGAAGGGCTGCCCAGCTGGAGCTGTGGTCTCTCTCTCTCTCTCTCTCTCTCTCTCTCTCACACACACACACACACACACAGCCCCTTTGAGTTCAAACAACACTTTACTATCTTCTTGGAGTACCAACACACACATGTCACTAGTTTTAAATGCAATCTTTTTACTCACTTTAACCTGGATCAGGATAGCACAGAAATTAGGCTTTCATAATCTAAGGCCAGACTATTTTCTACTTCGTCCTGATTTTGACCGCTAAGTCTAACACCAAAGTTCCCCCCAACCCTTTTGTTCTTGACTCAGCATTTCTCTGAATCTTTCTAAGTTCTGGAAATTGCCCCTAACTAGTCTTACCCTTTCTGGTGGAAGCTTAGGATAGGCATCCAAGAAAGACTTTTCTGCCTACCCTGCATCAGGACTTCTCTTCCATGATACAATCCTGTTTTTGAATGCATGATACCTCTGAAATAGGGCTTTGCATTAAAACAAATAAACCTGAATGACTGACTGACTGAATGAATGAATGAATGAAAGAAATGCAAACGAAACCTTTGCACAGATTCATGACTGGGGCTTTCTCTCCTTCTCAGTTCAACACATCCTTTCTCTGGAAATCCTAGCCTCAGAGTCCAGGCTCCTCTGGGCTAATCCTGTTGCTGGCAGGGACTCCTGAGCCCATGCTCCATCCTTGTACCTTCAGGCTATCTCTTTACACCAGCTCCTTCCTTTTAAAAAATATTTTTCATTTACAATCAATTTAGTTAACATATAGTGTAGTATTAGTTTCAGGGGTAGAAGTTAGTGATTCATCATTTGCATACAACACCCAGTGCTCATTAGATCAAGTGCCCTCCTTAATGCCCATCACCCAGTTACCTCATCCCCCTACCCACCTCCCCTCCAGCAACCCTCAGTTTGTTCCCTGTAGTTAAGAGTCTCTCATGCTTTGCCTCCCTGTTTTTATCTTATTGTATATTTCCTTCCCTTCCCCTGTGTTCATCTGATTTGTTTCTTAAATTCCACATATGAGTGAAATCATATGGCATTTGTCTTTCTCTGACTGTTTCACTTAGCATGATACCCTCTGGTTCCATCCACGTCCTTGCAAATGGCAAGATTACATATTCTTTTTGATGGCTGAGTAATATTACTGTGTGTGTGTGTGTGTGTGTGTGTGTATACCACATCTTCTTTATCCATTCGTTTGTCAGTGGACATCTGGGTTCTTTCTGTAGTTTGGCTATTGTGGACATGGCTGCTATAAACATTGGGTGCATGTGCCCCTTCGAATCACTATGTTTGTATCCTTTGGATAACTATGTAGTAGTGCAATTGCTGGTCTTAGTGGTAACTCTATTTTTACCTTTTTGAGGAACTTCCATACTGTTTTTCAGAGTGTCTGCACCAGTTTGCATTCCCACCAATAGGGTAAGAGGGTTCCCCTTTCTCTGCATCCTTGCCAACATCTGTTGTTTCCTGACTTGTTAATTTTAGCCATTCTGACCAGTGTGAGGTGGTATCTCATCATGGTTTTGATTTGTATTTATTTCCCTGATGCTGAGTGATGTTGAACATTTTTCCATGTCTGTTGGCCATTTGTATGTCTTCTTTGGAGAAATGTCTGCTCATGTCTTCTGCCCAATTCTTGACTGGATTTTGGTTTTTTGGGTGTTGAGTTTGGTAAGTCCTTTATAGATTTTGGAGACTAGCCCTTTATCTGATATGTCACTTGTGAATATTTTCTCCCTTACCTTTTAGTTTTGTTGATTGTTTCCTCTGCTGTGCAAAACTTTTTATCCTGATGAAGTCCCAATAGTTCATTTTTGCTTTTGTTTCTCTTGCCTTTGGAGATGTGTCCAGCAAGAAGTTGCTGCGGCCGAGGTCAAAGAGGTTGCTGCCTGTGTTCTCCTCTAGGATTTTGATGGATTCCTGTCTCACATTTAGGTCTTTCATCCATTTTGAATTTATTTTTGTGTATGGTGTAAGAAAGTGGTCCAGTTTCATTCTTCTGCATGTGGCCGTCCAGTTTTCTCAATACCATTTGTTGAAGTGACTGTCTTTTTCCCGTTGGATAGTCTTTCCCTATCCTTTGTTGAAGATTAGTTGACCATAGAGTTGAGGGTCCATTTCTGGGGTCTCTATTCTGTTCCATTGATCTATGTGTCTGTTTTTGTGCAAGCACTATACTGTCTTGATGATTACAGCTTTGCAATACAGCTTGAAGTCCAGAATTGTGATGCTTCCAGCTTTGGTTTTCTTTTTCACCATTACTTTAGCTGTTTGGGTCTTTTCTGGTTCCATAAATTTTAGGATTGTTTTGTTTCAGGTCTGTGAAAAATGCTGGTGGAATTTTGTTAGGGATTGCATTGAATGTGTAGATTGCTTTGGGTAACATAGACATTTTAACAATATTTGTTCTTCTAATCCATGAGCATGGAATGCTTTTCCATTTCTTTTTTTTTTTTTAATATTTTATTTATTCATTTGAGACACAGAGATACAGAGAGAGAGAGAAAGCATGAGCAGGGAGAGAGGAAGAGGGAGAGGGAGAAGCAGGCTCCCTGATGAGCCAGGAGCCTGATGTGGGGCTCGATCCCAGGACCCCGGGATCACGACCTGAGCCGAAGGCAGACGCCCAACCATCTGAGCCACCCAGGCGCCCTGCTTTTCCATTTCTTTTTGTCATCCTTGATTTCTTTCATAAGTGTTCTGTAGTTTTCAGAGTACAGATCTTTTACCTCTTTGGTTAGGTTTATTCCTGGCTATCTTACGGTTTTTTCACCAATTTCTTCTATCCTGCTGTTTCTGAACATGTTTCAATCTCCTTTTAAAAACGTCTCCAAAACCTGACCTTGCCTTTTGAGCCATCATCATCTTCACTTACATCAACAATCATCATTTGGCTCGAATTATTTCCTCAGTATCTACTCATCTGTTAATCACTTACAACCCAACTACTGTTGCTATCAGTTTATTGAAACTGAAATCTCTGTCATTGTTGTCTTCTTCTCCAGATCTTATTGACACTTTGTTAGTTCTTTTCTTCCCTTCCTCTCCATCCTACAGAGAATTAAGCAGTGGTCAACTTAGATGTTAGACATTATCTCCTCTCCTCTTTCTCCTGATACAGAAGCCATTTGTATATACCTTTCATGGATAGCCATTCAGCCTCCATTCGAAGGCTTCTAAGGATGACCACTGCTTGATGAGGTAATAGTAACTGTTTGAACATTCTTTTTTTTTTAGAGAGAGAGCATGTGCATAAGTTGGGGGGAGAGGGGCAGAGGGAAAGGGAGAGAGAGAATCCTAAGTAAGCTCCACACTCAGCACAGAGCCCGATGCTGGGCTCTATCTCACAACCCTGAGATTGTGACCTGAGCTGAAATCAAGAGTTGAATGCTTAACTGACTGAGCCACCCAGGTACCCCTGAACATTCTTATATGGGGCATAAAGACACCTCCTTCCAACTTTCACTATTCCTTAATTCTCTTTATTCCCTCTCTTTCTGAGAGTTATTATTATTATTAATTGAATTATTCAAATCAGTTCAGTTCACTTTAACAAACATTAACTGAGTGCTTATTCTATATAATGTGCTATGTACTCGATAAGCATAAACAATAAGATTCCAAAAAGGACTTTAAAAATTTTTCCAAAACTAAGGCAAATAAGGAAGGAATTGGTTCAGAGTTTGGGTAAGATGATAAAATGTTAGCAGATGAATGAATTTGGCTCTTGAGTTTATGAGCTAGTCTGATTTCCCATTTATAGGAAATCATTCATTAAACAGACATTTATTATTGCCTGCTAAGTGGTAGGTATTGTTTTAGGTACTGGAGATACAGTGATAAAGAAAACAGACAAAAGCTCTGCTCTATACAACCGATTTGCTAGTGGAGGGCACAGATATTAATCGTGTAAAAGCATTATATAATTTTAGGGGTGCCTGGGTGGCTCAGTTGGTTAAACATTCAGCGTTTGATTTTGGCTTAGGTCATGATCCCAGGGTGGTGAGATGGAGCCCCGCATCAGGCTCTGTGCTCAGCATGGAGTCTGCTTGTTCCTCTCCCTCTGCTCTTCCTCCTGCTTGTGTGCTCTCTCTCTCCCCCAAATAAATAAATAAAATCTTTTTTAAAAAATATGATAAGCATGATATATTTTAAATAATGTTAAATTCCTCAAGTAAAATAAAGGAAGTTCAGGGCTCTTCTGGATAATGTAGTCATGGAAGACCTTGGAGGAGGTGGCATTTGTGTAGATACCTACTAAATCAAAGGGAGTAGTCCATGAGGGAACCAACAGCAAGGGCAAATGCCCAAAGACAGGAATAAGCTTGGCATGTCTGGGTAGTAGCAAGAAGGTCAATATGATTGGAGTATAGTGAACATAAGAATATTAAAAAATGAGATTGGAAAGGTAGATAGAGACCAAATCATGTAGAGCCTTTTAGGTTATCGTAAGAGGCTTGGATTTTTATTTTGTGTGATAGAAAGTTGTTGGAAGACGTGCTTTGATTTATATTTTAATCTAGCAACAGAGTGAACAGTATATAAGGGGAAAGAGACATTCAGGTGGCTGGTTTGTGTAGTCCAGGTGGGAAATGATGGGGATTAAGGCTGTGGAGGTGGTGGGCGGTGTGGGATTCTAGATATATGTTTATTATAGTGTAGTGCTGACTTAACTTGCAGATGGATTGCAAAAGGAAGGGATTGGAGGAAAGAGAGGAATCTTGGGTGACTATGCAGTTGGGTAAATGGTGTTGCTATTAACTGAGATATGGAAGACTTCAGTGGCAGTGATTTTGGTGCAGAAAAAATGTAGTACTTTTTTGTCTGAATTATTTTGAAGTATTTCTGATTTAGACATCTATATGAGCCTTCAGGTTGGAAGAGGTCAGGACTGGAGATATAAATTTGGGAGCCACCAGCATAGAGATGGTATTAAGAGCTATGAATTTGGATGTGATCACTTAGGGAGTGAGCCTCTGTAGCTGAGGGGAAAAACAGAGAGAGAGTCCTATGGCATTCTACTTTTGGAAGTTATGAAAAGCGGGAGAGGCTGGAAGGAGACAGCAAAGACTGACCACCATAGTAGGACGAAACCAGGATACTGCAATGTTGTCGAAGCCAGCAATGAAAGTATTTCACAAATAAGGGGATAGTCAACGTTGTTGATTGTAGATTCGAGAGGAAGATAAGATGGTAAATTGGCCATTGGATTTGGTGGTATGAGGGGGGTTATGAGGACCTTTTTATAAGCAGTTTCAGGAGAAGGTTAAAAGGAGAATGGAACGTGAGTGAATAGTGTTCTGTGAGTATTAGGAGATGAATACCACACTCCTTGTCTTCTTTTGTACACATTATACATGTTGGTTTTTTCTGCTGTTCCTAACATGATCTACTTTTTGGATTTTTTTATTTTTTTCAATCCTTCCTGGTCAGACCACTTCTAAATGAGCTCAAATGTTTCTAGTCCCATCTAGTCCAGAACTGAATATAGTACTCCATGTGTGATCTGTCCCATGTAGAATATATCAGGAAAATGATTTCCTTCATTCTAAGTATTCTACAGTCTATTATTACAGCCTAAGATAGATTGCATTTCTTTTTCTTTTTGACAACCCCATTGAACTTTTGACTGATATCAACCTATCTAAGAACTCTAAATCTTTAACACACATACTCTTTCAAAACTACTCCTTCCTGTTATTTTATAGTCTTTTTTTTTTTTTTTTTTTTTTTAGGGATCTAAGTGTTAGACCTGTTGGTTGTCACTGTTGTACTTGATCTTATTTGATTTGGCTTGCCAAGGTCTATTTTGGGTCCAAATTCTGTCAGTCAGCGATTGATCTCATGTTTTTATAAGCGGTCCCTATGCCTTCAGGTCATTAATAAACATGTTACTTGCCTTCACATATTTTGTGGAGGTCAGTGGGCATAAATTATAAATTATTGATACATAAATATGAATGTAGACAGGCCAAAGACTTTTCGAAAACATAATGCAGCCATGAGGGAAGCCACACAAAGTCAGAGGGTCTGTTTCTTACTTGCTGTAGATCAGAGCCAATTTGGCAGCTGCTGTTGTCACCTGGGTGTGTCTGGAGCAGTTCCCCAAAGCTCTTTCCAAGCAGGGTTGGTCCATTCATCTCATCCAGTTGTGAACCTTGCTGACTGCACCATTATTCTGTCTGCCATCCTCTCTCATGGCCTCAAAGATCTTATGGGAACCTTGGACAGATGCCCCACTGAAGTCAAGATTCCTTATATTTACATTTCTCTATGTCACCAGTCTGGCAATCTATCAACAAAGTTTATAATAAGCTTTTATTTAAAGATAAGGTTAATAATAACTTGTAATAACTAATATTTGCTTACTGTACTGTGGTGTTCAGAGTGCTTTAATATATGTTTTCTCACTTAACCATCACAATAACCTTTGTTCCCTAGGAGGCTCCATTTTGCAAGTGAAGAAACTGGTCATCGAAGAAGTTAAGTAGCTTATGTAGGTTTCACGACTGCTTATAAATGGCAGAACCAGGATTCAGACCATTGACATGGGAGCCTGAAAATGGGGCTCTGGGCAGGTTACTGAGGCAGTCTGGTGTTTTCGGGAGATAGGAGACAGAGGAAAGCTGAAGCTTAATGCTCCTGTGGACACTCAGGGCTTTGCTCAGGTATGTGACAGGAGACTGTTTTCAGATATCCATCACTAGTGGGGAAGCTCTTTTTTGGCATATCATGGGGCCTGGCTTTCCCAGATGCAACGGTGGAGGTAAGCAGAGACTATGTTGTTAGGACTTTATGATTACTGGCAGATGGCCAGGGCAGAAATGGACCAATGGTGAACTTGTGCTGCTTCTTGATGGTCACATCTTTCTTTTTCCCTTTTTTTTTTTTTTAAACATCCACTTGTTTAACAGCTCTGTTTTAGAGCTGTTAAAAAACAAAATTCAACTGGGTAAATTTGAAGATCTAATTGGCTTTACTAAGCAATTCATGAATCAGTCTGTATCCCATCTAGCAAGTAGAGAGCTCCAAGGAGTTGTATAATATGGAAGGTTTTTATGGGAAGGAGGACAAGGAAGTTATTAGCAAAAGAGAAGGAAAAGGAGTGTTTCAGGCAAGGTTTCTCTTAGGGGTAAGGCAGAGGGTCTTACTAGGTAGATTGTCTCATCTTCCTTTGGGGGATGGAGAGAGCCCATGTGACTAATACCTTATTGGTGCTGACCAGAAAATTCCTGACTTACTGGTTAAGATGATATTTCTGGAGGAAGTTTAAGCTGCAATTAGGTTAGATATTAAGCCCTGGTTTGCTCACCTTGCTTAGCATAAGTGACTCCATTTTGGGACTGCGGTTTTCTTTAAATAGAGCTTTTCTATGAATCTGTGCAAGGTAGAACTGGTCATAAATACGCCACTCTCTAGTTTAGAAGTCCACTCCTCTGAAGGATTAGTGATAGTGATTCCTGAATAAATCTTCAGTTATATAAATGTCCTTAAAAACAAAACTTTGGTACTAGTCAGACCTAGTTCAGTTGAACTAGACTTAGTTTCATACTTAGCTCTGTACTAACTAAATGGAAACTTGGACAAGTTTTTAACCTCTTATTTACTCATCCATAAAATGGAAAAAAATTATAGTACATACTATATATAGTATTGTCTTGGGGACTAAATTAGTTAATGCATATGAAGTCTTACGATTCCTAAGAAGTCAATAAACACTAGCTATTATTGCTTTGCCATTGTTCTGGTCAGTACCTGATGTATTTAATGACTGATTGCTTTTTCACTATTTCTTTTTCCCGGATAAGTTTTCAGTTTTATCTTAACCATGTTTGCCCTGCCCTTTTCAGTTTGAAGATCATTGTCCTTGGTAGAAGAGATGAAAAGCAAGATAAAAGTTGAGTGCCGCTGCCTTCTGTCTGTCATCTTTTAACTTCCCACCATCTCACAAGCTGTTTCTGTCACTTCCTGGATCATTTTCTTTTGAACACAGCTTTAACTATTAGTTTTTTACCATTTTTTCTAAGCTTTAGCCACTTTTCTTACAAGTGTATCCTTATGTTTTTATAACTGTCCTGTTTTTATATATTATGAGTATATCTTTAATACATTTTGTTATATATTCTGATTTAATCTCAGAACTTTCTGGGTATCCATATTGTCTCTCGTAAGTATCTTTTGCATTGGGATTATTAGCTGTTATACAGCCAGAATAAAATCATTTAAAGCATTGCATCTCTTTTAAATTACGTTGCCTTCTTAGAAATGTCCATAGGCTCAAATTCATTATTTCCAAATTTTAATTTTCCTTCATAAATCATCTTACTAAATTACACATCTTACTTTCCACAGTATCCCTTTCTTAGCTAGCACAAATTCCAGTAGATGTGATTGTTCACTCACAGGAATATTATTACTTCTACATAACCCTCTAGGATAAGGATAGACAAACTTACCACCTACAGGCCATATCTGGTCTGTTATTTGTTTTTGCAAATAAAGTTTTATTGGAACACAGCCACACCCATTTGTTTACACATTATCTATGGTACGTTTGCACTCCAGGGGCAAAATTGAATAGCTGTGACAGACAGAGACCACGCAGCGCACGAAGTGTAAAATATTTACTGTCATTTCATAGAAAAACATTGGCTGGGTGGCCTGGGTGGCTCAGTTGGTTAAACGACTGCTTTCGGCTCAGGTCATGATCCTGGAGTCCCGGGATCGAGTCCCGCATTGGGCTCCCTGCTCAGCAGGGAGCCTGCTTCTCCCTCTGACCCTCACCCCTCTCATGTGCTCTCTCTCTCTCATTCTCTCTGTCTCAAATAAATAAATAAAATCTTTAGAAAAAAAAGAAAAAAAGAAAAACATTGGCTGGCTCCTTCTTAGGGCTTTCTTGAGGAGGATGATTATAAACCCCCTGTAGCAGCTGTCCTCAAAAGATTTCTTAACCTTCTGAGAAACACTGCTGTCAGAAGGAAAAATAAGATGCCGTTTTTTTTTTTTTAAAGAATTAAGCTTCTAGCATGTCTAAACAATTGAAATCTCATATCGCTAACATATCTTGCCTTTCTGCCAGTTTTGTGATCTCTTTCAGGAAATATTTTCAATATCCTCTGTCAGGCTACGATGCTTGGTGGTCTACTCTTAACTGTGATATTATTTTCTGTCTTGTTTTATCTTTCATCCAAATACTCTCAGCCATGTATCCTGCTTTGTGAATTTTCACACAAGTCTATTCCTCTTTAAATGCTTTCTATACAAGTTTGTCTTCTTTTTTCCCTAGAGATTTTACTTATTTATTTGAGAGAGGGGGGCGGGGTGAGAGAGAGAGAGGGTACAAGCAAGGAGAGGGGCAGAGGGAGAAGCAGACTCCCCGGTGAGTGGGGAGCCTGATGCGGGACCCGATCCTGGGACTCTGGGATCATGTCCTGAGCTGAAGGCAGACGCTTAACCAACTGAGCCACCCAGGCATCCCTCAGTTTGTCTTCTTAAACATATAGGCAGAGCCAGATAGGAGATAAAGACCTTGACTTTGTTCATTTGCTGCAGACTTGCTCTGCTCCTTACGGTTCAGTTGTTGGACATCCTTCCCTGCTCTCATCCAGGTTCTACCTAACCAACCGGCAGGACGGTACTGGGGAGGAGGTGGGGCAAGAGGGTCATTGTCCAAGTGGTCTCTGAGTGTATGCTGTCAATTAGAGAAAAAACTAGCCAGGAGAGCAGCTGCCTGGGAAGAAAGGATGGGTACAGGGCTTAGGTGTGGATGGTGGCTTGAGAGTACATCAGCAGGCAAGGTTCAGTAGCCCAGGCATTAAGCAAGGTCCAGAACAAGAGAGATGAACTGGAAGTTACGCGTACAAACTGGGGTTGGATGTTGCTTTTTGCAGTGGGGTGTGTGCAGGTGCAGCTCCTTTAAAATGCTGGATTCTAGCCATTCTCTGACCCCATCACCTTCGAAGCGTCTGCCTTCTGAATTTGCAGTCCTACCCTGCCCTCTCCCCTGGTCTGGGTATGCCCCTGCTGGATTTATTTCCTCTCTAAAGCACAGCTTCATACAAACAGGAATTCAGAATCTTGCTTCTTCTTGCCTCTTTTTGTTTGCCTCCCCTGATTCTCAGTCACTGAAGTTTATTCTTTGTGTATCCTCTCAGGTTTTTGTTTTTGTTTTTTTTTCAAATTAAAAACCCTTCAAATTAAAAAGAAGAAAATATTTTAGTCGGGAAAGAATTATGAGAAAAGAAGAGTTAATGGATTAATGGAAAAGCCAGCCACTCTGTATTCTAACAATAGGTCACTCACAGTACTTATTGCAAGAACCATTAAAATCATCAACAGGTCATTAGTGCTGACTTTGAACGAGCTCATCAAAATCTCACTATTAATAGCCTTAATAGCTTTGGAAACTGTTTCAGAAAGCTTGAA
Source organism: Mirounga leonina (assembly GCF_011800145.1). Classification (NCBI taxonomy): domain Eukaryota; kingdom Metazoa; phylum Chordata; class Mammalia; order Carnivora; family Phocidae; genus Mirounga; species Mirounga leonina. Next base: position 19,246,378 of record NW_023270504.1, read on the forward strand.
TTTTAACAGGCAGGAATTAAAAGTAGAGCAAGATGACTGTTGGGCTCCTTGAGTTTTAAGGCCCCAAGGGAAATGCAAGGTGTTTGGGGTCCTTTCCCAAAATGCGAGGTTGTTGTGGAGGGCAGGTAGTTGAGTTCTCTCATAAAACATCTGCTGGTGCCACCATCGGGACAGAGGTAAAGTGGATGACATACTGGTCTGCCGAGCCAGGCCCACGTTCCTTTTCAAAATGGTGGCACTCAGAAAAGGAAGCCGTGCTTTGAAGATGCTGTCAGCAAATATCTCAAAAATGACCGCTGTCCTACTTTCTTTTACAGTCCTTTCATGACATAACAGATCTCACTTTGTTCGAGCCTTTTCTAACACCGTAGTCCTGAATTACCCCTTCATTTCTTCCTGTGATTCCTGCTCCGTCACGCGCTGTGTAAGAGGATCTTGCAGAAACCGGGGTTCTGGATGGGTCATGTCACACACGACGCCTTGAACTTAGTCTACGGTCAGGACCCGGGAGATGCTGAGAGCTCTAATGCGAGACAAAGGCAAGCCTGCTCTTTCAGCCACTTCTTGTCCCTCTTAGTGTAGGGGTGGTTTTTGCTTCAGACATACATTATGGGATACGTGGATTCTGCCTTATATATGTTGTTAAAGCAAAGATTTCCTTTTTCCTTTGAGCCGTTAGGGGGAAGTTAGCATTTTTATCATTATCTTAATTTTTCCTTTATGACTATAGTCTTAGGGAAGGTTTTGTCCATGTCTATGCCTGGGTCTGTATGGGGGGAGAAGAAGAGAATACCACCTTTGTACGCTAGTCCCTAATTTTATAACTGAGGAAATTAAAGAAACTATAGAAACTATAGATTACTTCAAGAGAGTAAGAAAATCTTACACAGAAATAGAAGAGTTGACATATGAGCATCGCGTACTTTGAGAAATGTGTGCAAATCCTTATGACATGAGAGATGAAGATACAGATGTCAGTATGGATACATATACTCCGGATCTACTTTCTATCCTTTCACTCTGCTTTAACCACTGTGAGGCTGAACCTGGTTTCCCTGATCACTGGACCACCCAAATCAGATTAGGGTTGGCCGCTGGGATGCCTGGGAACAGAGCATCAGCACAGTGAGGCTCGAGGCCCACTTCCCCAGTTTTGTCCCTTTTACTTCATTTCTACCATGCTGTGGGGTGCTAATGGCTTCCTCTTTCTCCCAAAGGCCACAGATGCCTTAGAGGGTGACCCCTCTCACAGGGCCAGCTCCTGCAGCGGTCCTTTATTAGCTCCCTTACCTTGCCTCTGTAGGCATCCAGGGGTTGTAACAGCTCCCATTCTTGCCAGACCCAGGGCGTTTCAATCAGCCACCTTGTTGTTTTCCCTTGACTCTGCTCACACCTTTATAAATAGTCTCTTTGTTAAATTTGCGTCAGTCTCCCTATTTGGGATTGCCATCTGTTTCCTTTGGGACCCTACTGATACAATATTAGATATCTTATATCTATATTATATACTTACTATCATGTACTCCTTTTATATGCTGTATGCAGTGCGTACCTTAGGTCTTTCTCAGAACCAGCCAGGATGTTGAGCTGTCTAGTTCCCTCAGAAGCACTGCTCATTGATTCTGGGAGGAAAGAACAACAGGGGTAGGAATCCCTGTTCCATGTAGACTAAAAAATGGTCTTGACTCTCTCCAGTAATGAGAAGAAAATTCCTCTTTCCTTCCAAATTCTCCTTGTAAGTAAGTAGACTTTTTAGTTGTTGATGGGACAGCTCCTTCCCCTGGCCCAAAAGCAGTGTAGGTGAATTGTTGTGGAGGCAGTGTAGGGTTTTCTGGGTGACATAAAACATCCAGTTGGGCTGCAGTTAGGCTGGCCTCACCCTTGGTCTTCATCTCCCCTTGGTCTTCATCTCCCCTTCTGAGCCTAGGTGGCTGAATGTTTTTGGTAATCAGCAAGTATGGCGCTTAATCATGGAGCAGCTCTTAGCCTCAAGCAAAGATGGTGGCCTCCTTACATGCTCTCCACCCAGGAGAGCAGGGCTCCTGGAAAACAAAGGTAGTATTATCTTAGCATCCATCCCTTTGCCCTGGATAGCCTGATTCGTTTTTATTACACTTCTCTAAACTCCATTGGGTTTATTCTGTCCCTACTCTCTCTCTTTATAAGAAGGCATGTACCTAATAATTCAGACAATGTACTATAGAGGTACTTATCATGATTGTACTTTGCTAATGTCTGATGTTTTGTACTTTATGCAATATAGAACTTTAACAGCATTTAAAAGTGCCTCGTCTCATTGAAATCTCCTGTCTGATTCTCTGCTTTCACCTTAGTTCTAAGGTTAGGTGATTTGTTCTGTTGTGCGAATATTAGAATCATTTCTTTTTCCCAGAAAAAATGTCAATGTGAATTTTTTTTTTCAAGTTGAATCAAAACACTGTAATTTTTAAATCGTTTGCTTTGTCTGTAGTGGTATTTCTTATGCTAGTGCCCAAAAAGGATCTGGAGAATTGCTGAAGGGCCACATAAACAGAATGTGTACTCTATCTACATTTAGTAGAAGCTGCATCTCTAGTTGTTGGGCTTTGTGGTTGTTGTCCACAGAAAATGATACTGACTAATATAAGGTCGGGGAAGACATATATTAGACTTGAAGGGAAAGGAAAGGGGAAAAAAGCCACAGAGTCCAAGGATCAAGTTAGCAGGAATGCATAAATTTCTTTTCTCCCAGAGATAAACCATTGGAATAAATGATTCTTGGTGGTTCTATGGTGTCTGATGTTTTTCTGATACTATGCTTAAGATTCAAGTCCAGGGAGAGGGCATCTTTTTGGCCCAGCATGGGCCATCTCGTTTGACAGTCCCATGGAGATTTTACTCACTGTGGGAGGGGATTTCTTAGCACACAACTTGGGTGTTACCACCGGCAGGAGAGCTGGTGCCTGGCAGGCAAAGCCAACAGATGTCCACTTCAGCATCTCTCTTTAGTCTTCTGTTTATCTCTCTTCCAGATCATTAACTAAGATGTTAAATAAAACTAGACTTACCACGGGTACCACTGGCTCCCCACCAGGCGTTCCTCTGACTATGTACTTTATCACTGATAATTGTTCATTTGCCTTTAGTCAGGTTTTAGCCTCTGTGATGAGCTTCACACAGCTGCCAATTCGAATTTCATGTAAGGAATAAACTTTCATGAGCTGCTATATCAGTTTCGTTTTTAGAGTCAAAATGTATTATTTCATTGACTGTGGGCTCCTCTCTACTAATTTCGTAATCCTACCCCAAATAACAGTTCAATTTGGAAGACCGCCATGTGGCCAAAACATCAGCTTTTCCTAGCCAGCTTAGGTTGTGTGCGTGAGGGCCTGAGCTGGGACGACCAGGGGCACCCTGCGATCTACCATTCTGGCTAATGAACTGAAGACACAATTTCGATTTCAAATGACCTGCTGAAGCACCTCAGTGCTCTCTGAACCATTGAGGAAAGATTGAATTGGACTCAGTATAGTTGTATAATCTAAGCTTATTTTAGGATATTCAAATCCAGGGAAAATAGGTAATGATCATTGCCAATGTGTATGGGGGAGCTTACTCTGTGCCAGACACCTTGCGCTTTGCCTGTATCATCTCTCCTGAGCCTTCACCCCAATCCTAACAACCCTGTGAAATAGGTATAATTATTATCTTCATTTTCCTGATGCAGAACCTAAGACTTGGAGGCAAAATAACTTGTCTGAGGTTACACATTTAATAATACATATTTTACCAACTTTCACCTCTATGGTGTGTTGCCACTCGTGCACATGAGTATTTATCGACCTTTCCATCTCTTCACTGATGCCTTAGTGCACTGAGTGAGATATACATTGACTTGGCCAGGCCCTGTTGGAGGCACACAATACAGAACGCACAGCTTAAACATGGTGCCTTCCCTATCGTGAGGGAGCTTACATTATGGTGGGTAAGCTAAGATATTTATAGTAATTCAGTTAATTGAATGCTACATGCTCTGATGTACAGTTCATGGAGCGTGTATAGACTCAACCTGCCTGATGATGTTGTACCATCTAGAATCTTTTCTGGAGCAGAACTCAGGAGAAGCTCAGGTAGGTAGGTAGGTAGGTAGTAGGAAGGATAGATAGATGTACATTGTGTCTCTAAGTCTTGCACCAAGATAGTCATCATTGCAGAGGGTGGTGGAAATATGTTCTTCAGGTACTGAGAGTACAAAGTAGCCTTCTGTAAGAGTTATTTTCTTTTAAGCTTTGTATTTTATCCTAAAATTTTATTTTAAAGTGCCCTTTCTTTCATAGTATTTCAGGGATTATTTTAGTATAAAAACCAGTTCCTAAAAGTAGACACTATGGAAGTAAGACTCAAGAACATGTGCCATATTTCCCCATGCTTTTATATATCTCTGGTGCCCTTAGGGTTGGTATGGGTACTCCAATTTGTGAAGCATGGGATAGACCAATGTATCAGTCAGGATTCACAGAGGCCACTGTGGATATTTTGAATAGGAAGTAGTTGAACACTGGGAATTCGAGGCTCACAAAACCTTTGGAAGATTGGGGGAGGGGAGGCCGGGGAAGCCCCATTCAGGAAAAATGTAAGTGTGGGGACTGCAGTGAACCAAGGGGGTGATTCTCGGGAGATGCCTGATGTCACAGGCATGTGCCAATGCCCAGGTACTTGCCTCAACTTGGCCCCAGAGTATAGTAGCTTCTCCTTCTCTTCTGCCTTCCCCATCTTATGCTAATGCCCCTTGCTGGTGGAGTCTAATCAGAAACTTGGCAGGGAGGGCGTTTAGAAAAGGTAGCTTCTAGGCTTTAGAGACCTGGTGCGATAGGGAGCTTAGAGATGAGAATGGTGCTGGGGACCAACAAACAAATCCTGTGCAATTAAAATATGACATTTTGGCCTAAGATAAAGCAATACCATCTCCTTCCCTGTTTTCCCTGCTGCAGCCCTATCCCCTTGACCTTCCTCCTTGAGAAGATACTGTGCTAAGGAATGATGTTTGAATGGTAGGCATACCAGAGTTGGGGAAATTTAGTTTTATTGATTCTCCTTTTTTATTTCACCTTCCTGCTCTTTACCTTCTTGGTTCTCCCACTCCCTTCTTTAAGGGAGGAGAAGGGCTGTTAGTCACAGGATTGTGTTTGAATTCCTCTGGGGGCTTTTTATCATCCGAGGCCTCTCCAGAGATAAGCTCTTAAGGGGAGACACAGGGTGAAAAGCTGAATTGATTGAAAGGATTTGTAGTGTATTCCTCTGTGGGAATGTGATCTTTCTCCTGTGGTGAAGGGAGTTAAATGCTCCAGCCAGTTCATCTGCAACATCACTGATCTCATTTTCAAGATGCTTCTGATATGGACCCAAAGAAGAAGGTTTGTTTTTTCTCAGTCCCTGAGATCCCATTGGCCTTCAGAATTGGGGGGGAGGGGGCTTTCCATTCCTTTTCAAGAGACTTCTCTTTTTCGCCTCCCAACTTTCAAGCAAGATCTTGGTCAGAAGTTTCCTTTGGCTCATTTTGAGGCTTCCCTTCCTATTTGCAAATGGATATCACCATTTTTTTGATCCAATGAATTAGTTTAAGGTCATAAATCATCTTGAAAGATGGTATCACGTGGGTTTTTGTTTTTGTTGTTGTTATTTTTATAGCTGTCATTAAACCTGTAAGAAAAAAAATGCCATATGGCCTCTACCTGGCATCTTTCATGTCAGACAAGGACGTTATTTCCAAAATGTTGGGACCATTCCATAAGTGGTATTAGGGAATGTTAGTTTAGAAAGGAGTTTTAATTTTAGAAAAGTTGTGAGAGAAACAAATGATTTAATTTATATGCATAAGTATTTTATTGGGATAGTTGGAATAAAATCTATGAAGAAAAGGAGTTTATAATCTTAAACTTGGTTTTGTTTGCTTTCCATACGGGTTGTATATTGGGACTCCTAGAACTCTAAACTGTAAGGCACATTCAGAAGGTCACCAAGTACCAAACTTAGACACTGTGACTCATAAGATTGGAGATAAGGATGGCCAGGTCTACATGCCTATTTATGGGAAGGTTTGGTTATGTGCATGTTAATACATTGAAATCGAGCAGGTAAATATAGAGCTTTTGGGTTCTGCATGTGGAAGAAAAGGAGCTTGGCTCATTGTGGGAATTCCCCAGAAGGGGGATTTGGAAGCAGGTGAATCTCTATTATTAGGTGGAATTAGAAGTCTTTATTCTGTTTGAGAACAAGTGAGGTATTAAATAAGTAAAATAAGGGGCACCTGGGTGGCTCAGTCAGTTAAGCGGCTGCCTTCAGCTCAGGTCGTGATCCCAGGGTCCTGGGATCGAGCCCCACATCGGGCTCCCTGCTCAGCGGAGAGCCTGCTTCTCCCTCTGCCTGTCACTCTGCCCATCTGTGCTCTCTCTCTATGCGTCTGTCAAATAAACAAATAAAATCTTTAAAAAAATAAGTAAAATAAATAAAAATAAGTTGGTTGGACTGCCAGTAGTTTTGAGTGTGTGGAAAGATTGAGAAGGATTCTGGTGAAAGAAAGCTGACTTTCAAGTCAGTTGTTCCAAAAGACATCACAGTTGGAAGGGACTAAGGAATCCTTTTCCAGCTTTATTTTGATAAAGTCATTCATTTTGGAACTACAAATCCTATAGGAAAAGATCCCAACTTCATAGTGGGTGGTCTATGAATCAATTTCCACAGGCTTTTAGGGGAGGGAGCAAGTAATAATCCCTTTCATACACTTTCTATTCCCTTAATCAGTGTCTCACTGCAGAATGTGAAATGAATAGGAAATGAAAAGGAACTGGGTTGGTCAACCCTGTTTGTGATTGATAATTAGGCGAGGGATCAGAAGCCAGGAGTTTTGTGGACATTTCACTCAACATGTTCAGATTTCACACACTCAAACTCCTATTAATGGATAAATGAATGGCATTTATTAGAATCAATTGAGCTAAGATTTACTGACTTCTCTTTTTCATATGCTTTACCTTATATTGTTGTATTTAATCTCTTCAGCAATTGCATGAAGTTTATTACTATTTCCCTTTTACAGATTAAAAAAGTAAGGTCCAGAGGAGTTAAGAGACATGTCTGTTTAAATGCACACAAGGAGAAAAGGGGGGACCTGGTCTCAAAAGTTAATCTAATGGATATCTGATGGCCAGTCCAGTGGCCTACTTGGTTCCAGTTTCTGGGGACCTGAATTCTATCATTGATATTGCCAGCTGACCACTGTGATGTCTTTATTTGGGAAATTCTACCCAGCAGGTCCAAAAAGCCTGGTGAGGTGACCTAATTTATAAGAGGATACAAAAAACCCTGCAAAAAAAAATCTGATGTTTTCTAGCATATAGAATAATAAGAAAGCAAAAAGAAGCATTTTTGTATATTCTGGAATTGTCACTTAAAATGAGATATTCCCACAGAATGGGACATAAGTTTTTCATCCAACCATTATAGGCAAGTTTTGAATATATATTCAGCTGTAATATTACATAGTTTCCTGAGAATATCCAGCTTCCTTCTGAACTTGGGGGGTAAATTTACCTTCTTAAAACTTGGCCTCCTAAATGTGGCTTAGAAGATCAATTTTAAGACTCTAATGGCATGTCAGAAAAATTTCCAGCGAGCCCACATTTACCCTGGTCATTGCTGTCTCCTTCCTCTTACCCTGCATCATTCTATTGTACTGTACTTTACAGCTGCTTTTAGCCTCCTGACATTCCTCTCGTTAAATTCACTGTCATGTGGTGTCTCTTCTCTTTTTAAAGTACTGCAACACTTCCCAACATAATCAGTCCACTCTAATGGTCATCAGCTCTCTCTAAAATCTTGGATCAGCATCCTATGGTGAGCTGGCTACCTGTAGCAGTGGTTTTAGGGTGTCTCTTCCAAGAAACAGCAACAACCATTCACCAATATGGTGGATTGCTAGGGCTTTGTAAAAGCCGTAGGAGCCTTGATTTTGTTGGGGAGGAGAAATTTTTCTCTACCCTTCATGATTCTTCTAGCTGGGCTAAGAATTAAATTGACATGAGACAATGAGATTAACAGGAGAAAATCAAATTTAATATTGTACATATGGGGAATCCACACAGATATGAGACTTCAAAGACAGTCAGGCAAAATGAGATATGTTTGTCATCCTGAACTAAAGGAGAAAGGGGGTAGAGGTTTGGGACTTTGAAGGGAAGGGAAGCAATTCACAGGAGGATGAAAAAGAGTGAGTGTCTGGTAAACATTTGCGGGGCCTCAGAAACAATGGGACATACAAAGGAATTTTAACAAGCTGACTTTATTAAATTCCTTCCCGTCTATCACCCCTAATTCATACTATGTTGTAGTTATCTATGGTGATAGCTCTCTTCCTGGAGCAGGTTCTCTTATCTAAATTCCTTTTAAGCAGTTAGGTGGAATTCTTCCTGAGCCTTTTGGCCTTTGATTTTAGCTTGAAATAATCTGTGTGGTTAAGTGGCACATTTTGGGGTGGCCTGCCCTGGGCCCCTACAATTAGTAGGATCATGGGATTTTGTTTGCAGACCCCACACAGGCAGGAGACTTTTTATAATGGGGTGTGACCCAAGGGAACATGATGTTCTTGGACTGGCTGCATGAATTTGGAAGAGGGCCAAGTGGGCTGGGAAAGACTGGGAAGACTGAGAGGCTCCAAAATGAAATGGGGCCAGTTTTGGGGCTTGCCCCCAGTTTCGAAGGCTCATTTCACCCTCTGTGCTTTTGACTTTCTCCCACATCCTCTTCCTTAAATGTAGCTGCCCCATTCCCAACCTTACCTGACATATTTCTATCCATTCTTCAGTCCCAGCTCAAAGGCTACCTCTTGGTAGAGCTTCCTTGACTTTCTTGTGACACGTCCTGCTCTATTTTCTGTGTTTCCGAACAGCTTGTGTGGACTGTACCTTGTGTGTGGTAATTACTTGTTTATGGATTTGTCTGTAACTGAGCTTGGAGCCCCATTGTCATTTGTGCCCTCCTGGCATGTAGTAAAGACTAGATAGATATTTATCAAGTGAGCAGATGTGCTTTCCCTCCCATCCTCACTCCTCTTACTTGGGCCAGGTTTTTTTTTTGTTGTTTTTTTGTTTTGTTTTGTTTTGTTTTCTTTTTGTCTAGGGCAAGTGGCTGAGAACAATCCACACAACACATTTAGCACCTTGGAATGAAGGTTATGAAACGGTGTGAGGCTCACGCATTCCAGACAAGAGGATGAGTCTTCCCTCTTTCAATCCCTTAGGGCCAATCTCAGTTTGGCAAAGATGATAAATTTGTGGATGATTTCAAACCTAACAAACTTTCCGATTGAAAGTAAAAGCTAACTTAATATTCTTTATTGCTTCTTGGAATCTGATCTTGGCAAGATTCATGTAAAAAAATACTGTGAAGTAATTCTTGTGGAATTTTGACTCTGTGAAATGGAAATGCCAGGGATCTCATTTTCAAAAAGGTCCCCAGAGTTTTGCCCCCCATCCTCAGTCAGTGCACGGGCTTTTCCTTGCCGGCCTGAAAGCTCTGCCCTTTGGTGAGATATCCCACAGAGTAATCCCTTGGTGGCAAGGGAAACCCTTAGGGACTGTTAAAAGGATAGTTGCAATTTACATACATTCTTCTTCTTTTTTTTTTTTTAATTTTATTTTATTATGTTATGTTAGTCACCGTACAGTACATCATTAGTTTTTGATGTAGTGTTCCATGATTCATTGTTTGCGTATAACACCCAGTGCTCCATGCAGTGAGTGCCCTCTTTAATACCCATCACCAGGCTAACCCATCCCCCCACCGCCCTCCCCTCTAGAACCCTCAGTTTGTTTCTCAGAGTCCATAGTCTCTCATGGTTCATCTCCCCCTCCGATTTCCCCCCCTTCATCCTTCCCCTAAGAGGATCATTTTTTTTTTAATTTTTTTATTGTTATGTTAGTCACCATACAGTACATCATTAGTTTTTGATGTAGTGATCCACGATCCATTGTTTGCATATAACACCCAGTGCTCCATGCAGTGCGTGCCCTCTTTAATACCCATCACCAGGCTAACCCATCCCCCCACCGCCCTCCCCTCTAAAACCCTCAGTTTGTTTCTCAGAGTCCATAGTCTCTCATGATTCTCCCAAATGCAGTGAACCAGGGGAAATGCTGATTTACCTGCATTCTAAAAACAAGTCTTCTAGTTGCCTTGTGATTGAAGGGCATTGGAAATAGCCTTTGAGTGACCTCATTCTCCTGCTCTACCAAACTGCCCTTGATGGAGGCAACAGCAGCCAAATAGAGATAACCAGTCAAGTGGTTGGAGGGTTTAAATGTCTTGCTCCTCGGAAGAGTGGCTGGAGTTCGCACTTTGGCAACGATTGGCGGTGGTTCTAAGGCTGTGTTGTCCAAAGCAGAATATAGTAGCTGCTGGTCATATGTGGCTACTTACCTTTAAATTCATTAAAATGAAATGAAATAAAAATTCAGTTTCTCCATTGCTGAGCTGCATCTCAAGTGTTCACTGACCACTGCAGATATAAATTGTCATCATTGCAGAAAGTGCTATTGGGCACTGCTGCTCCGAAGAGCTAGAAGCCTGTAATGTTACATGTGCAAGATGCCTGACTTTTCCAGAATGGCCAGGAGCAGTCCCGGGAGGTGCAGCTTAAAATAGAGAGGGAGGTCAGTGAATAGTGTTTGTTTGCCTGTGGCCAGGGGTTGGGTGATGCCTTTGGGTACAACTCTCAGGTCTGAAACACAGCTAGTGGAGAGCGAGGAGGTGGAGTGGTTGAGACTCAAGCTGAAATCTAAGTTATCATGTGACTAGCGCATGCCAGGAGTTACACTGGTTGCTTTCACTTTTGTTACCTTACTGTAGCCCCTAAGATAGTGGCTACTTGTCTGCTTTTTACAGCTGAGAAAACTGAGACCCAGAGGATCAAGTCAGGGGTAGTGGGGTCCGAGTTGGAACCTACTGCTTCTAACTCTTAAGTTCAGTGCTTTTCTGGCTTTAGGGGTGGGGAGAGAGAGGAAGGAGCAGATGGGCAAAGGATCATTAGTTAAAAGGGGAGACATTAATTTGAAGAAATCACCCTGTTTGCTTCATCCAGTCATGCCTTGGAGCCTGGTTAGTGCTTGACCACCTGCTCAGGGTCTCTTGTCAAGGGTTGTTGCTAAGGAGGATTTTTCTTCCATGGGAAGCGTAATGAATGGAATGAGGATCTGCTGAATCTAGAGTCAAAGATGAAAACTTAGTATTAATTATGTAGCAGGTACTGTTCAGTGTGCCAGATACTGTTCTGAAGTGTTTTAGCATAAGTAACTGGTTTAATCCATATATCCTATGAGGTAGATACTGTTATTATCCCGATTTTGTGGATGAAGAAACTGAGGCTTGGAGAGAGAGAGAGAATATTGTCCAAGATCACACATGTCCTGACCCTGTGCCCTCAAGCACGCAGCACGGAGCCGGAGGCTCAGGTGAGCCTGTTGTTCTCACAGACCTGATAATGCTCTCTGACACCTTAAAGGTGGCTTCCTGCCAATCATATTAAATCTGTAGCTTTTAGTTCCTCACAGTGTCATTCACACTTCGTTTCCTTTAATCACTAAACATGTGAAAAGTCATTCACTCTCCCCTCGCACTTCATGTATCATCCCTCTCCTCCTTCCTTCTTCTCCAACCTGATGGTCTCCCTTCTCTCTTGCTTTTCTCTTTCTCCTGTTTCTCTGTGAGTGGCAAGAGACCCCGGTTGGCTGTTATTCACTGCATAAGGTTGCTGAATTGCACCCCGAGTGAATGTCAGCCAGTGATGTAAGGGCTGCGGCATCAGCTCCATCTTAATGACCCCCCCCCTTGCTGAGGGGCCATCCGCGGCAAGCCCCCTCCCTGCGTCAGGTGCAGTCCCCGAAGGGAGAGGTGGGCGGCGGGTCACGTGGGGCTCGGTGAGTCCCTGCCCCCTGGACACCCCCACCCCGGCCCCGCGTGTCGGGCGCCGGTTTCTTCTCTGGCTGCGGCCCCGCACGATGTGGCAGAGCTTCACCGTGCTGACGGCATGGGCAGTCAAGCCTGCCCTTTCCCAGCTAAAAGCTTTCTTCCTGAGGAGGTGGAAAAAAACCGACAAGAAGGAGAATCAGAGAGCCCGAAGGAAACAGGTACTCGAATACCTTCCTCTGCGGGTCCACAAACCCCTCCACCTCTGGCAAGGGAGACACCCCGCCACTGGCCCCCAGCGGCCTGTGCGAAGTCTTTGCCCTCATTCTGTCAATGTGGGGGTGCCTGGGTGTGCCCCGGGGGCGGAGGAGGAGCCTCAGGCCTAGATTAGGAGTTCTGACAAAGGGAGGGAGAAGAGATCATCCTCCCTCCAAGCCATGGAAGGGAAGGGACCTTCCAGAAAGCCAGAAGATAGGATTTTGATTTATTGCCTGAGGTGAGCAGGTAGCCAAGAAAAATTGTGTAAAAAGTTATAAATATTGACACAAACTGTACAAAGGTTGTGAGTTGGTTCCTGGCTCCTGGGCTGTGAGGTCAGAGCAGACTTCTGAGACTAATTTGCTTTACTGGTCGCCCGAGGCCCCCTTTCAAGCTCACTTCTGGGGCTTCTCCCTTCCCCCACTTCCACCTCCAACTTCTACCAACATTGGTGTTGAGGCTCGGAGTCCAATCCTTTCCCTAGAATCTGAACCAACTATGTGATCATTCATTCCTTTATTTGAAAATATCATTTTATTCTGCTTTAGGCTCATTATCTCTCACTTTTTTTCTTACAAATTCTGTGCCAACTGCTAGAGATATAAAAATGTATGGGGTGTAGTTGTTTTCTAGAAGAGTTCCTGGTCTCCTTGAGGAGACAGATAAGACTCAGCATAGTGTCCCAGTAGAGGTACTGTAGGGTCTCATATGAGGGCAGATCGGGGCCTGGAGGAGGAGGGCCAGCCCAGGGACATGCAGGGGGTGTTGGAAATGCCTTTTAAGTGAAGGTGATGCTTGGGCTGGCTAGTTAAGGAGGGAAGGACAAGCTGTCCCAGGCCCCCTTCTGCAGGAATTAAGGCATGGAAATGCGAGAAAGCATGGCAGATTTGGAAATCAAGTAAAGGGCAGCAGGTTTGGAGTAGATGGGCTCCTGAGGAGTCATGCCATTAGAGGAGAATGAAAATTTATGGAAATGCAAACTGCAAAGATCATTTTATGTCACGGTAAGGGATTACTTTGAACTCTATCCTGAGAGCTGTGGGAATCTACTGAAGAATCTTTAAACAGAGGAGTGACACAGTGAAATTTACATTTTATTAAAAAAAATTCCTTGGGAAATGGTGTACCAGATTGCTCAGAGTGGGGTGATCTGGTGGCAGAGCTCGTGGAGGAGAGGTCTTCCTGGGGACCCGGGCCAGAAATGGTGAAGGTCTGAGCCGGAGTCGGGGCAGGAAGATGAGGCAGAGGGAGGACGGGGGTAAAGGGATTAGCTATAGGATGGGCTGTACCTTCTCTGGGACTTGAGAGAAGGCTGTGTGTTGCTAGAATAATTGTGTCCATGTGTTTGTCCCATTTCATCAAACAAGTCCATTTCATTTTTCATCCTTGCACCTAACACCAAAGCATTATAAAGGCATCTCCTCTTCTCTCTGGAGCAAATTTGGGAGTGTTTATTTGTGTGTCCTATCAGTTTTGTAAGACTAAGCTCTTCAAGGGAGGGCACACAGTGTATTTATCCATCTATTATGTGCGGCATTCAGCACACCAGGGATACTTAATAAGTCTTTAATAATAATAAGATCTGAGCCCCGGGAGCACTATTATATTTGTCAGTGAAGAAATAAGTAGGTTTGGAAGCAGTTTGGCTAAGTTTAGTTTTATAAGAAAAACCTCAATTATTTGAACTTTGGAACATCTTAAAACCCATTCCTGAAACATATTCTGAATGGCTTCTGCTCTTGGTTTTCTTAGGTAAATATTTTAGTTGGCTTAATTGGGTGATTGTTTCCTAAAACATAGGAGGTGGTATTTCTTTGTTGTTTACTAATCTCTGACAATCAACCTGTCTTTAAACAGAGTTTTTTTTTTTTTTTTTTTTTTTTACCAGGGTGGTTGATATTTTCTAATTCAGGTCCTGTTCTCTTTCCTAATATTTATATAAATTAGAACAGCTACCATTAGTTTGTCTTGTTTGCAACACTCCTTTTTCTCTTGTGTTCACTTCCTTGTCACATTTATCTTTATTACTCTGGGATGTTCCTCCCTACCTTAGGACCCTCTGCCTTTTCTCTTTCTTCCTGAGTCTTTCTAGTCTCTGTCGAAATTTAATGACCAGGAAGCCATCAGCCATCAGGCCGCCAGATACGATGTATTTTCACGGTGCATCAGAGCTGGGCGCCAGACCGCGCCATGCCCCTGTTGGTTAAAATACATTCAGTTCATATTTTTCCCCGAGACTTCCATAAGCTTGATCAGAAAGTTTTGGTGGATTTAAGAACAAGAGTCACTGTTTCTGGCCCTCCTCCTCCATCTGGGCTGTAGATTACCAGGAGACACAGCACATACCCAGTGGAATTAACCTGAGGGTACTATTATTACTAACCCTTACAATATGAACGTTAGACTTTTGAGCTCCCTTTGTTGAACTTCGGTAGTCCTTATCAAAGATGAGTTCTCAGGAATGGGTGGTGTTCATCTTTATCTACTTGGGCAGTTTCACAGTCGGTCTTGGGTTTTCATGTGGACTTCTGCACATACAGAGAGTAGTAACTCACCTTCAGTGCAGATCTGTGTAACATGACTCCAAATCTGGAACTCCAAAATTCGCCCTTTGTGCTGCCCAAGGATCAGTGGCTTTGACCTAGCTTAAGGAGGGTAGGAGGAGAGAAGGAAGTATCTTCATGCTGCTTTCCTGGAGCCTGCCCACGTTAAAAAGTATGAGCCAGTGCCCGTTTATACTACGTACCGCGAGTACCCATAATCCCGGGGCTCCTTCTCCTATCACTTTCACTACTGACCGAGCATTGCTAGATTCCATTAAAGTGGTCCTTTTCTTGGAGAAGTCCAGCAGTGTGCTTGGTGTCGTGCTCTTATCAGACCAGTTTGAAGGTCCTTTCTTCAGTTCCAGGCAATCAGTGAATGCACTGGGATACATTTTGTGAGACGTCTCAAGCAAGGGGACATGACTTGAAGTAAGTCACATAAAAAACGGTAGAAGTAAGAGGTGTTGTTAATTTGTAGGAGAGAAGTGCAGGGCAGGGTGTGAGTTTTCTTCGAGTATATGAAATGTTGTCATCTGGCAGGGGATTAGTTGTTCTGTGTCTCTCTCCCTGAGGAGCAGAACTAGGTGCAAGGTAAAGGGAGACGTTCAGTTCATCATAGGGAAGGACTTTAGAGTGTGATATTTAAGAATTTTTGTGGCAGAATCAAGCTTCTTGAGTTGAAATCCACCATCTGCCGGTTACTAGCCATATAAAATTGGGTTAATTTTTAAACCCTTCTGATCTTTAGTTTCATCCATAAAATGGGGGTATATTAGTATCCATCTTATGAATTGTTATGGTTATCTGAGGACATAATGTCAGTTAAATGCTCTTTATCATGATGCACAGTGAGTGCTTATAGTATTGGCAATTATGAACAGGCTGGACTATCTCAAAATAGTACCTGGGTCTAACAACAGTTTCCAGCGTTTCCTATGACCACTGAACATCATAACTTTCTTTTTTTTCAAATTTGGAATTCTTTGGCATATTTATGTGTGGTTTTCTTTTGTTTTCCTTGGCTGAGGGAAATTGATAGAGAACTGCATGCCTTCCAGAGTAATTTAAATGGCATAGATATTGCTGTGAGGTTTAGGAAAAGTAAAGTATACAGTGTTATGAATTCTAAAGAACTGGAGAATGGGTAGAATGGATGAGGATGCCATTTTGACTTGGGGAAAGTTGAATTAAGATTTTTTTTTAAATAAAGAAGTGAAGTTTTAAGATTATGCCTAATGAAGAGACAACCTCGTTCATTTTTTTCTGTTTATTTTTACTCTGAAGTAGAAGAATTATGACTCCTAACGTTAAATAGAATATAAAATAACAACAAAAAAAAGATTTTAAAATATACTGTATGCATTTCCAAGTAAGGCATTCATGGGCAGTAATAAGTAAAATGCCATTTACTTTTTTTTTTTTTTTTTAAGATTTTACTTATTTATTTGACAGAGAGGTAGAGAGAGAGAGAGCACAGGTAGGCCGAGTGGCAGGCAGAGGGAGAGGGAGAAGCAGGCTCTCCGCTGAGCAGGGAGCCTGATGTGGGGCTTGATCCGAGGACCCTGGGATCATGACCTGAGCCAAAGGCAGACCCTTAACCTACTGAGCCACCCACGCGCCCCTGCCATTTACTTTTTTTTAAAAGGTGAATTACTTTATCCTGAATTTTAAGAAACATGGAGATAATGAGATGATAAAGGATCATTTTTAAATATTTCTTGAGTTCTTGTTTATGCACTTTAAAAAAATCGAGGCGTAACGTACACACAATAAAGTGAACCATATCAAGTTCACAGTTGGGTGAATTTTTACATATGTATACATCTGGGCAGCCACCCTCCAGATAAAGGTATAAACCATTTCCAACAAGCCAGAGAGTTCCCTCATGCCCTTTCCAAGTCTACTCAGACTTCTGTCAGCCTTAGGTAAGTTTTGCTTGTTCTTGAACTTCATATAAAGGCAATCCAGCAGTATGTATGTACTCTTGTGTCTGGTGGCTTTTGCTTCCTTTCTTATCTGTGAGATTCTTTCGTATGGTTGCATGTAACTAGTTAAGGCAAAAAGCTTATTTCTAAATGGCTTTCCGTATTACAAATAAACCTTTGGAAGAAATGTGAGGCTGGAAGGAGTCTTACACAACTTCACGTCCATGTCCTTTGATTTACAAATGAAGCCTCTGAACTAAAGATATTAAGCAATATGCATAGATAACGAATGGCCAAGAAACAGGGTATGCTGTATCTTCACAAAGATAGATCTATTGCAAACATTATTCTCAGTAAGAGTCATGCACATAGTGTCTAAATTATACATAGAAGATGTGAATTATTTAAAATTACAAATTATTATGATATAAATTAATCCTATTCACCATGGGACTGGCTTTTGGGTTGTATACACATTGTGACGATGACATTTTTAGAACAGTTTATTGTGATTTTCCAGACAAGGAAGTCATTGTCATCATGCCTATTCACACAAGTCATAAAGCCCTTATAGACAGCAAAACTGGAATTGCTTCTACTAGAATAAATCCTGAATACACCCATTTCCTCCTCTTGTGCGCGTGTAGGCACGTGCACACTCACACACACAGTCACAAGCACACATACACCACCTACAACAGACCATGCGAAAAGACTGCACATTTTCTAGAATATGACCACTCATCTCTATATCACCAAATGGGTGATTGTCTCTCTCCACAACTTGTTGCTCCTGAAACTCAAAATGTTGTTCTTGAAATTGATTGACTGTAGCAAAGCTGTATAATAAAGAAGTGGGAGTAGATGGAAAGGTGGTAAAGCTTTGCCCTTCAGTGGGCTTGGACTTTAAATTTCGATACTGAAGGACAGGAGGTAAGGCCTGGAGTGCCTGTGGAGTTGTTTGTAGTTAGGAGGCCAGGCACAAGCTGGAATGTTTAAAGGACAGATAAATGCCATTTCTTCTCCAGGAATATGGCAATCCGGCTAATTAGTCTGACCCTCTGGCTAAAAACAAATTAAAATACTGGATAAAAAGGATGTCTTAAAAGCATTGAATTGCTAAAAGAGAATAAAGAATTGGGAGGCTGAAGTCCAAGGCTGGGAAAAGCACTGGGAGCTCTGTTTATCCCCTGCAATTTGCTGATCCTCAAAACTGAGAAGCAGTTTTGATGGCCTGGGAGGAAAGGGCAGAAAACAAAACTTGGAATGTGGTCCAAATGGGGAGCCTAGAGAAACCCTCCCATATTGTGCTGGGATCTCTGAGCTACAAATGCCCGCATCACATCCCCAAGCAAGTGCACAGAGAGAGCGGTCTCCTCAAGACTGAGCAGAAGGGGGCTGGAGGTGGGGAAGTGAAAGAAAACCTGTCTCTGAGAAGTTGTTAAGGACAGCAGGCTCAGACCATCAGAGTACTTACAACCTGTATTTGCATAAATGGATGGTCCAGAACCCTCTAGCAGGGAATTTAGTTTGAGGTGGTTCTGGGTTCCTGGTAGTCTTAGGAACCCGGCAGAAGCAAATGCAAACTTCTTTGGAGGAAGACACCTTCATCTATGATGAAGACTATGGGACCTACCTCCCCTTTCCATTTTCAAGGGTAGTGAGCAGTACCCTCAGAGATAACTAGCACACAACAAAACCAACACGAAGCAGAAGAAACACCAGAGTGCAGAGACAGATCGGCATACACTCCAGACTTTGGAATCATCAGACATATATTACAGATAACTATCTTTATGGTACTTAAAGAAATAAAAGGCAAGCTTAAAAATATCTCTGGGAACTAGAAAAGTATAGGCTGTATTCTAGAAGATCTGGTAAAAAAAAAAAAAACCCAACCAGAGATTTAGGGGATACTGCCTGGGGCTGGAGGGGAGCAGGTGGGCACCCCCAGGCAGGCACGCCCGATTTTCAGCGGGTTTTCCTGCACGTCTTTCTCCTCCTCCACCTTCTTCTCCTCCTCAGGGATCAGTTCTGCTCCAGGTTCAGTTCTTAGTACCTGCAAATTAAACCAATACAAGACAGATTAAGGGGAGAAAAGGAAGGAAAACAGGTATAACTTAATGCCTTGCCTGGAGTCGCACGTACTTAGGTGACAGTTTGCAGAAACCCAGATCTGCAAATTGATGGGCCACAACCCTTTCCAGCCAAAAAATTATTCAAAAATGGCAGAACTGTGTATGGAATGTGAAGAAGAGCTGGAACCATAGCAGAAGAAACTAAGAGGTTGAGGATGAGGGTGAGGATGACCACGAGCTGATCTTTGTTGGAGAGATGTCAGGTTCAAAACCAGCAACTGCAAATATTTTGAACAGGGTAGACCTCAGCTCATATTTGAGGGGACTAGAGAATGGTGCACTCAGGTATTACTGCTGCATCCCAGCCCGCAAGTCAGCCTAGTGAACCCAACATCAGATCCAGGGGCTGCCTCACCAGTAAATTTTCCCCCTGAAACTAGATCTTTCGATAGTTCTGTTATTGTTCACACTTTGTCTAGACCTGTGTTTCTGAAAGTACATAGTCATCTCAGGGATGCATTGGATATTATTTATCAGTATGTGCAATTTCTGGGCTATCATGGGTAGTCATCCAATATAATTGGTTCAGAAAGCCTAAGTGACATTAGGCAATGCCAACCAGGAACTAACTGCCTAACCTGTTCACAAATCAGGCAGTATGCTTACATGAAATAGGTACAGTATCGAAAACTGTGCTATCAATACATGAATGAAAGTCTAATCGGTAATGAAAATTGCACAGTGGCAAGCTACTTAAGATTCTAAACTGGGCCAAGTATTCTTGGTTCTTAATTTAGAAAATTGTTGAGAAGCTGTTGTAACATTTCATTCTGAAAACGTACCTTCATAGTTTAATTAGTTTAAAAAACTTAAAAAGTAACTGTTCACGTTAACAGTTTTTATTGAGCTATTAGTATTTGTAAGGCTTTGTGCTAAATGCACTACATAAATCTTCTAATGTCTGTGAAACAAGCACTATTATTATTCTTGTTTTATTTTCTTTTTAAAATATTTAAAAAGATTTATGTATTTTTTTACTCGAGAGAGAGAATGTGCCTGCATGTGGGTGAGTGGGGGGAGGGGCACAGGGAGAGGGAGAGAGGGAATCTCAAGCAGACTCCCTGCTGAGAGAGGAGTCCCATGTGGGGCTCGATCGCATGACCCTGAGATCATGACCTGAGCCGAAACCAACAGTTGGATGCTCAATTGATTGAGCCACCCAGGCACCCTGTTACTCTTATTTGATAGTTGAGGAAACAGAGGCTCACAGAGCTTCAGTAATTCACTGAAGGTCACACAGCTAGCAAATGGTAGATCTGGGCTTTCAGTACAGACTGACTCACAGTTTATGTGTGTATGCAAATAAATACATAGATGTTATGTATCAGTGTATATTTTTTTAAAAATTGAAGCATTGCCTTAGGGCAGCGGTTTTCAAAGTGTAGTCTTCAATCTTCTGGGGTTCCCCTGAGACTCTCTTGTGGGTTTGGGAGACTGTCATAATAATACAAAGATACTCTTTGCCTTTTTCACCGTGTTGGTATTTGCACCGAGGGTGCAAAAGCAGTGGTGGATAAAGTGCTGTCGCCTCAGTATGAATCAAGACAGTGGTACCAGCTGTACCAGTAGTTTTATATTAGTCACCACTGTGTACTCACGATAAAAAAATATTGTAGTCATACTCAGTTTCCTTGATGAAGTATTAAAATGTTACTGATGTTAGCTCTCTACCCCTGAATATGTGTGCTTTTAAACTATTTTCTGTGATGAAGTGGGTTGTATGCATAAAGCTGTCTGAAGTAACATGTTTATCTTGCAGAAAAGCACTTGTGTGATTGACTTGTGAGCTCAACCACTCACTTTTTAAAAGTAGAGACCATTTTTACTTGGGGGGGGAAGCACCAACTAGAACTTCTAGGAGCAAAAAATAAAATAACTGGAGGTAAGAACCATATGATTGATTTAGCAGCAGATTTATATACAACTGAAGAGAGAATTAGTGGAATAGAAGATAAATCAGAAGAATTATCCAGAAGGCAGCCAGGGAGAGACCCTCCCCAGCGTGTCCTCTTTGAAAAAAGAAAATGTAGAAAAGAGGTTAAAATACATGGAGAGTAGAGTGAGAAGTGAGAAGGTAAAGACCTTCTCTGCATATGATCAGAGTTCTAGGAGTAGTGAGAGAAAATAGGTAGAAGCAATATATTTGAAGAGATAATGCCATTGATCATAGATCATACACATAGATCCCATGATCATATCATAAGGGTAAAATTTTTATTTTATCAGAGTTATGTAACAGTTTTTAAAATTTGAATATACCTGAAAACATGACCTTAAAGTAGCTATATTTATCTATATTTATATTTATGTACATTATAAATTAGATTTAGAAGAAGAAAAGATCAAGTGTCCAGATTCAAGAGTTATAATGAATACTAAGAAACACAAATAAATGTATTTTTACTTCAGATTTCCAGATGATTTCTGCCTTAAAATTATATCATAATACTACAGCAAAAAATCAACTACATAAGAATATTTTTAAAAGAAGTCATAAAAATGACAGATTAGTATAAAGAAATGATCAGCAGGCTAACTCCTGACTTCTCAAGAGCAACTGCAGAATCCAGAAGATAGTAGAAACTTTATGTGCTGAAAGAAAATAACTAGTACTTTAGAATTTCATATCAGTAAAAATACCCTTTAAGAATGAGGTAAAAGAAAAAAAAGAATGAGGTAAAAGTTCAAAAATTAAGGAAAATAAAAGCTTGAATTTTAGACTCAACACTTCAAGGACATTCTGAAGGTTGTATTTTAGCAGAAGGAACACGAGCTTAAGATGAAAGGTCTGAGATGCACGATGAACAAATATTGAATCTAAATGAGTATTAACCACTTATAACAAAAATAAAAAATGAATAATACCGATAAAATTAAAAATGGGAAAAGTACATTACAAAAATTAGGTGTGGAGGTTAATGGGACTAAACGGTCTTAAGACATTTCTTCTATTTTCTGAGAAAAGGGTACAAATTTTAACGTTAAAGTTTGGTAAATTAAAAAGACATGTTTTAGTTTCAACTATAAACATTAAAACAGTAGCAACTGAGTATAACTTACAATTAGTAGGTGGGAAATAGAAGTGAGAAAAATATTCAGTCATCCAAAAGAAGGAAAAGAAAGAGAGAATGAAAAAAAAAAAAAAAACACATGACAGGCAGTGCAAATAGAAAACACAAGATAACCAATTTAAGCCCGTTAATTACAGAAACTAAAAATGCCCTATTTAAATAAATAATTCTCAGATTGGATTTTAAAAAATCTAATGATATGCTGTTAATGATATGTTACAAGCAACATATCTAAAACATAAGGACACTGGAAAACTAAATATAAAAGATTGGAAAAATATATGCCATGCAATATTAACGAAAAGAATGCTGATTTGGCTGTATTAATATAAGATATTAATAGACGAGTCACTTCAGTGATAAAAACTTCAGTGTACTAGGAAGATCTAAAATTTTTAGATTATATGAACCTAGTAACATGACCTCAAAATATATGATATAATTAACAATTAAGTTGCTGAAGGAAAAATAAAAAAATTCATAATTATGATAGGAGACTTAAAAAAATACTTCCCTCAGTCACAGATAAAACAAGCCAACAATTACCAATATAGATATACAAGATTTGACCAATATGATCAACAAACTTGACATAACAGATATGTGCAGTAAAAGGGTGCAGAATACAAACCGTTTTTTAAGCATATATGAAACATTTAAGAAATTGATCATTTACTAGAACTTAAATCACATCTCATTGAATTTCAAAGGAGTGAAATCGAAGTCAGAAGACCTTATTCTTTCTGATCGCTGTGTAAATATTAAGCTAGAAGTAAGTAGCAAAAGGATAACCAGAAAATCTGATATATTTGGGAAAAATAACTTATGTGTTAAAGGAGAAATCATCATAGAAGTTCAGAAACTTTTGATTTGAACAATAACAAATTAGTATATGTAGGAAGTGGATAAAACAGTCTTTAGAGAAAAATTTATGGTCTTTAGAGCTTATATTTTTCAAAAGGCTGAAAATTAATAGACATTTGTCTCATGAAGTTAGGTAAAGGGAAATAAGATAACCTAGAAGACTGTGGACAGAAGGAAGGACTCAAGATAACAGTATAAATGAAAGAAATTGATAATAAACATATTCACAAAATCTGAAGTCTTTTTGGAAAAAAAAATCTTACATGCTTAAAATGTCCTGCAAGACTGGTCATGAAAGAATGATAAAAGGCACATGTAATCACTCTATGGAATGAAAAAGAGGGTAACATTAGAAAGGCTACATAAAATAAAAAGATAAATTATTATAAAAACTGTATGCTGATGGTTTTGAAAATGTAGTTGAATAGAAAAATTATTAGAAAATAGAACTCACCAGTACTGATTCACAAGTGAGTAGACAATCTTAAGAATTACGATAATCTTTAATACATTTACTTGGTAGTAAAAGAAATCTTCCTAAAAGGAAAATGCCAGGCTCAGAGAACTTCATTGGCAAGTTTGTCAACCATTAAAGGAAGAAAACTTTTACTCTTACATAAACTCTTCCAGAGAATATAAAAAGAGATGACAGTCCCTAGTTTTGTTTGTTTGTTTGTTTTGGTTTGGTGTTTTGTTAAGGTTTTTAAAATGAGGCTTACATATTCTCAGTACCAAAACTCAGCATGGCAGATTGGTGGAGAGAAGATAGACTTTTTAATTATTAATGCTGGGCATACTGGGCATCTGTATAAAAAAAATGTAAAAGGTTCCTCACTTTTTAGCACATACAAAAACCAATTCTATGTGGATTTGAGATGTAAATGTGAGAGGTAAAACTATAGACCTTATAGCAGCTAGAAGAATATCTCCTGAACTTGGAGTAGGAAAAATTTTTTTTATATAAAGCCAAATATTTCTAATAATAAAAAGCAAGTTTGATATGTTTAACTACATTACATTTGCACTTTTTATATCGTTATATCATAAAGATAACAAAAAGAGAGTGGGTAGATACATTTATAAGATATATAGCTGACAAAAGATCATATTCAGGATTGATTATGCTGTTCAACATGGTAGCCAGTAGCCACATGTGGCTACTTAAATTAAATTAAATTAGGTTAGATTAAATTAAATTTACCAAGCAATTCTTTACCTCATTAGCTGTATTTCAAGTGCTCAATAGCCACATGTGCCTACTGGCTACCATACTGTACAGCACTGATTTAGACTTTTAAAAAAAAATTTAAATTCAATTAGCCAACATATAGTACACCATGAGTTTCAGGTGTGGTGTTCAGTGATGCATCAGTTGTGTATTAACACCCAGTGTTCATCACATCACATGCCTTACTGATTTAGATTTTTTAAAGAAATACATATCCAGGGGTGCCTGGTGGTGCAGTCAGTTAAGCATCCAGCTCTTGGTTTCGGCTCAGGTCCTGATCTCAGGGTCCTGGGACCGAGCCTCTCGTCAGGCTCTGTGCTTAGCGCGAAGTCTGCTTGAGATTCTCTCTCCCTCTCCCTCTGCCCCTCCCACTCGGGTGCTCGCTCTCTCAGTAAATAAATAAATAAATCTTTTATTTTATTTTTTTAAGATTTTATTTATTTATTTGAGAGAGAAAGAATGAGAGAGAGCACATGAGAGGGGGGAGGGTCAGAGGGAGAAGCAGACTCCCTGCCGAGCAGGGAGCCCGATGTGGGACTTGATCCCAGGACTGCAGGATCATGACCTGAGCCGAAGGCAGTCGCTTAACCAACTGAGCCACCCAGGCGCCCTAAATAAATCTTTTTAAGAGAAGAAAAGATTAAGAAAAGAAATATATATCCAGAATATACAAAATAGAGTATCTCTATATCTATATAAAGTGTTCATAATTTATAAAGAAATGAATATTCTTGTATAAATTAATAAGAATAAAGTTGACAACTCTCTAGTAAAATGGGTTAGTATAAAGGCTTTAAAAGGCCCTTCTGGAAGGGGATATCTAAATGGCCAATAAACATATGAAAAGATGTCAACCTCATTAGGAAGCAGAGGAATACAAATTAAAACCATTACAGTTGCCATGGTATATTCCACTGATTGGCTGAAATATTTGTACAAATTAATACCAAGTGTTTGTGAGAACATAGATTAAGAGGAACCCTACTGCCTGTGAGAGTGAAATTGGCCCAATTTGGAAAAGTAGTTTGACTTTATATATTAAGTTTGACATATATAGAGGATAAGTTTGAAATTCATAGGCAGGATATATATGTTTATATATACACATACATACATATATCCCCTGTGAATACCACACAGAGGGTAAAAATCTTACAGAAAACATGCGTTATTTTTCCAGGTCTTGGGCAACAGTTGACATGGCAAAATAGCTCCAAACTGAAATTGACCCAAAAGTCTTATCTATATTCCAATGTAGATAAATAAATTGAAGTACATTCACAGAATGGAACAGTATAGAGCAATTGAGGTAAATGAATCACAGCTGTACCCAACATCATGGCTAAATCTCACACGTCTGATACAGAGTAAAAGAAGCAAAATGTGAAATAATACATGTGGTATGATTCTATTTATGTAATGTTATAAAACTACACCATACTACTTAAGGATATGTCATTAGGGTAAAATTATAAAATAAAAGAAGAAAATGATTATAATACTCAGTAGGGCTGGTGGTTTCTTCTGTTGGTAAGAGAGAGGGTTGTAACAAAGGAAGGGCACATGGGTCTTTTGGGATGGTTCTAATAGGTTATTTTTTATTCTGGGTGGTAGTTATAGGAGTGTTTGCTCTAGAATTATTTGGAAGAATGAATATTTGGAAGAGTGAATACATAAATATTTTATGAACTTCTTATATGAATATTCCACAATAATTAAAAAATGGAAGCCCTGAGCTGCTTATATTTTCTTGAGTATATTTGAAAAGGAGTTATAGAAGAGGGATATTTAAGAGTTATATTAATACATTCAACAAATAGAGCGAGGGAAAGATCATTCTAGGATTGGAACATTATGAAAACAGTATGGAACTGGGAAGACAAGAGCCTGTTTGAGTCCTACCAATAGTACCTGTATCCTTTAGGGGGAGGTGGGAAATATAGGGGAAATAAGGTTGTTACAGGTTAGGTATATGAGATTTTCCTAGACTGGAAACTGTTGTGAAATTATTCTTCAATTAAAAAAGAAAAAACTCTTTGTAGATACATCACCTTCTACAAAGCACATCTGTGGATTTCTTGAAAGAGAGCATAACCCCACTTATGTCCCCATGAGCATCAAACTGAATAAGAAAAATCTTCAACATCTTAACATGCTATTCTTTGTTTATATCACCTAACAGGATGTGGATAGTTGGCAGTTTCCCCATTTCATTTATTTAATTACAGATGAATCATTTGGTTTAACTTACTATTTTGACGTAGAAAATAATCATATCTAATATTTATAGATTTTTTAATGTATGTTTGGCACTTTTAGCAACTATGCCTATGTTGCCTAGAAGAGCTTCTTGGAGCAAAAGGAGACACCCCTCTGGATGTTCCTGCCTATTTTCATTTTCATTTTCATTTGGATTGAACATTGGCTTACGTAAGGCACCTCCCCAGTTGCCCTGAGACCAAACACTCTTGAACTTGGCACTGATCCACTCACTTTTGCCAGGTCATATCATAGTGTCTTGTCTCATTTCTACTGAACATTATCCACTTTTTTTTTTTCTCACTTTGAATGAGTTAGGGGCCACGCACAAGTTAGTGTCATATGTCAATTTAATTAATGTGTTCTTAATTCTAACATCCAAATCTTTAATAACGTATTTTGCATTGAGTCAGACAGTGTTGGGCTCTAACTTTGTCTTCACCTTATAAGCTAATGTGACCTGAGGCAAATGATCAGCTTCTCTGAATTTTAACTTTCCTCACCTATAAAATGGGACGATAATTCTTACAGAAGCCTAGCACAGTATCTAATAAAACCTAATGCTCAGTAACTAGTGGTAGCACTAGTAAGTAGTAGTGATAATAGTAGTTCTTATTTGCAGTGGGGGTACCAGGAAATGCAATAGGCAGGTAAGGAAGGACTACATTTGTGCTCTGCCTCTTGAATTCTCCCCATATCCAGCAAGCAGGATGATCTAGCCACGTAGTAGCCATATTGTGGCAACAAAGAGTTCTCTCCCCTGTGGTTAAAAGCACCAGCCTAGGAATCAGGCAGGCCTGGGTGCAAATCCTTGCTCTGCCATTTATTACTGTGTGACTTTTGGCTAGTAACTTAACCTATCTCTAAAAACCTTTGAATATTAAATGCAATTATATGTATAAATGGCTCAGCATAGTGGCTGGCACATAATTATTCAATAAATCATTATTTTTTATTGTTTACCTAGGTATAGTTCTAGTAATCAAGACTATAAGGAGCTAGAAATAGTGAACGGGAAAAATCCCTTTATCTCATTGTCTGACCCTGTTGGGTCCCATTTGCAGCCTGCAGATTTGGTTAGCTGGGAAAGGAGACAGAGAGTAACACAGGCAACTCTTGTGTGTATTTATTTGTCATTGTTTCTTTCTCATCTCCCTTCTCCTCGTTAAAAACAAGCCTTATTGGCAAAGCCAGTGGCTAAGATAGCTCTTTCTTTATTATGAAGAGGATGCCCGTGGAAGGTAGGAAGATGAATAAGGACCATATATTTATTGATTTTTATTGTGGTAAAAAAGCAGATAACATAAAATTTATCCTCTTAATTATTTTAAGGTATGCAGTACGATAGTATTAACTGTAACCACACAGTTACGCAAAAGATCTCTAGAACTTTTTCATCTTGTGAAACCGAAACTCTATACTCATTGAACGACAGCTCACCTTTCTTGGCTGCCCCCAGCCTCCGGCAACTTCCATTCTAAGAGTTTGGCTACTTTAATTATCTCTTATAAGTGGAATCATGCAGTCTTTGTCTTTTTGAAACTGGTTTATTTCATGTAGCATAATGTCCTCAAGGTGTATCCATATTGTAGTATATAATAGGATTTCCTTTGGTAAGTCTATTTGCAATTTTTTTTAAGGAACTACTGTGCTGTTTTCCGTAGGGCTGCACCATTTTACATTCTCACCAACAGTGCAAAATAACAGACATGGGTCCCAATTTCTCCACATCCTTGCCAACACTGCTTGTTATTGTTATTATTATTATTTTATAATGGCCATCATAATGGATATAAGGTGATAACTCATTGTGGTTTTGATTTATATTTACCTGATGATTAGTGATGTTGAATGTCTTTTCATATCTTTGTAGGTCATTTGTAGATCTTCTTTGGAGAAATGTCTACTCAAGTCCTTTGTCCATTTTTTAATTGGGTTATTTTTGTTGTTGGGTTCCAGAGGTTCTTTATATATTGTGGATATTATCTCTCTAGCAGATATATATTTGTAAATATATGCTCCTATTCCATAGGTTGCCTTTAACTGTTGATTATTTCCTTTGCTGCATAGAGGTTTTTCAGTTTGATGTAGTCCCATTTGTCTATTTTTGCTTTTGTTGCCTGTGCTTTTGGTGTAATATCCAAGGAATCATTTCTAAATCTAATGTCATGAAGCATTTACCCTATTTTTTTTTTCTAGGAGTTTTGTGGTTTCAGGTGTAGCATTTAGGTCTTTAATCCACTTTGAGTTAATTTTTGTATATTGTGTAAGGTAAAAGTTCATCTTCTTTCTTTTGAATGTGGATATCCAGTTTTTCCAGCACTATTTGTTGAAGAGAGTGTCCTTTCCCCATTATGTAGTCTTGGCACCCTTATCAAAGACCATTTGGCCTTACACATGAGGATTTACTTCTAGGCTCTCTATTCTGCCCCATATATCTGTCTTTATGCCAGTATCATACTGTTTTGGTTATTGTAGCTTTGTAATGTATTTGAAATATATTTGAAAATCAGGAAGTATGAGGCCTCTAGCTTTGTGTTTTCTTTCTCATGATTATTTGGCTCTTTGGAATTCTTTGAGATTCCATATCAATTTTAGGATGGTTTTCTATTTCTGCAAAAATATGCCACTGGGATTTTGATAGGGATTGCATTGAGTCTATAGATCACTTTGTATAGTATGGATATTTTAACCATATTAAGTCTTCTAAACCATGAATATGACATATCTTTCCATTTATTTGTGTTTTCTTTAATTTCCTTCAGGAATATTTTGTAGTTTTCAGTGTACAAGTCTTTCGCCTCCTTTGTTAAGTTTATTCCTAAGTATTTTATTATTTTTGATGCTATTGTAAATGGGATCATTTTCCTAATTTTCTTTTCAGATTATTCATTTTTGGTGTATAGAAACACAGCTGATTTTTGTGGATTGATTTTGTGTCCTGCAACTTTGCTGAATTCACTTATTATAAGTTTTTCTATGGAATCTTTAGGGTTTTCTGTATGTAAAATCATGCCGTCTGTGAACACAGATATTTTTACTTCTTTTCCAATTTGGATGCCTTTTATTTATTTTTCTTGCCTAATTACTCTGGCTACAACTTCATCTATGTTGAATAAAAGTGGTGAGAGTAGGCATTGTTGCCTTGTTTCTGATCTTAGAGGAAAAACTCTCAGTTTTTTTTTAAGATTTATTTATTTATTTTAGAGAGAAAGAGAGAGAGAGAAAGTGTGTGTGTGCAGGTGGGGGGAGGGGCAGGGGGAGAGAAAGGTAGAGAATCCAAAGCAGACTCTGTGCTGAGCGCGGAGCCCGACATGGGGCTTGATCTCATGACCCTGAGATCATGACCTGAGCCAAAACCAGAAGTCAGACACTTAACTGACTGAGACACCTAGATGTCCAAAAAACTCAGTTTTTTACCATTGTGTATGATGTTAGCTGAGGGTTTGGTATTTATGTTGAGGTAGTTTTTTTTTTTTTCCACCTCTAGTTTTGTGTTTTTATCATGAAAGAGTGTTGAATTTTGTCAAATGTTTTTTGCTTTAATTGAAATGATCATGTGATTTTTGCCTTTCATTATATTAATGTGGTTTATTACAGAGATTGATTTTCATATGTTGAACCATCTTTGCATTACAGGAATAAATCCCACTTGGTCATGGCATATAATTCTGTTAATATGCTAATTTGGTATGTTAGTATTTTGTTAAGGATTTTTACATCAGTATTCATCAGGAATATCGGTCTGTAGCTTTCTTGTAGTTTTTGTTTGGTTTTGGTATCAAGATAATGCTGGCCTTACTAAATGAGTTTGGAAGTATTTCCTCTTCAGTTTTTTTTTAAATTTAAGAAGGATTCGTGTTAATTCTTCTTTAAATGTATGGTAGAATTCCCCAGTGAAGCCATCTGGCTTTTCTGTGTTTAGAAGTTTTTGACTATTGATTTGGTCTCCTTACTAGTTACAGGTCTGTTCAGATTTTTTATGTCTTCATGATTATGTCTTGATGGATTGTATATTTCTAAGAATTTATCCATTTCTCCTAGATTTCCCAATTTGTTAGTGTATAGTTATTCATAGTAGTCTCTAATGATAACTTTTATTTCTGTGACATCAATTATAATGTCTCCTCTTTTATTTCTAGTTTTTGTTATTGGAGTTTTATTGATCTTTTCAAAAAAACTCTTTTTTTCCTATTTTTATTTTCTCTATTTTGTTTATTTCTGCTCTAGTCTTTATTATATCCTTTCATCTGCTAATTTTGGGTTTAGCTTGCTTTTTTCCCCCTAGTTCCTTGAAGCATAAAGTTAGGTTGATGATTTGAGATCTTTTCTTCCTTTTTAACATAAGTGTGTAGCACAGTAAAACTTCCATCTTAATACGACTTCAATGCATCTCATAAGTTTTGGCATGTTTTGTTTTTATTTTCAATAAGGACAAAGTTATTAAAATAACCTGGGCCTAGGACATAATTTTTCAGTAGAACTAAATGATTAAGTCATACTTAATTATTGTTATTTTCCCAATAAAAATGTGCTCTCATTATATATCTATCATCTGTCAATCATCTGTCTATCTGTCTCTGGAATGGACTTTCAAGATTACCTAATACAACATCCTTATTTTCCAGAAGGGAGACATAGGCCCAGAGAGATAAGTGTCTTGCCTGAGATCTCCTAGCCACTTACTTTCAAATGTTTAAGGGCTCCCGACTCAGTGGGAGAGCTTATACTTGCTATAAACTGAAAACAGAGTTAGAACTCAGCAGGCTTCAGGAGACCTTACTTGGGAAATGATAAGGAAGGAGGTTAATATTTTAATTTGTTCTCTTGTCAAATATTAAAGATTTGGGAGTCTCTTAGCTGATCATTTTCTGTACTCTTCATTAAACTGTGGTGTTTCTCTCCTCTGTGCCTGCTTGTTTGTAACTTTGGGCTTTATCAGTGCATGATGGGGGAGTTAGGGAATCTTTTTTTTTTTTTTTTTTTTAAGTAGGCTCCATCCATGCCCAGTGTGGAGCCCAACATGGCACTTAAATTCACACCCTAAGATTAAGACCTGTGCCGAGATCAAGAGTTGGACGCTTAACCAACTGAGCCACCCAGGCTCCCCTAGGAAATCTTTTATTTAGAGTATGCTAACAGAGAAGGTGGTGGAGCGATTTGGAAAGTTTCTGCAGCAAGGCTCTGGCTGGTCTGGGGCTCTGATTCCCCTGCATGAAAGAGGCATGAGTGAGGCTGACTAACCTGAGAAACTCCGAGGAAATACGTTCTATCGATGAGAAACTTCTCTGATACCTCAGGCTTTTTCCTAATTCTTGTCTGTTTTTCAGAGAGTTGCGGGGAGGTGGGAGGCAGAGGGATGATGATGCTTTAGGGCAGTCGAAAAGAGCAAGGGTTGGAGAAATTTAAATGTTTGCAATATTTTAAATAAGCATCCTCCTCCTCATCATAATCATTATTACAAATAGCATCTGTTATGAGGGCAGAGGTGCCAGGCATTTCTCTGGGTACTTTACATACATTATCTCATTTAATTTTCACAAAAGTTCTGCAAGGTAGGTATTATCTCCAGTTTACAGATCAGAGACCTGTGGATAAGAAAGTTTAAACAGCTTATTCAAGGTCACTCAGTTACTGTATGTCCAAGCCAGGCTTGTTCTGTCTACAGTCCTTGCTAGATGGTGAAATTTGTAATATATAACCTACTTTGCCCATAAAGTGATAATGGTCTTTATGTATGGCGTCCTGAAGGCCCCCTCAAACACATTTTATATTCTGGACTTTTTCAAGGACTTCACTTGTCCACAGAGCCATGAGATCACCATGGGAGGATAATTTAAAAAATGGAGTGGACTTTTTAAATACAACTTAGGGAAATTATTGCCATGTAGTTGTAACTTACGTTCATTTTGGAGATGTATTTCAAATTTTACAAACACCATTATGGCCTTAATGATAGTTTTCTTAAATGATTCCCGTTCTCGTAACTTTATTGAATTCTTTGCATGCCCTTGCTGGCCAGTGGTGATGCCACAGGCCTTCTGAAGGATTAACCCCATTGCTTTGCTCTTTTCATCGGACACCCTGTCTACTGCTTGGTTCTTTTCCAAATGTCTGCCTTGATCTTTAATTACAATCCTCCATGGACTTGTCATAGCCAAGCTCATCCTGCACCTTAGCTTCGTCAGCTCTGCACTCCTGTCCCACTCTTTCTCACTATTACTCATTTCCCTTGGCACGATGCTGCTGTTCTCAGCTCTGAGTTTATTGTCAGTTAAAGGAGATTCTGCATCGGTAGAGTCCTCTGTTAACAATCTATCTCTCCTCTGGAAACCACACTGTAATCCCGTTTGCATACGTTATTTTCTACTTTATTTTCACCATTAAGTTTCTATAGGTAGAAAATACTTGCATATGGAATTTGCCTAAATAGTATCAGTGAAATATAAAGCATATATATTCTAATATATACACATACATTTGGCAAAATAAAAGGGAGTTAAGTTGTTCTGCCCAAGTGATTTAAGTCTTGATTTAATCAATCTGTGCTACCTATACTATTATTCTAATTAATAGGCACAAGGATCTTAAGCCAAAATATACTTCTTTAGATCCCAAAGTTAGAGGAACTGACATAGTATGAAAAGGATCTGAAGATCTACATTTAAAAACTTTTTCTGAAGCCCTCAGATAGTAAGTTTAATCGGTCACCTTGAAATACTTTACACAGGCTAATCACAGCCACCAAGAATCACAAAGCAGGGATACCTAGCCTAATGTTGTAACAAGAACTGTAAAATATTTATAGTCTGCAGAGTTCAGTTTACATTATTAATTCACTTTTCTGTCATTTCTTAAGAACTTCTGAGATTCTTGGCCTTTGAAATTTTGGAAAGAGCTGTTTTGATCGTAGCACACCAACAAAAATACTGTTTTAGCCTCTACTTTCCGTTTATTCTGCTAATTGAGTGATTAGTGACCACCCAGGACAGTCATTCACAGATCAAAGAGCTCAGCCACCCACTCCCAACAGCTTTTGAAGTCCCTTCCTTATACAAAATGATTCAAGTGAAGGTGTTCATGTCCTGGGTAGGGTAAGAGCTAGGAGTTACTGCAACTTTATTTCAGCTTTCCTTTCTTATACTCCTAGCACTGGGATATAAACTTGGTGATGTAAATTAGTTTGTAAATTAATAAATTAGAGACTGGTGGTCCAACCATACTGGCTTTGTTATGGGCTGCCCACATAACCCTGAGAAAATTTCTTAACCTCATAATTTCTTTGGGCCTCAGTTTCTTCCTCTGGCAAGAGAGATGTTTCATCTAAACCAAGCCATGCAACTCTTAGTTGCTGTTATAGTCTTTATTATGTGTCTACACAATGCACACACATTCACAATATTTGCACAGTGCACACGGGCCTTTATATGCACACCAAAGAGGTGGAGCACTTTAAATAAACTTGATAACTCAGAATTAGATCATGACGCTCACTTTATAGAAATGATTCTTTCCAGAATGATTCATTATGTGATTCCTTTAAGTCAGAAGTAGGAAATATCTGACCCTAGACAGATTTATGCACTTATTTTTATTCAGCTAATGGGGTAAATATTTCATATGCTTGTAATTGCTAAGTCCCAACATGTCTTTAAAAAATTTAGTGGCAGTACCTAAAAAGGGATGGGAAGAGGCTGATACTCCATTAATTTGTTTCTCTGCCTTATTTCAGTTTTATTCTTCTTTCCTTCTTTGTCTTTCCCTATTAAATGACTGGTATAGATACTTGAAATGTAAGTAAAATATAACTTTAATAACTTTTTTTCTGATTGAAAGTAACACGCTCATTGTGTAATATTTGGAAAAAATAGAAACATTGGCAGAAAGAAGAAAAAAAATCACTCAAATTCTAACAAAGATAATAGTTGTTAACATTTTTGTGTATTTCCTACCAGCATTTTTCTACTTATTTTTGTATAGATTGTATCATACCATTTTTTGTGCTGCTTTTTAATTTAATGCCACAGCATAAGGGTTTTCTATGGTATTAAAAATTCTTAGTAAACATAATTTTTTAGGTTATTTAGCATTCTGTCATATATCTATAGCATAATTTACTTAACCACCTTCTTACTGTCGGCCATTTAATTACTTTCAATTTTTCACTATTATAAATGAAGCTGCAGTGAACATTTTGGTGTATAAAGCTTTTCTGTCTATATTTTACATTATTTCCTTAGGATAGATTCCCAGAAATTGAATTTACAGGGTCAAAGGTAGGAACATTTTTAAGGCTCTTGATCTATAATGCCAAATGGCTTTTCCAAAATGTTTTTTTTTTTATCAATTTATACTCTCTATAGTAATATGTGAGAATGCCTTTTTCCACCATATCCTGTCTACTCCCCTCTAAAAACTAAATAAATAATATTTATGATTTGGTAGGTAGAAATTATGCTCTACTGCTAAGTTAATTTGATTTCTATAATTACCAGTGATATTGAACAATTTTCTATATTTGTT
The DNA here is from genome assembly GCF_011800145.1 of Mirounga leonina. NCBI lineage: Eukaryota > Metazoa > Chordata > Mammalia > Carnivora > Phocidae > Mirounga > Mirounga leonina. Next base: position 19,281,124 of record NW_023270504.1, read on the forward strand.
AATCATTTGTAATTTCTCTTTTGCGAATTTTCTGCTTATATCTGCAGTATATTTTAAATTCCTGATTATATATATGAACATAATTTTGTGTCATCAGTATATAAATCAGATGAATGCAAACCTGTCTTTTCCTTTAAAAATGTGTTAAATTGCTTGTTTGGTTGTTCTTGGTTGATTTTTTCCCCCTTGGCCATTAGTTTCTCAGAATCATAGTTTTATTTATTTATTCATTCATTCATTCATTTATATGTTAAAGATTTTATTTATTTATTTGACAGAGACATAGCGAGAGAGGGAACGCAAGCAGGGGGATGGGGAGAGGGAGAAGCAGGCTCCCCGCTGAGCCGGGAGCCCGATGTGGGGCTCGATCCCAGGACCCTGGGATCATGACCTGAGCTGAAGGCAGACACTTAACGACTGAGCCACCCAGGCGCCCCTCAGAATCATAGTTTTCAATAGCAAGCTGTCATGATGAGTCTCTGGGTAGATGGCTTTCAAATATCTGAGTTTTATGTATAGATTTTCAGGCACACCTCTATTAAGTAAAGTGAGATATGTTCATGTATATCTTTTTATAGAGTTTCCAGCTGATGTGTACAGTCTGTAAACTTTGGCATTAGTTAATAATGATTGAACAAAAAATTTAATGAATGTTTTTTATCTACTGTTTCAGTATATTTCTTCCTTTATTTCTGTGGATTATCAAAATCAAAAATCAAAATTTTTTTCACGTTGCTCTTTTCAGTTGACATCACAACTTAAGGACTGTTCTGTGTTACTAAGAACTCCTTTGGAAATAGAATTTTTAATGGCTCCTGCTGCCCATCCCTCACTTCCAGCATCTGTCTTCTACATTATACTCTTCACCAGTACAAGAGAAACAGAGACACACACACTTCTTCAGTAGTTGGTCATATGATTAGAAATCAATGTGTGTACAGGCCCATGAATATTTTATTGATAACAGTGGTGAAGCAGAGTGCATTAGCTATTTTAAAATATGGCTGCTCATCCCTGGTGACTGTTCCTCTGAGCTTTGAATACACTAGTTTCATAAAAGAGAATGTACTTTCAAGATGTCTGATGAATCAGTTTGGAGCAAGCTGGAGGATTCACTTCTAAAACCTCAGTAACATTTTGTCTTCCTGGGGAACTAATTAGATAACCTCCATACCCCCAAAGTCTTCAAGAGAACTGTATGATTAAGGTGGGCCACAGCTAGCCCTTGGGACTCTTATTTGAAGCTCTGGTGCTTCACCATATTCTCATGTACCACTAGGTTTTTGAGAGTGTTTTGTATTTACAGGCAGAAGTGTTTTTATACAAGGTGACATGCCTTGCCTTCTAGCACTTCTGCAGAACCAAAAAGGATAAGCAAGTTGTGGGAAAATAGGGAGAATGGGAGTAGAGTAGGGAATACAGTTTAATTGTGGCCTGTGTACTTTTTTGGCTTATAGTGCCTGGGAATCTTAGGGCCTCACAGGCCCCCGGGTCACTTAGGGGATCTCATTTATTCCATTCCCAACTTAGGAGGGGATAAGTCTAGCCTGTGTGACATTGCATTATGAGAATTTGAAATAGTTTTTTAAAAATAATATTCTTTATAAAGGGACTAGGCCTAGAGAACCATGAGGACATTTTATTGAATTTGACAGATAAGCATAAAATACAAATTAGAACTGGGCCATTGGGAGATGGAGCTTCTGATTTCTTTCTTCCCTTATGTTGTTATAGCCCTGAATGAAAACCTTTTCTCAGAGTTAATTTAAGGATCTCGCTTTGGTTCTTTGTGACAGTTGTGTTTAGCCTATGCAATTTTAATTCAGTTCCTTTCAATGATTATTTGTATGTGAATCACTAGGATGGCTTCTTTGGGTTGGAATCTGGTCTCTATCATTTTTTTAACTGGGCAGGTCTGGTTGTCATGAGGAACCAATGACGTGGCCATGTTAAGTGCTGAGCATGGTGCCTGGTGAAAATAAGTATAAGTGAATATTACTGTCATTATTTTTATTAGATTGTACACTTCTAAAGCACAAGGCTTGTTTTACCTTTGTATTTTTGACAACTTGTAGGTTGTAGGCAAATAACTGTTGAATTTGATTAGTGTCTTCAGTAGCTTCCCTTGGGTCTGAGCCTATCTTTCTCTCCTGGTAGCTTTGGTGGTGGTGATGGTAATGATGGTGGTGGTGTTTCTGGCAAGGCATGTGTAAGATGCATGTAATTTACTCTTCTGAGGCTAAATAGAGGATTGAACTTTGCAGGTGCCAGTCTGACATCTTTTACCAGCGCCATTGTCAATTTCACTTCTAAAAGCTTTGTAAACTGCATTCCCTTTTTTTTAAGAAAGGTTGTGTGGCTGCATCTGTACAGTAGGTGAGAACATTTAAATTTAGAATAACTAGGGGTGCCTGGGTGGCTCAGTCGTTAAGCGTCTGCCTTCAGCTCAGGTCATGATCCCAGGGTCCTGGGATCGAGTCCCACATCGGGCTCCCTGCTCGGCGGGAAGCCTGCTTCTCCCTCTCCCACGCCCCCTGCTTGTGTTCCCTCTCTCGCTGTGTCTCTCTCTGTCAAATAAATAAATAAAAGCTTTAAAAAAAAAAAAAGTAAAAAAAAAATTTAGAATTACTAAAGGAGACTGTCAGATTTCATGAAGTTAAGAATAAAATTCCAGTTTGGCAGTGAAGTAGTGTGACCCCCATTGCATTTGTAGCATACCTATCAAAAGGCACTAAATAATGTCTTGGAACGACCATTATAGGTCTAAATGTAATTCAGTGGAGCCTGTAATTTTCTCAAGGCTTTGAAGCTTCGTGAAGTTACAAGCTGGTCAGGACCTTGAAGGGAAGAGGAGGAGAGCCTTGATGCAAGTGGATGCGAGGAAGATGCTCTTCCTTCTTGAATAGGAATCACAGTCCCATTAAAAGAAAAATGCCAGTCTTGGCAGAAAACATAGATTTGCATATTATTCACTTGCATTTGCTTATTGAGTTCAAGAGGCTCTGTCTTCAAGTATGTAAAATAAATAGTGTAATCTGCTGCAGTTGTGCTCCAATCCAGTATCCAGGGCACTGTACAAATGAAATACTAACACATTTAAAAATGACATTCCAGAAGATGAAAGATGGCAGTCAACTAAAGGTGGCTGCACATCAGTGATCCTGACAGGGAGCAGAGGTAGTGGGGCTTGGCTAGATACAAGATTGAAGACGCCGTTGCCCTCAGGTGTCCTCACCTGCAGAGGAAACCTGCTTGTATGGGTGCTGGATCCGCTGGAGCTTGTGGCTTCCCAGACTATGGATCCCAGGGTTCTGCTTCTCTCCCAGAGAATTAAAGTCTGCATGGTGCCCAAAATGCATGGTCTCCTTTTTTTTTTTTTTTAAAGATTTTATTTATTTATTTGAGAGTGAGAATGAGATAGAGAGAGAGCACGAGAGGGGGGAGGGTCAGAGGGAGAAGCAGACCCCCCGCCGAGCAGGGAGCCCGATGCGGGACTCGATCCCGGGACTCCAGGATCATGACCTGAGCCAAAGGCAGTCGCTTAACCAACTGAGCCACCCAGGCGCCCCAATGTTAAACACTTTTTATCTTCTCCTTTGTACATTTACAAATGTTCAATGTTGCATTTTTTTCCTCTTTTTTTTTTTTTTAAAGATTTTATTTATTTATTGAGAGACAGAGAGCATGAGAGGGAGGAGGGTCAGAGGGAGAAGCAGACTCCCCGCCGAGCAGGGAGCCCGATGCAGGACTCGATCCAGGGACTCCAGGATCATGACCTGAACCGAAGGCAGTCGCTTAACCAACTGAGCCATCCAGGTGCCCTGCATGGTCTCCTTTGAAATCCTCACTGGGCTGGGCAGAAGTCACACTGGGTCCAGGGTATTGGTGAGCAGGGCTCTGGACTTGACAGCCACCATCCACTCCATTTCACTGGCTCTTACAGTTTGGTTTTAGAAACCTAAATACTTGAGCTGGTTTAGGAGACAGCAATGACATAAAAAGTGGTGTGGGGGAAGCATAATTCCATAATATTGACAGGCCTTCCTGCGGCACCCCCTCTTCTCAACAAACAGATACACCGTGTAAAAATAGTGTCGGCTGTGTATATGCTACATTATGATGGTCCCCTAACTTCTTTTTCTGACCGGATTGCTGTCCCTAAGCATCCCTAAATAGACTGTCTAGTGCTGCCATTGTGCCCATGGAGTGGTGGCAGTACCGACCCACGAGTCACCAGCAGACAGATTTCAAGATGCAGTTTAGGCTCTGCAGTTTACAAATCCCCAGTATGGCTTTCAGAAGCTATAGAATAATCTGTAGGAGATTCTAAGGACAGCGGTCCTAAAGTACTTTGCTTTCCAGAGATGATAGGTAGATGGACAAACTTCACAGGATCAAGAAGATCTGAGAGACCAAGAAGATCTGGGAGAACAGACAGATAGGGCAAGAGGAAATTACTAGAGGCGGGTAGTGATAATGCAGATAATAAGGAGTGACAGAATGTCCAGGAAAGAGGGAGAAAACACCCATTCCTCATCAGTGTTGAAATAATATCCTTAATGCTTAAAGTCCATAGTCCATGAAGATTTGACTTTAAGATGTCATGGGATCTTAGCAGTTGGCACTGGGGGAAGCAGGGGATGAATGAAATGGCGGGTGAGATCAGGGAAAGTAGGACTGATCCAGCAGTCAAGATAGCTTCAAAGAGACATAGGTGGAGGATGCACCACATGATAGTATCCAAAGAGACACGAGGAATGCAGGGCCTTCCTGGGACTCTGGAGAGCTTTGTGTTCACCTAGAAGGAGGAAATGAAAGAGTCAAGCAGAAGGTCAAGGCTCTGGTTGGTGAGCTGGATTTCAAGGCAAGCCTCCAGTTATAGTAGGGGATTGTAGAGCAATCGAGGAAGCTAGTTATGTAGTCAGGGTCGGCGTGGCAGGGGCTGCTGGTGGGCGGCAGGATCTCAATTCCTCCCAGACATGGTGAGGACAGAGTTAAGATAGACCACTTCAGTCTGCGCTAACTGGAGAGTCTTAGACTATTGCCTTGATCAGACTTCGCTTAGAAGTCTAGAAAAGATAAAGTCTGTTGATCAGGAAGGCTGGAGAATGACTGACTGCTGGAGAGCTTTGTTCGCCTGATTATACATCATTGTACCTGTTATCACTGGGTATTTTAGCTTTCTGGGCTCCTATCTACTTGCGGGAAATGCACTTCTTTTTGTCACTTGAATGACAGCCAGGTGTATGCCCATTTTACCAGTGCAAAAATCCATCCTCGGTGCCATTCTGTAAGCACTAGGAGATTGAGAACACAAGCAATTTGGAAAAATATGAGTTTGGCATGGTCTTGGGGAACAGAAATACTTTACTGCTGTTCACATTCTGATTTCACATACCAGCCTCTCTCTTTAGTTTTAGGTAAGTCACTTAACCTCTTGCTCTTGGTTTGTCCATTTACAAACTGGGTGTTTAATACATGCCTACCTTGCAAAGGTTTTGTGAAAATTAATTAGGTAAAGGTTAGAAAGTAGTTAGAAGATGGAGCTCTGATATTATTAAGTTAGGTAATTATACTGTGCCTACCTAAAATTCCCTTAGCACACTCAGATAAAGCTTCTTTATGCCCTACGCCAAGCTAATAGGTGGCAAAATTGTTTTCTTTGCCTAGAGATGTTATATATATTGATTTTTGGGGTTAAATGTAAGTGTTTGTCCCCTCTTTTTTCTTCTTTTTAAGAGAGACAGTGAGCATGAGTGGGGAGGGGCAGAGGGAGAGAGAGAGAGAGAATCTTAAGCAGGCTCCACGCCCAGCACAGAGCCTGACACAGGGCTCTGTCTCACCACCCGAGATCATGACCTGAGCTGAAATCAAGAATCGGATGCTCAACGGACTAAGCCACCCAGGCGCCCCTGTCTTTGTCTCCTTTCATACTCATGCCACTCATTCCCTCTTCCTCTTTCATTTCTTTGCCTTCTCTTTCTAACGCCAGTTGAGCTATTTCATTGTTTGCCCAACTGACTTGGAATTGGGACAAAGGAGCTAACGGGCTTGTAGAGGCGGATCAAGGTGGATGTGGACTTCACCAGTCCTGGGGCCAAGTCCACAGCCACTCACACAGAGCCACTGTCACCATACATTTGAGGATGCGACGTGGTTTTCCTTTCCATTTCAGAGGGAAGGTGCTACATAGATGGAATCCCTGGCCCCAGAAGAGGCTTCCGAGGTAAACACCTGGGGGCTTGTTGGCCCAAAGAAGCGTTTATTGGCACTCTCACCTCTTCACGACTGCTCCAAAGAAATAAACCATACGAGATTCACAAACCCCCAGTCTCTGTTACTCACTTTCCGTAATTATTACTTGTCCTGGATGAGTGGGTAAGTGTAAGTAAGACTGCAGTAAATCCCCAAAGTGTTCTGAAAGCAGGTCGCTTTGACTAAGAATTGAGTTAGTCTTTTAGGAGTTTTGATTTCCTTTTCTTTTTTTTTTTTTCTGCTTCCGTTCATGCTATCTCTTGCTGATCTTTTTGTAAGAGTTCTATTGAATTCTGTGCCTTATTCCCCCTCCCCCGCCTTATGTATAGTTTTATATATTAGTTTTTGTACTCGTTTTTTTAAATTTAGTTTCAGGGATAAAGAGAGCAAGCATTCCTTTTCTCCTCCATGACTATTTCTCTATACTTACTTATGAAAACATTTAAAAACCTCAGTGATGGGGGCACCTGGGTGGCTCAGTTGGTTAAGCGACTGCCTTCAGCTCAGGTCATGATCCTGGAGTCCCGGGATCGAGTCCCGCATCAGGCTCCTTGCTCGGCAGGGAGTCTGCTTCTCCCTCTGACCCTCCTCCCTCTCATGCTCTCTGTCTCTCATTCTCTCTCTCTCAAATAAATAAATAAAATCTTTAAAAAAAAACAAAACAAAAAAACCTCAGTGATGGTGTATTTTATAAAAATTCATTGAATTGCATATACACTTAAAATGTATGTTTTTGTCTGTGTAAATGTTACTTGTTAAACAAAAAGTTTTTAGGGCACCTGGGTGGCTCAGTTCCTTAAAGCGACCGCCTTCGGCTCAGGTCATGATCCCGGAGTCCCAGGATCGAGTCCTGCATCGCTTCTCCCTCTGACCCTCCCCCCTCTCATGCTCTCTCTCTGTCTCTCTTTCTCTCTCTCAAATAAATAAATAAAATCTTAAAAAAAATTCTCAAAAAAAAGTTTTTATGAAGTTACTTTTGTTATTAAAATTCTTATAATCTATTTTCTTCTTTACCCATGTTTTTGTTTTGTCTGTAACATTGAACATTTCTTCAAAAGCATTTCAGCTTGTTTTTGTAATTATTTTCCAGCTTGGAATGTTTTTCTGCGCTGGCATTTTGAGAGGATGTATAGGGTAGTGATTAATAGCAGGGATGCCAGAAATAACTGCCTAACTTCATATCCCAGCTTCTCCATTTAGGAGCAGTGTAACCTGGGGTTACTTAGCTTTAAAATGTATCACCAGAAGTATAACTAAAAAAAGTGTAGCTTAAAAGTTATACTTAACTTTTGTACCCCTCAGTTTATTCATCTCTTAAATGGGCTAAAAATTGCATCTGCCTCAGGGTTGTGTGAAGATGAAGTGAATTATGACATATAAAGCGTTTGGAGCATGGTTATCACACAGTAAGTATTACGTAAGTGTTCAGGAGTGAGGACTGATTCTGTGCGACTCTATCATGGTGCCATCATCATTCAGTGATCTACAGTCATTCCCGAAATTAATCGGTTGAGAAGCACTGAAGGCCCTGGGACTGGCTTGGGTTGCGGAGGTTTATTATTGGGCAAGGATGATGGGCCTCAAGAGGACCCAGGGTGGGGTTGGGGGTGAGTATCAGACCCCCTGCTGGAACCAAGGCAGCTACTGGGCATGTCTCTTCCCCTGCTGGCTGAAAGAACCATTGTTATCTCGTCTCTGCTTCTCTGTCTGTGCCAGTCTGCTGTTTCTCCTTGCCACCCGGCCCTTCCTGCGTACTTGTCAGTGTTCCTCAGCTCAGAATCACTCACTCCAAGTCATACCTCAGCCTGCCAGGCTGTTCAGCCTCACAAGTCCATTGCCCGCAGCTAATTTGTTCAGCTTTTCTGAATGCAAATTGCAGTTCTCCATGGCTTTTCGAAGTAAAGTTCATCATGGGATGAGCTGATGTTGTAAGAGTTCTGCACAAGATGAACTGACCCAGGATGTGGGAAGAAACTCCAAAACTAATTTTTTCTCCCCATTCATGTGAGAATTTGCACTCTTTCTTCCTTCCAGTCTAATTCACTCTCTACTGTCTTGGTTAAGGGCCCATTACTGCCCCGTTCTGTTCTGTTCCACTAAAAAATGCCGATTGTGGCCATAGTTCGAGAAACACTGCTCTGGGGCTTGTGTGTACTGGTGGATTGGATTGGGGAGCCACTGTTTTTTTCTGCACTCCTCTGTTCAGTACGTCTCTACCTGCAGTGCCCCAGTATTACTTGGGGCACTTGTGAAAAATGCCGATCTTCGGAGTTCTATCTCCAGATTCTGCATCACTTTTTCTGGGGTTAAGCCTGCATATCTGCAGATGTTGTCAAGTGCTCACCTTGTTTCTGAGGCAAGTTGCCTGCAGATCATGTTTGGAGGAACACTGCATTCGATATGAGTTCTCTAATACACGCTATCTACTTTGCTCCCACTTTTTTCCCTCTGTGCATGAATACTCTGTCTTATGAACAAATTGTATTTTGAAAATCAGTTTCTTAGACTCTCGCTTAAACTTTAGGAAGTTTGGTGGATTCCTATGAGAATATAAAAAGTCTAGTTAAGCCTTCCTTTAGATTTTGTTACCAGCGCTTCCCAGACTCCTTAGGCGGCAGCAGAATTTAGAGATTTCATCTTCATTTAGTTGACACTTAAGTCATTTTTTTTTTTTTTTTGGCCCTGATTACTCTTTTTCTGTGGTTTGGTATTTATCTTTCATTGTCTACCAGATTTTCTACAACTCGTAATGCTGACCCTTGGAAATTGGTATAAAACACACAGAACTTACTTCTAAAATTGTCCCCCATTGCTGACTTCTTCCCCAAATGTTGGTGTAGAGGAAAATTTTAATACAGTTTTAGACTCCCACCTTCTCCACATTTTATGGCATTTTACTCTTTACCAATTTCAGATCTATTACCTCCTCTCCAGCAATTTTTTTTTTAAGATTTTATTTATTTATTTGACAGAGAGATATAGAGAGAGCACAGATAGAATGGCAGGCAGAGGGAGAGGGAGAAGCAGGCTCTCCGCCGTGCAGCGAGCCCAACGCGGGGCTCGATCCCAGGACCCCGGGACCATGACCTGAGCCAAAGGCAGACGCTTAACTGACTGAGCCATTCAGGTGCCCCTCCAGCAATTTTTTTTTATGGCCCAATTATCTCCTACATGAATAGCTGTAACCTCCTTGGGTGGCTACTTACTTTCTATTATTCTTTAGTCAGTCTCACAGACTCTGACCAAAGTAACCTGTCACAGGTGCTAATTTAAATGCACTTCTCCTTTCTCTCAAGTCTCTATGAGCAACCAAGCTCATAGAAGGAATCTTGAAGCAAAGGTGGAAAAAATATTTTCAGTAAAGGAAACCACCACCACCAACAAAAATATAAAACCTGATTATATATACATATTCACAACTAAAAGATTTCATCAAACTAGAAATAGAAGGGAACTTCCTTAACCTGAAAAAAGACATCCACAAAAGCCCTACAGGTAATATCCTACTTAATGCTGAAAGACTGAATGCTCTACCTCTAAGATTAGGAACAAAACAAGATGTTCCCTGTACTTCTCCTGTGAAAAATTGTATTGGAGGGTCCTAGCCAGTGTAATGAAAGTAGAAAAAAAAGGTGAAAGGAAAAAAATAAAACTCTCTGTTTGTGATCATTTATGTAGATGGTAGCAAAGAATATACAAAAAAAAAAAAAAAACCCTACTAAAATGAATAAGGAAGTTTAGTGAGGTCACAGGGTACAATGTCAATATACAAAAATTAATTGTACTTACATATGCTATCAATAAACAATTAGGAATTGAAATATAAAAATAAATTTGTGACATCAAAAACATATTCGTACACAAATACTGAATCACTATGTTGTATACCTAAAACTAATGTTATATGTGAATTATACCTCAAAAAAAGGAAAAGAAATCCCTAATTTCTTTTGGTTACTCTTCCTATAATAAGCCTCTTTCAATCCAAAAAAAGAGAGATATTTTTAGGGCTAAATTTTGTAAAATATCTGACTCAATAGTGAGATGTCAGTTCTCAAATTTTTGTATAGACCCAACACAAGCTCAATAGAAATCCCAGCAAGCTTTTTGTAGAAATTGACAGCTAATTCTAATATTTATACTGAAAAGCAAAAGAAGGCAGAACAATTTGAATAAAAGGATAACGTTGGAAGACATATATTGTTTGATTATAAGGCTTGCTACAAAGCAACAGTAATCAAGATAATGTGGTATTGTCATAAGAATAGACATAAAGATCAGCCAGGCTAAAGAGAGCTCAGAGGTGGACCCACACATATATAGTCAATTTATTTTTATTTTTTTAAATTTTATTTTATTATGTTATGTTAATCACCATACATTACATCATTAGTTTTTGATGTAGTGTTCCATGATTCATTGTTTGCGTGTAACATCCAGTACGCCATTCAATATGTGCCCTTTTTAATACCCAGCACCAGGCTAACCCATCCCCCCAACCCCCTCCACTCTAGAACCCTCAGTTTGTTTCTGAGAGTCCACAGTCTCAGAAGGAAAGAAAAGGAAAGGAAAGGAAAAGGAAGGAAGGAAGGAAGCCATAAGACCAAGTGTTGGTAAAAATACGGAGGAACTGCTGGTGGGAATGCAAAATGGTATAGCCACTTTGGAAAAATCTGGCAATTTAAAAGTTAGAATTACTCTTACCATATAGCCCAGCATTCCCATCCCTAGGTACCCCCTTAAGAGAAATGAAAACATGTGTTTACAAGGAGAACTACGTGTGAATGCTACAGCAGCTTTATTCATAATCATCAAAAGTGGAAACACCCTAAATGTCCATCAACAACGAATGGATAAACATATTGCGGTACATCCATACAAAAGAATATCACTTGCCAATTAAAAGGACAAAGTGCTGATCCTTGCAACAATATTGAGGAATCTCAAAAGCCATTATTTCAAGTGAAGGAAGTCAGATTAAAAAGGCTGCATAGAGTTATGGTGGTTCCATGTACAGTATATTCTGGAAAAGACAAAATTATAGGGACAGCAATCAGATCAGTGGTTGCCAGGGGTGGAAGAGGGCAGAAGGGATTAATTGCAAGGGGGCACTGGGAACGTTTTGGGTGATGGTAATATTCTATGTCTGGATTATGGTGGTGGTTACATACTGCATAGTTTGTCAAAACTTACAGAACTATACACCTGAAAGGGCAAAGTTGGTTTTTTTTGTTTTTTTTTTTTTAAAGATTTTATTTATTTATTTGACAGAGAGAGACACAGCGAGAGAGGGAACACAAGTAGGGGGAGTGGGAGAGGGAGAAGCAGGCTTCCCGCAGAGTGGAGAGCCCAATGAGGGGATCGATCCCAGGACCCTGGGATCATGACCTGAGCCGAAGGCAGACGCTTAACTGACTGAGCCACCCAGGTGCCCCTCTTTTTTTTTTTTTTTTAAGATTTTATTTATGTATTTGACAGAGAAAGAGATAGCGAGAGAGGGAACACAAGCAGGGGGAGTGGGAGAGGGAGAAGCAGGCCTCCCGCGGAGCAGGGAGCCCGACGCGGGGCTCGATCCCAGGACCCTGGGATCATGACCTGAGCCGAAGGCAGACGCTTAACCGACTGAGCCACCCAGGCACCCCTGTTTTTTTTTTTTTTTAAAGAGTTATTTATTTGGGACACCTAGGTGGCTCATCGGTTGAGCATCTGACTCTCGGTTTTAGCTCAGGTCATTGATCTCGGGGTCGTGCGACTGATCCCTGACTGGGCTCTCGTAAATAAATAAATCAATCTTAAAATTGAAAAAAAGAGATTTATTTATTTATTGGAGAGCGAGAATCTCAAGCAGACTCCTTGCTGAGCTTGGAGCCCCACGAGGGGCTTGATCTCACTACCCTGAGCCAAAATCAGGAGTCACATGCTTAACTGACTGAGCTACCCAGGCACCCCTTGAAAGGGCAAATTTTAATGTGTGCGACTTATACCTCAGTATAATTGACCAAAAAAAAGTTTTATTATTAGTTAAAATTTACATGCTGGTGTATGTATGAATGAATAATTTATTTGTCAGTACCATTTAGTAATACCAAACCTATACATTCGCATAGTACCTTTCCAGTTTGTAAGCTACATCCATACCTGTTTTCTCGTGTAAGTCTCACAACCCTGCGAAGTAAGCATTGTTGTTCATGTTTTGGAGATGAGCTACTTCTCTGAGGTTCAGTGAGGCCAAGTGATGTGCTTAAGGTCACATAGTAATTCATATTCAAATCCAGGGCTTTTCCCACTATTTCTCATTGCCTCTTAAAAAAAAAAAATTGATCATATTTGCCAATTTTGAAAAAAAAATTGTTTGTCATTATGATTTACTTGGCTGTTCTTTCTTCTCCTGGATTAGCTAGGATTTCCTGCTTTGGTGCCTTATACTTATTCTCTGGTCCATACCAATCCCAGGGAGCTTCCCGATGTTTTGCTCAGCCCCCTCCCTGCTCTCACACATCCCCCACCAGAGCTTGTCCATTTCCTCTGAAGTACAGATCTCCTGGGAAAATGCTCTTGATAAGCCCAGAGTCACCCTGTGGCACCCACTCTGTCCCCTTCCTCTTGGCAAATGTGACACATACTCTTTGTGTCATATATAACTAGTCGAGCTCTGCATTATTTCTTCATCTATCTCCTAGAGAAATTTGTGTAAGAGAGAGCCATGTTGACTAGATGAGGAGACAGATGGAAATTTGGAGAATTGGTGTGGGAATGAACAATCACATGACTCGTGGAAGAATGAGTGAATTTCAAGGCATGAATGATTAATTAGGTGCAAGGATAAAGGCTTAGTGGCTCCTTTCATTAAACTCTGTGGAGCCGCGACTGGATCAGTTATGTTCCTTCAGGCTATATTGCTGTATCTCTAAGTAGATTCTGAAGGGAAGAGGAGAATAGGAAAGAAGATGTCAGGGTTTAAAGGTAAAAAAACGTAGTTTTGCAAGTAGAAGAAAGTGATTCCAGTGGGGATATTTTGATGTGGAGTGTGAGAAGAAGCCAGAGGAAAAGATGGTTGTATGAAAACATCAGGACATTGCTTTAGGTGATGAAGGAAGAATTTGGTGCTAAAACTGAGGGCTTGACTTAGACCCAAATATAAATTAGACAAACGAAAAGGACAAGGGCACATGAAGAGCTGTGAAAACATTTCAGACGTGTTAACCTTGAAGTGAGGCCTGTTAACTAAACAGATGGATACACGTGTAAAACCAGGCCTTTCTTTGTAGTTTAGGAATGAGTAAGATTTGAGTCAGAGGCTGGGTTAGGGAAGGGGAAAGCGGAGGGTCATGGTTAAATTCTGGGTGGAAATGAAGTCCTCTAGAGAGACAAGGTGAGGAAAGAAGGAGTGGGCCAGAGAAAGTAAGAGTAGAGCAAGAGGCCGCCAGGTGTGAGCCAACCAAGGAGATGCAGAAAAGGCAGGCGGCAGGAGGGATGGCGAAATGGGGAAGAAGCTAATGATAAATCTTGTCAACACAGCCAGGGACAACTGGAACAGCAGAAAAAAGGCGACTAGAATTGTTCACACACACGTGACTAGTGACTCGTGTGTGTCAAGGTAGTTTTAATCAAATGACGTGGATAAAAGGGTGAAGGCCCTCAGAAAGAACTGCAGAAAAGGAAATGTGAAGAAAAAGAGAAGATATTTGAGAAGCAAGGTGAGGAATGAGATGAAGAGGTTGGAGTAGGAAAGACAGAAGGAGTGAAGCTGAGATATTCTTTCTCACACGCACGCTCATTCATCAGCCATAGTGAGGCCAGAGAGAAGTTGAAAACTACACAAAGGCGGCCTGAGGATGAAGGGTTTCGGTGAGGCTCTGGGTTTCCGTGAGAGTTTCAGTGAGGCTGAAGGAGCAAGTGACAGGAACACACAGAAGAGCTGAGGAAGTAGCCTCAGGATGGAGATGAGGGGAAAGAGGAGTCTGGAGTCCAAGGACAGGTGTGGGCAGTAGCCTTGGGTCGCCATATTTAGCTTCATGTCACCGCAGAGAACTGTTTCCACGAATGTTCTTTCAATCAGAAACTCTTCAGCGTATGGTATTTCATAAGTGCTTCGGTTTCTTAATCATTATGAAATTGAGGTCTTAACTGCTAACCGTGGCACTATTATGGGGAGGCCGACGAGGACTTTCAGTGCTGTAGTGAGCCAGCCCCGTTGATTTCCCAAACAGCTCTCCAAGGCAGCTGCAGTTTCCTTCGCCTTGGAAGCTGAGAATGAACTGGATGTAGTGATGGAGGTCTGTTCCTTCCCCTCCTGTTCTTGTATCTCGCTTTTTCTTTTTTTTTTTTTTAATTTATTTGAGAGACAGCGAGAGAGAGAGAGCACAAGCAGGGAGAGGGGCAGAGGGAGAAGCAGGTTCCCTGCTGAGCAGGGAGCCCGATATGGGGCTTGATCCCAGGACCCTGGGATCATGACCTGAGCTGAAGGCAGACGCTTAACTGCTGAGCCACCCAGGCGTCCCTTGTATCTCCTTTTGTTGCCACTCTGGCAGCGAGTGTCTAAGCGCCTTCGCTGACCACCCACATTCCTCTGCGTATCTCTTCAGCTTTATCCCCAGCCTGCCCTTTCCGTGGACTCTATAGCTGCTGGCCAGGCCACACTGTTGCTCAGCCCTGATAAGCTGGTGCCTCCCTGCTTTTCCACCTTAGTGTCCCCTCACTTGGGTGCCTTCACTCAAGCGTGTGTCCTCCTCACCTTACATCCCCTCAGAGCTGCTTCTGGATGAAGTCATCCTCAGGACTCAAGCCCAGAGCAGTCTCTCTCTGCTCACCTTCCTGCCATGGGTCAGGCCAGGGTTGGGGGGCCAGGTGTGTCTCGTCTCTGTGCCCGAGTGCGTGTCCTTGTGGGCAGACGCCAGGGCTAGACTCCCTGGAACACCACACTGTGATTCACACGATGGGCCTCAACAAGGATTTGTTGATTCATTGGATTTTTGAGGAGAAAGGGATAGGAGCTCTGGTGTGAGGTTGTAGGTCAAGATTTTGCTCTCAAATTCTGATTTGCTCCAGTTTTATTGAGCTGTAACGGGAGATAGCTGAACGATTCAACTTACATGTACACCACAGAAGCCTCTGCCATCTCATATATCACAATCTAATTTAAAATTGGAAAGTCAGAGATACCCTGAGTGCGCTCCTTGTATCTGGATGTACAGGTCTCTGCCCATGGATTCCGGCATGGCTCGTAATGGAGTTGAGTCAGGGAGGAGCTTTGGCCTCGGTGGGGCATGGGAAGGAGTGCAGGCCGTGCCAATTGTCCCTGCCCTGCCATTTCCATGGTGATGGCGGACACCGTAATTCAGGCCCGATGTACATGCTGTTCCAACAGTATAAAAATGGCAGGTTCAGAGACAGTGGCTATGTGCTTTTTAAAAACAATATAAAATTTGAAGGGTGACCAAATTGTGACTATATTATTATGGTTACAGCAACGATTCACAGACATTTTCTCATTCTTCTTCCACTTTAATTTCTGCATATTAAGAAAAAAATGCCAAGAACTGTCACATATTGACTTGAAGTATCACCTTTGTGTTTTCTTGTGTTGCTGTATTTCTTGGTTTATACTTCGGCTCATAATTTGTCAGGGAAAATTGATTCTAAAATCCAATTTTTTCTTGCTGCAGATTCCAACCAAATCAAAGAGAAAAAGAAAAAGGAAGTTAGGGTTTCATTAACCAGTCTGTTTCTTCAGCAGTGTGAAGTCCCATTTAATGACCACCTTTTCCTTCATGAAAATGCTCTGCCTTTCTCTGGACTGTGCTTTGTAGTCATTCTGATAATTGTTTGGTGTGTTTTTCTGATTCCTGATTTTTTTTTTTTACATTCCTCATTTTCAAAATGTTCACTTCGGAAGGCTGTTTTCTTGAAATAGTCGACAGATGTTTATCCATTCTTTGCCGAGGGCTAGGCACTTCCACAGCATTGCTGCTTCTGATGCTGCTAACCAGAACCTGAGGATAAGCAGGAAGCTTGATCAAGAGAGGGTGTACTTTATTCTAGGGGTGGGTGGTGGTCGAATTCAGGTCCCACTTTTGCTATTTTGAAACTAAGAGAGGCACCTAGGCGTTCTTGTGGAATGCAGGAGGAATCTGTATTATTTATGATTAGAGCAGGAAACGACACCTTGAATCGGTTTAGTTTGAAGCGAGTTTGGAAAAGGACTGTTTACCAAGGTGTGGACAGTGCACAGAAACTACAAGAAGTAGTACAGTATCCCGGAGCTAGATGCAACTTGGTGTAGTTCCCACCACCTGTAGTCCCAGAGGAGGAAAATGGGAGCAATTTTCGGAATCTGGAGGGGGTGCTGTGTGAAGAGAGCCACGTGGAGAGGGTCATTTTATGGAAGCTGTGACCTTTAGTCAAGTGATACAGCCAACCCACAATGGACCCTCGTGGAGGGAAGCATGAACCGTAAATGCCCTAGACTTGGTCATCTTGTCCCGCCAGGGTTCCTGCGTGTGCTCTCTATTGGTAAAACCAAACCAAACTAGAAGCCACAGGACGAGGAAGCCCATCGATGTGCTTAAAATAGGTCTGTCTCCCAGGGCTCAGAGCAGAGCATTGAGCTTGAGGGGAAAATGGAAGATTGGGGGATTTACAGATTTTTAAAGCTAGAAGAGACTTTGAGAACAACCAGTCCATCTTCCTTGACAAAGAAATAGAGCCACAGACTGGCTGAGTTAATTCTTTCTCAGTTATGTGACTGGTGGGCGGCAGAATTGTTATCGAGCCTGAGATTTTGTGATCCTCAGTTCTGTGTCCCTTCTACTCACCATACTTACAGAGTAATTTGAGAGGAAGGGGAAGAGAGGAAGGAAGGGCAAGGGAAATTAGAGTCATGTTTCAACTTATTAATTCTCTGAGTAGATGCTCAATTCCACATGTGTTGTTAGAGGGATTTAAACGAGGTCAGAGCTCAGTTATAATTGGTTGTGTGCTTAACAAATATGTGTGTGGAAGGCGGTAATAAAACTGGCATTTTATATTAAGGAATATATGAGTGCATCTGGAGTTGGCCTAATAGCCAGCCCACTCAAATTGTGTAGCTTTTGTTCCTTATTGATTCTGGCCTTGCTACTGTGCTCTTTGTGAAGTCTTTTATGGCCTTGGCATCTTGTTTTAAATCTAAGCTTGGAGTGAAGGCTGGATCATGTATGGCTGCCATCTTTCATCAGCAGAATCATCTTAGAACTCAGAGGCCAAGGGCAAGAGGACTAATTATGTACATATGCATAAATCACTCATATAGGCATTGATTCACATAGATATGTACATATGCAAATAAACACTCAGGTATATAAGCAATTACCAGCTAACATTATTGACCTAGGATTCCTATATGATATCTAGAAACTGGAAATGGTATTGCTGTTTGTAGTATTTTCCTTCATGTTATAACCCTTGGGGAATGAAAGAACTAAATGAAAGAACTAAAACAGTGCCTTCATTTCTACATCAGTATTGATGGAGACAGGCAATTCGTTATTGGTATTCTTAGGTACTCTTCATTGGTTCATTTGTGAATAGTCATCAATAAATGTTTATTGAGCACCTGCCATATGCCTGGCACTCTGCTAAGTACAAGAGATAGACAAGGAACACAGATGTAATCCTTGTTCTCACTTCATTAGGCTTTGCTAGAAAGGTACCTTGCTAACTAGAGTAAACCCAGAATTGGGTTTGCCTTTCCTATACTCCATGCAGGGAGAATCACTGTTGATGAGTGAAGATGTGGATTCTAAGGATAAGAAATTAGTGTTTTGATGTAATTGAAGTTGTCATATTACTTTGCACAAAATTTGGTGGCAGTTTGGTGGCTGGAGGGGGAAAAGGGGGAAGTAAGTGCTGCCTGGTTCGAGGATTTAAAACCTACCTTAAATATTGTTTGTATTGGATATCAGGTTATTGCTTGTAGACTAGTTTTTTAAAAAAACAATTTTAGTAATATCATTTGACTTTCTAAATGAATATACAGTAAAACTGACTTTTTTTGGATGTACAGGCCTGTGATTTTTAAAACACTTGTTTGGATTCATCAGCACAATTAGGATTCTAGAACTCCTTCTTGCTGCCCTTTTTTAGCCTCACCCTCCCCAAACCCTAATATGTTTTGACATATGACAACCATTGATACGTTCTCCATTGATGTAGTTTTTATCTTTTTGAGAATGTTACATACATGGAATTATGCCAGATACAACATTTTAAAACTGACTCCATTTAGTCACCATTTTGCCCTTGAGATCCACCCATGTTGTTATGGGCCTCAGTAGCTCTCTTCATCACTGGGTCATGTCCTGTTATTTGTGCCATATTTGATGTACTAATCCACTGAAAGATATTTAGATGGTTTCTAGTTTTTGGCAACTGTGGAAAGGTGTTCTATATACAGTTGCATGCAGTGTTTTGTAGAATAAAAGTTTTCAAGTCAGTTAGATAAATACCTTGGAGTGCAGTCTATGTGGTAAACTTGTTCAACATTATGTGAATCATAAAAACAGTCTTCTAGAGTGAGTACACCATTTTCATAACCACCAGCAATGTATGCGAGTTCCACATACATTCTGAAACTTGCTAGCACTTGATATTGATGCTTGAGATATCTCTCTGACATTCTCATAAGTGTGAGGTTAGACTGACTTTTTAAAACAACCCATTTCTAAGGTCAGTGGAAATTGTATGAAAGCTAGAGAGGGTGGTGGGAGAGGGAGACTCCTTTCTAAGTAATCTGAGACAAAAGAAACTCCTTATCTCCTTCTGAACAGAGTATATTCACATTCAATGAATAAATGTCAGGTACCTGCTCTTTGCTGGATGCTTTCAAGTAAATCGTTTAATATTCACAACAACTCTGTGAGGTGAGGACAATCATCCCCATTTTATAATGAAGAAAATGATGTCTGGATAATTTAAGTTATTGCCTCCCCTCCCCACAAGGTGTCACATCCAAATTTCAGTTCTAGATCTCTTTGACTTCTAGATCTTTTTTCCTGCACTGTGTCAGTATCATTTTATTAGCAGTTATTATAGCAAAATTGACATTTACGGGATTCAGGGGATGGCTGTCTTAGAAAATTCTAAAGCATATGTAATTAAATTCTAACATAACATGAGACATTCTCTCATTTTAGCACAGCCCTTAAAAAGTCAAAAATAATACCAAGAATTAACTGCAGTTCTATGAAGCACTAGAAATGAACTCTATATGCATAGTGTCACTTAAAGCAAAGTTCCATGGGATTCTAACACACTTCTGTGGATGTAAATTTCAGTGGCAAATATTGCTTGCTTTCTTCACTCTATCATGATACCCTTCTAACTAATATTTTGTTATATATTTTTTAAAGATTTATTTGAGAGAGAGAGAGCGAGAGAGCGAGCACGAGTGTGTGAGCGGCAGGGTAGGGCAAAGGGAGAGGGAGAGAGAATCTCCAGCAGACTCCCCCACCTCCTGAGTGCGGAGCAAGACGGTAGGGCTGGATCCCATGACCCTGAGATCATGACTTGAGCTGAAGTCAAGAGCTGGATGTTCAACCAACTGCACCACCCAGGTGTCCCATATATTTTGTTATTTTTGCAATTTCAGTGTATTGTTTCTTTCTGATCTCCCAGGCAGAATTAGGTGGCCTTCTATGGTGCACTGGGAGTGCTCTGTTATAGCTCTTGTCACATCGTACTTGTAATTTCCTGTCTTTTTGTCTGTTTTGGCCACGATACTGAAGGCTCCTTATAGATTGTATCACGTTCAGTGTTGCATCTCATCGTGTAGCACATTATCTGGCACATAGAAAACATTCAATAAACATTTGTCAAATCAGTCTTCACTGGAATCCTGTGGCAGCAGTGACGAGTCTCACGTTTTGCAGATGAGGAGCTGAGGGTCAGAGAGGTAAAGAAAACTGATCCAAGATTGCACAGTAAGTTAGGAGTAAACGTAAAGCACGTGTTCTCAACTCCGCAGCTTTCTTCTGCCCGGCACGACATAGCATGATTCTTGTTGTTGGGCGGGGCTGGGGTTTACAGTAGTTTGTCGAGGGTTACAGTGGCTTGGAATATACTGAGGCAGCAGAGCAGGTCATCCTGGGGGACTTGGACGTGGCCTTTTTCAACACCCAAATTTTAGATATATGTTAGCACAGTTGTTTATCTGCATCTGAGAACACCAGTGTTTTCTTGGTAAGTGTCTATAGGTCTAGTCGCCCCAGCCCCATCCCTGGCTCATGATTGCCCTCCCGATATCTTCCTTGGATGTCCTTCCCAGTTGAGATTTTCCTGTTGCGCTGTTCCTGTGCTGCTTTTATCATCCGTCACCCATTTGCGCTGCTCATCCCGCACCCCTTTAATAGTCAGTGACAAGCCAATAATTTTTATTAACACTTGAAAATGCTATTTTGCTGTTAAACCAATACTTGCAATTGCCCTAATCGGCTGCCAAATGGTAGTAATCAGAATCAGGTTTCAAAAGGTTTGGATTTCATCAGGGCTGCCCACACTGTCCTTGACGGCATATAAATTAATTATAATTAAGAACCATGTGCAGATGTTAGAAGAGAAACTTTGAACAATTTTGGTGTCTGCTCTTGCAGAATATTAAAGGGGAAAAAAAAGCCCATGAATGAATTGTTGCTGGTAAGAGTACAGATAATCATCTATGTTTGTATTACGCATTTCTATTAAAATGCACACACAGAAAGTGTTTTATAATTCTTTATTAGTTATCTGTACAACCCTTGTGTTAAGAACTTGGGTGACAGTAGAAACGATCCTTCTACTTTGTACAGAAAGCAGGAGAGAACAGCTCAGATCAAAAAGCCTGGATTTAGCCATTGGAAGTGTTGTAGGACAAGGAAGGCACTCAGATGGTAGGTCAGCTTGGACCAAGTAAGCACAAGAAGGCTCTTATTCAGCAGAAGTCCTAAGAAAGAAAATTTTTCTGCTAAGGAATTCAGTGCCACATTAGCCCTTTGCAGTGATGAGGACATCGTCTTGTAGGGGTTGAAGGGACTGGTGGTCTTTAGAAGGGCATTCTTGCCTGCATTGTGTAGGAGGACTTAATTGTTCATCTGCTGGGTCAAGGGTTTACCTGTATCTTTTCCTTCTCGTCTGTCTTGCTCTTCTCTGATTAAACACTTTCCCAGCAGCAATTTAACTAAGTCCCTGTTTTCTTTGATTTTCTGTATTTGTTGTGGCTACAGTATGTTGAAACGGATTTGGGGTTGGTTCCACACAAGAGTGTCTTTAGATAAGTAAATACCCTAACAGGACCAGGGAGCACTGTTTATTGCCATGCCAGTCACTACATTAGAAATGGAGTCATTTTGCTCATAGGATGTCTAGGTAGAATTTTCTTTCATCACTGGTTTCATGAGCACAGAGTCTCAGCACCTGCCCCAACCTCCCAAACTACCAGGGATTTCTTACCGTGTTCCTTTCTGAAGAAAGAGCGGGGGCAACAGAGTTCAGAAGCTCAAAGAGTGTAATGGCTGATGGTAATAGTGTGAGACTGAGGGGAACAACAATGCAGAGGGAATAACAATGCAGAGAGAAGTTTTAGGTTCTAAGTCAACTGAAATCAAAGATTCGTGCCTTTTATGTTATTTCTACAGATTTAGAGGATGTTTAGATGATGTTTAGTTGATATTTAGCAGACCCTAAATGCATTTGGAGGATTGAAATTGGGTTTCCAATTTCATATATAGATGGCATTGTAATTCATTTGCTAGAAATAGATATTAGTTTTGTATTTCAGAATGGCATTAGTTAGTACATATTTGACATCTGTGATACTCACACTTTCTGCATCAGATGATTGGTGAACGCATTTATTGCCTAAGCTAAGCATTCTGAGTCAAAAGTACCTTTTTGGTTCAGCATTTTCTCTGCTCCTCTAAATTTGAATTTAGAAAATAAAACTCAAAATTGACTTGGAACTTAAATTTAATTTATGTTAATTAAAAATTTTATTTTGGATCTGTTCTGCAGAGTTGAGTTAATCATACTTCTCAGTTCATGGCACACTTTTATTATTGGCTCAGATAAGGACGTCCTGTTTAATTAATTAGTTCTTTCCGTACCTTTATCTTCCATATACATTTTAGAATAAGTTAATAAAATTCCTTTGAAAATCCTACTGTTATTTTGATGGGATTGACTTGAAGTTATAGATTAATTCGGGAGAAAATAGAACTCTATAATATTGTGATCACATCCATGAATGAGGTATATGATTACATTGTTCAAGCCTTTTTTCATACCCTTTAATAGAGTTTGAAATGTTCTCTGCAGAGGTCTCATGTATTCTTTGTTAATTCCTAAATAACTTAGAGTTGCTTTTGCTGATATGACTATCATATTTTCTAGTTGGTTAAAAGAGAGCTATTGATGTTTTCTAAGAGTATTGTTTATCTAGCAATCACACCGTACCCATGTTAAAAATAATAGTTTTTAAATTCTATTGGATTTCCTATGTAAATAGTCATCATATCTTCATATAATGCTAGTTTATTTTTCCTTTCCTTCCCATTCTTCAAAACTTTTGTTTTCAGGGTGCCCGGATGGCTCAGTTGGTTTCGGCTGGGGTCACGATCTTGAAGTCATGAGATCGAGCCCCAGGTTGGGCTCCGCATGCAGTGGGGAATCTGCTTGAGATTCTCTCTCTCCCTCTCCTTCTGCCCCTCCCCCCCACTCTCTCTCTCTCTCCCTCTCTCTAAAATCAATAAATCTTAAAAAAAAAAACCCTTTTGTTTTCTTGACTTCTTTTATTACCAAAATTTCCAGTAGTAGTGATAGCTAGCCACTAACCTTGCCTTTTTCTGAATGCCAAAATGGATGTGATCAAAAGTCTTTAGTATATTCTTGTACCAGGTAAAGATTGATGATCTTCTTCATTTCCTGTTATCAAAGAATTTTTTAAAAACATATGCTAACATTTATATCATAAATAAATGTTTCCCTTAATCAGATGTGTTTCCATCAGTTTTTTTGAGATATTCATGTAAGTATCTCCCTTAATCCATTAAGGTGGTAAATTATTTTGATTTATGTTCTGAAGTTAAGCCGTCCTTACATTCCTGGTATAAACCACACTTGATTATGATTATTATTATTTTTAAAATATACTATTTTTTTGTTTAGCTAATATTTTTTTTAGGATTTTTTTTGTCTTTATATTCATAAATGAAAGGGACCTATAATAATCTTTTCTTCTACCTTAATTATCTAGATTTAGAACTTAAACTTCCCTTGTTTTTCTATTTTGCTCAACTCTTCACTTCTTACTTAAAAGTTTGGTACGCCTCTGGGCATCTGGATGGCTCAGTTAGTTAAGCTTCCAACTTTTGATTTGGGCTCAGGTCATGATCTCAGGGTCGTGAGGTCAAGCCCCCTGTAAGGCTCCATGCTCAGCGTGTGGTGTATTTGGGATTCTCTCTCTCCCTCTCCCCTGGCTCCTTTCCTTGCTCGCTCACTCTCTCTCTCAAATAAATAAATAAAATTATAAAAAAAAAAAATTTGGTAGGCCTCATCTATAAAACCATGCATGCCTGTTTTGCTCTTATTTTGGCAAAGGTGGGGTGCACAGGTGGTGGACTGGTTTTGGTGAATTAGAAATGGGGGACTTTGATAACCATTTCATTTTTTTAATGGTTATTACTATATTTAAATTTTCTATATTTTCTTGAACCTTGTTTTGCTTTTTTTATTAGCTATTTATACATTACGTTTAAAAGCAGTTCATTTTCATAATATACTTTTATTATTTTAAAATTTCCATTATATATATAATATATATATATACACACACACGTTATTATTCCCTTTTCCATTGTCAATTTAATTTACATTTTCTCTCTATTTTCCGTGATTGGTCTTGTCAGAACTTTGTCTATGGTAGTCTTTTAAAGAATCAGCTTTTGGTTTTGTTTTTTCTTTTATTTAGCTTGTGTTTCATTAATTTATGCTTTTATCTTTATGTAATTTCTCCCTAAGGTTGACTCAGGTAATTATTAATTATTTTTCATTTTCTGTTTTATTATAAATGTTCTTAAAGATATAAACTTCTCTGTAAACTGTTTTAGTTGTGCTCTAGAAATTTTGATATTTAATGTTTCCATTGTTATTCTGTTCAAAGAGTTTTTTAGTTTCTTTTAATCTTTCCCTTCAC
Source organism: Mirounga leonina (assembly GCF_011800145.1). Taxonomy (NCBI): domain Eukaryota; kingdom Metazoa; phylum Chordata; class Mammalia; order Carnivora; family Phocidae; genus Mirounga; species Mirounga leonina. The sequence continues at coordinate 19,305,581 of NW_023270504.1, forward strand.
TTTAGAGTTACTTGGTAATCAGTTTTAAAAAAGTGTTTGGATATGTGATTTTTTTTAGCTACCTTTAAAAGTTCACTTGTAATTTAGTCACATTATAGAAAAATGGCAATTGTTTCATATTGATTCTTTGGAATTTATTGAGGCAGTTTTGTAAATTTAATATTTTCCATGTACTTTGAAAGAATATGTACTCTCTATGGTACATGTATATCTGGATCTCTGAACTAGTAGAAGCTTATTACTCAGGCTTTGTTTTTGTTTTTTCTTTTTGAGAGAGAGAGGTGGGGGAGGGGCTGGGAGAGGGGCAGAAGGAGAGGGAGAGAGAGAATCTTAAGCAGACTCCGTGCCAAGGCGGCGGGGGGGGGGCTGATTCAGGGTTTGATCTCATGACCCCAAGATCATGACCTGAGCCAGAATCAAGAGTCGGATACTTAACCGACTGAGCCACCCAGGCTCCCCTCAGGCTTTGTTTTTTTTTTTTTTTTTTTTTTAAAGATTTTATTTATTGGACAGAGAGAGACACAGCGAGAAAGGGAACACAAGCAGGGGGAGTGGGAGAGGGAGAAGCAGGCTCCCCACTGAGCGGGGAGCCTGATGCGGGACTTGATTCCAGGACCCTGGGATCATGACCTGAGCCGAAGGCAGACGCTTAACGACTGAGCCATCCAGGCGCCCCTGGTTTTTTGATCATTTATGTCATTGCTTATATTTCATCTGTTGGATTTATCTGTTTCTCCCCAGGTATTTTAGTTCATACTTCACACATGTTAAGCCTAGATGTTAAGATTCAGGTATGTTTATGATTATTGTAACTTCTTGGTACCAGTATGTGACATCTCTCATTGTCACTTCTAATGTTTTCACATATGGACTTTATTTTATCTTGATATTAAAATTTTGATAGATATTCCAACCTCCAAGAAGGTTATATTCATTTATACTTCACTTGACTTACACTGTATGAGACTCCTTGTTTCCCCACACTCTCTAATGTTAGGAATTTTAAGGCCTGTTTTTATTGGTAGCTTGGGAAACTGGACCTGATGTATAGTTCTGGCACTTCTTTTTTTTTTTTTTTCTTAAAGATTTTATTTATTTATTTGACAAAGAGACAGAGAGAGAGCACAAGCAGTGAGAGCAGCAGAGGGAGAAGGAGAAGCAGACTCCCCACCGAGCAGGGAGCCCGATGTGGGACTTGATCCAGGACCCTGGGATCACGGCCTGAGTCGAAGGCAGATGCCCAACCGACTGAGCCACCCAGGTGTCCTGGTTCTGGCACTTCTAATCTTCATTTCTCTCACTGCATGTCATATTCTAATCACAGTCTTCTTAACTGGTTCACTCCAAACAGCATGGTCCTGACTGCATTACAGGATGGTGCTTGGAAATTTGAGTTAATCATCTATTAAATCACATTTTATCCTTCCCGTTGGTGTTACCCCAGGACTCAGTTTTCTCTGAGGACAGGATTGGCTCAGATCCTCACTCAGATGTGTCTTCCCTTGGAGCCAGTGTGGGCCAAGTGTGGACTGGTTCCTGTTGTAGTTATGTTGTACCAGCCGGAAGCGTGAACCTCAGCTGCTGTGGTCTTCTGCTTGCCGGACATCTGACGACCACTCAGCTTGTGCTTCAGGGAGGCAGAGGGCCAGGCAGTGGGCAGTCACATCTCCAATCCTGTCCCTTTGCTGTTGGTTCTGCTTGTGCACCCCAGTGCCCGAATTCTGGGTGGCATGGTCTGGGGGTGCCAAGCTCCCCTGATTGCCATTACTGACCTTGGCCTGAATGACTCTTGAATTCTGTTGCACTTGACTGGCAAGCCAAGTGCAGCCAAGTAAGCAAGCCAAGCTTGCTGCTAACCTGAAGCATGTTGTTCAGGGAGTTACATCGGTCAGGGAGCTAATATGTCTTGCCCCCCATGACATTCCTGTTAATATTCCTCTCAGCCTCGGTCTGCCTTTCTCTTACCATCTCCCACATGCTGACTTTTTGCTTTCACAAATAGCTAGTCTCCTTGAACAACTTCTGTAGAAGCTTAAAGGTAACATCCTTTGCATCTATAGAGTACTTTATATTCTTCAAAGCACTTCCATATACATTCTATCATTTGATCCTCACAAGAACTCTTTCAGGTATTTAGGTTGGGCATATATCCTGATTTCCCTGCCGAGGACATGGTGATAGTGATTGGGCAACTTGTTCATCCTCAGGGACTTAGTTAATGCAGACCTGGTATCAAAATGCAATTGGGTTTTGGTTGGTGATTTTGTTCATTCATTCATTCATTCATTCATGTATTCATTTATTCATATACTCTTATTATATTGAGAGGTAGGAGAAAGGAAAGAGCAAGGGTTTGGGGATAGACAAATTTTAATACCATCCCTTATTAGTTGTGTGAACTTTGTCATTTACTTATAACCTCTCAGAAGATCAGGTTCCTTCTTTATAATATAGGGAAGAATTATGACTTAAAATGTTTATATGTGATTTAATAATACAGGAAAATTACCTGGCAATAATAGAGTCTGGCTTTATGGTAAATTACAGGTAAAATGTTATTATAAGTACATAATATGTAATATAGGCTACTATTATAGGTAAAAATGGTCAAATATTGACAATTTTATAATGGTAGAAACTCAGTGGCTTATATTTATTGAGTCCTTGCCTATGGTATGTGAGGCCCTGCTAGATCCCAAGCATGCAAATAGAAATGAGAAGAGGTCTTCGTCGTATATATCTTCTCTTAGACTGTGGAGGGTGGAGCCTGTGCCTCTTGAATCCCCCACACCAAGAACAATGTTTGCCCAGGTAGTAGGGGCTCCGTAAATGGTGACTGAGCCTAAGAGCCCCTGCCTGCAAGGAGAATACCAACTAGTTAAGAGAGGCAGTCACATAATCATATGGTTATAATAAGCAGGTATTTAGGTCGATACATGCAAGCTCTCGTGAGAGCCAAAGCAACAGCGCTCAGTTCTACCAAGGGAGAGTGAAGTCCAGGGGCGGGTTGGGGGCAAAGCTGCATGAAGACTAACTGTGGTCTGTGGAAGGGAGCAAAAGCAATTTGCTTACCTTGGACAGCATGCTTTCTCTCAACTGACCCCCTCCTAACGTGTGAAATTGAGTTTGTATTCAAAGCAGCTTCTCTGTTTGTCTCACCGCCCCTTTGTTGCTGGTATCTGCCTTAATGTATTGCTTTGTAAAGTGCTCTGCTCTATCCTTAGTATAAAAGAGACGGTCTGTAAAACCAAGATTCTATTCTTTGGGTGTCACAACTAGCCATTGCATAACAAAGTCTAATATATTGTGTGAGAAGAGATAGAGGAACACAAGAGATAGTTTAAAAAGAGCAAATAAAACATCAAAGTGGGAGAGTGTAGAGTGCATTAAAGTTAATAAACTGTCATGGCAGGGTGGACCACTTTTCAATGTGAAGGAATCTGATTTAGGGACTTGTCAGTGTAGGATCAGAATCTCATTGGAATGAAGCTAGCCGCTGGTTTTGCCAAATTTGAAATCTTTTGGTTCTTCCTGAGAAGCAATCTCTGAAGTAGAACAGATTATTCTTATAATTATTATTTTGCCAACAGCTCTTTGAGGTGCTCAACCTGTCTTCCCCTGAATATTCAGTGCCGCTCACCCCCATATAGCACTACTTTGCTTTAAGCTCCAGGACGAGGAATGCGGGCCCTGGGCCTCTTGCTAGGTTGGATACAATTCATTGACCTGGGTTTCCAGGGTTCACGGAGACCAGAAGACTGTGCTCAGGGTTGAACCACTGAGCTACTCGTCTTATTCATAAGCAATAGACAAGACGATCAATATAGCTCTCCTTCTTGGCAGTGTGGAAGGATGAGCACCACAGCGAGAGTTCCAAAATGTTTTCTGCCAAGAACTGGATTGGATTTTGTGCTTCTTCAGCCACAGAATGTCCCCAGCCTCTCACTCCTGAATCCTTAATGCCCTTTGCAGTCAGTCTGCTCAGACTGAATGCTTCCTTATCTTCCTTTTCAATATCCTCATTGTTTCTTTTTGTTAGTTGAACTCTCAAACTCTCAAAGTTTTTAGATCCCTGGTATCTTACCTTTCCTTTCATGCAAGTAGGAGATATTAAGTAGCACTTTCATCCTTGATCTTGGTAGAAGAATGAAAATCCCTGCTTCTGATTTTGGGTATAGTTTGTAGAATACTTCCTTGGAGAACAAAAATGCTATGTTTACATATTGGCATGCTGGTATTATAGTATCACTGACCTTGGGAAAATTACATAACTGTTTTGAGCTTCAGTTTCTCCATTTGAGAAATGGGGATAAAGATGACTAATTTATAGGATTTCTATGAGGACTGAAGAGATCACATATAAGGAAATGCCTAACACAGTGCACAGAGTATAACAGGTGTGCCATAAATGATTATTTAAAACAAGTCAAAACAACATAAGCAGGATCAGTTCTATTTAAATAAGAAGAGCCTTTAGAGAATGGTGAGAAATGTAAAGAGAAATGACCAAGCTCCATAGGGAGCTGTGTCCTCAGTCTGGTGCATAGTGTAAGATTTAGGGGCATATGGGGAAGCAAAATGCAGGAGTGTGTTATAGGTAAAAGGTGGTGAATTATGTACAAACACGGAATCAGTCATCTCAAGGAAGTCGTTGCTATAGGATGCCATGAAAAATTTTTCTAACGTGGCTCTAACATTACTACAGATATCAATAGTATTTGTCCACATCACCATACTTTGATGTATAACAAATCACAATAAAACTATTCCTTATAGGGGTCCCTGGGTGGCCGAGTTGGTTGGGCATCTGACTCTTGTTCTCAGCTCAGGTCTTGATCTCACAGTCATGAATTTGAGCCTAGTTAAAAACGAAAAACAAAAATCCTATTCCTTGTAATAATTGACAATGTGAGAAGCAGTGTGGTGTAATGCAATGAAATGTAAATTGACGTGAAAACCAGAAGATCTGGATTCGTGTCTGTTTCACTTAATTGGTTCCCAGTGTTGGACTTCTTAGCTTCTTCGAGCCTTAGCTTTAATATCTATAAAAGGGGAATAATAATATCTTTCTTATTTTTTCCCCTCTTGGGTTATTGTCAGGATCAATTGAGATGTTTTTTAAAGTACTGTCCATGTATTGGTTTATGGTGTTTTGTTGTTGTTGTCCCGTAGTAATAAAAGTCAGTTACTAAAAGAGTTGCTGAAGAATTTTTCAGGCTCTTGTCCTCCTTGAGGTGAGCACAAAGTAAAGGGGCTTATGTTTCTTTAGCTCCCAATAGCCAGCTTATCTAGACCATGTTTTGTTCTTAGCCTCTCCTGAGTCCATTGTGCAGTTCATTTGCCTGGTCTCTGCCATTCCCTTGGCCCAAGAGCAATTCAAGGATGGGTTGTGGCAGAAGTGCCAGGGATCACACAGCACCAGAGGGACCCCCGCCTTGGTGTGACTGCCTGGACCACTTGCGTCCTCTTTCCCTCTTTTGCCTGTTTGCTGCTGATGGCCATAGCAATAGCTTTTATTGTCTTGCTTAAGGATTCCTGATGTTTTTGAAAGTTTCATTTTCTTTCTCCCATTCTGCTGAGCAGATACGAGAGATCAGGGACTGGGCTTGAAGATAGACATTGGGTTGATGATCAGTGAAAGGAGATATAAGGCCCTTGACTTGCAGTATCCAGCCCCTTCAAAGATAGGTCGTGGAGTAGAGTCATAATTTAACCACTCTCTTTGTGTTTTCAGGGAGTCGACGAGTTGAAGATGAAGCCCAGAGCAGAGTGCTGTTCTCCCAAGTTCTGGTTGGTGTTGGCTGTCCTGGCCGTGTCAGGCAGCAGAGCTCGTTCTCAGAAGAGCCCCCCCAGCATCGGCATTGCTGTCATCCTCGTGGGCAATTCCGACGAGGTGGCCATCAAGGATGCCCACGAGAAAGATGATTTCCACCATCTCTCCGTGGTACCCCGTGTGGAGTTGGTAGCCATGAATGAGACTGACCCAAAGAGCATCATCACCCGCATCTGTGATCTCATGTCTGACCGGAAGATCCAGGGCGTGGTGTTTGCCGACGACACAGATCAGGAGGCCATTGCCCAGATCCTTGACTTCATTTCAGCCCAGACTCTCACCCCCATCCTGGGCATCCACGGAGGCTCCTCAATGATAATGGCAGATAAGGTAAAAGAGGGCTACAGGGAGGAGAACCTGGGGGCAGGGGTGGTTTGTCTTGAGAACTGAATGACACATGTGTTGTAATGTAAAACTTGATGATGAAAGACGGAAAGTAACCAGAATGCTCTGAGTAAGTAGATAGATCAGGGATCGGTCCCTTCCTTTGGAGATGAAGGTGAGGAAAAGGTGCAGGTATTCAGAGCGCCTACAGTCTTGAACAGATGTGTGTGTCCATTTGTTTGTAAATGGATTCACTGAAATGACTAAGAGATGTTGAAGCTTATAGTTCTGTGATACATTTTCTTCAAATATGTGTGTGCATAGCTCCTTTAAGCCTTTAAAGTAAGGCGTGCTCTGTTCTTTTTTGGAAACACATATTCTACTCCCCCCGCCCCATGCCAGCTTCAGGACTATAAAAAGAAAAAATCCCTTGAGGCAGATTATTTGTCTCCTTGCAGATACAAATGTCGTAGGGAAGTACTTACTGCTAAGGTGTCTGTGCGTGTCACACGGGGATCTACACATTGGAATGGATTTTAATCCATGGAACCAGTAGCAGCTGCATTTTCTCCATGCTTAGATTTGAAGGCATTGGTTCTTAACCTTGGTTTCGCATTGGATCACTTGAGGAGCTTTCAACACTTCTGATGCCTGGGTCCCACGCGCAGAGATTCTGATCGTTGGCCTGCAGTGCAGCCTGGACGGCTGGCTTCTTCTTGAAAGCTTCCCACACGATTCTAGTACGTGATTAAGGTTGCGCACTGCAGCTTTACGGCCTCAAAGAAATCGTAGACTTCTACGTTAACGTGAGGTTAACTTTCTCTGACAAGCTAATTAGGATCTGACAGTGATGTTTATTCTCTAGTTGCGCAGAAGGTGTTTTGTTTGTGGTTCTGTTTTGTTTTTCCATTTTTTACTTATTCAGAGATTTCTCCTTGCCTTAATGATTATTGCTCATTGCTTAGGTACAGCGCTTCTCACATAGGCATTGTCCTTTGCGGTTATTCATACCTTAGAATGATTCATTTCACCACAAGTGCAGGATTTATTGGCTCTCATCACTTTGGGTTTTTTAAATGGTCTCTATCTTTGCTTTGTCATCTTCTGCTTCTTACCATCACTTTCAAAACTGTCTGTAGTTCTGTACTTAAAGGACGTGCAATGGGGTCACTGATGTTTGTAAATACCTCAAAAGCTAGCACTGACAGCACAAGCATGCTCCTGGGCCAGCTGAGAACACTACAGTGCAGTTTAGCAGGCTCAAGTAACCGTGTGTGATCACTACCGCCATCTGTCGGCAGCAGGCAGAGATGACTCTCTTCTGTTTGGGAGCTTCCTTTATTCAGTCTAGGAAAGGTCAAGTTGAAGTACTCAATGGAGGGACCGCGGGTTGCATATGAGAAGGGTATTCTTCCATTGACCTGGGCACAGGTAAAGACATTAGAAAACAAATTATGGCACTAGAAGCCCATGCTGAGAGAGGTGGGATAAACTGAAGCAGAATAGAAAATATAGACCAACTGTGACAAACCCCTTGAGCTTCTGCTTCAGGTAGATTTTTTTTTTTTTTTAACATCATTGTCCTTAGCTGATTATGTTATATTTTAGCAGTGGTATTTTGAGAGCACAATGTTGTGCTGAAAGAAGGCCAAGATGGAGGAGCCAAATTTTTGAATCATAAATAAGTGCGTACTTGAGAGCATGACAGGTGAAAATAATTTTTTTTTTTTTTGGTTATGCAGGCTATCGTGCAATATTTCAGCACTTCCGCCCTCCCGCCCTTGTAGAAAAGGTTATTGGTTACACTGGTTAGTTGTTTCTCTGTTGTACCTCTTACAAATGCATAATAACAACATAATCGATCATATGAGGTAAGACGCAGCCCATGTTGAGAGACTGGGCTCTTTTGTTCATTGATTTGTTCTAGGAGGTTTAGTGTTTCCCGTGTGCTCGAGCATGTAGCACTTTGTATACATTGTCTTATTTAACACTCTTAACAACTCAGTGAACTAAGTGGTATTATTTATCTCCGTTTGACAGATGGGGAAACTGAGGCTCAGAGAGATTGAAAAAAAACATAGCCCAAATGATGTAGCTAGTAAGTGCAGCCAGGATGTCAGCATTGGTTGCTGGCCCCAAAGGCCACATGCTCTCTTGCCTCTCAAGAAAATGGCGACGCTAGTTAAGGTCTCACATACCTTCCTATTCTTTACTTTATCCTCCCTTGTATAGCACTGTGGTAGATATTACCTAACTAAAAGTAATCCATCACTTGATTCATAATGGCAATCCTGGGATCTGACTAAGGAGAGAAGTAATGAAGAGTTGAGATGGAATAGCTCTTAGGTGCAGCCTGAGTCCACAGTGGGCCCCCGGTTCCTACTTCTAGGGGTAAAAGGGAGGATTGAAAGCAGTGAGGTGATGGCAATGAGATTCCTCTCTGGTCTCTCTCCCCTTTCACCTCGCCACCATGGCAACCACACCCAAATATTCCATCTTCTCTTTTTCTCTTTGCAGTAAAAAAAAAAAAAAAAAAAAGGCAAACAGTGGTTTTTAAGCAATTTCCTAAAATAGCCTAAAAAATATCTGACTTCTAACCTGAAAAGATTTCCAAAAGGGAGGTAGAAAAAAGAAAAGGAAGAAAGAAGGAGGTCCTGATACCACAGAAGCTGGAGGGTGGAAAGCTCAGCCCTGAGGGGTCAGACACCTGAATGGGCTGGAAGCTGCAGAGGAGGGTGAGCAGGGACCACCCGGGCTGAGTGGGCAGCAGCGCCACGATTCCCGGGAGCTGCGCAGAGGGACATTCGCAGGGCTAAGGGATTTGCATGAAGGCAAATAAAGAGAGTCCCCAGATCTCAGAGAAGTAAGCTTTTGGGGCAAGTTTCAAAAATAAAACATCTCAAGTTCTAAGGCCAGTTTTTTTTTTTTTTAAATAGAAGTTTATTTTTAAGTACCATGGACATATTTTACAAACATAGAATGAGGACACAGAGTTTGACAACTGTGAATCAACTGTGCGGCCACAGGACAAAACATTTGAAAATGAAACGGATGCAGAAAATCCAAGAAATCCAGCTTTGCCACGCTTAAGGCCTAGTCTTTGAGGTACAGGTACCATCTGAAGGATGATAAATAAGCCTTCTATTTTGCTTCCCCCTTCTAGGAGATAGGTAATCGCCATGCCATTTTATCTTAGTTTTGTTGTTGTTAGTTTGCTTCAAATAAAGCCCACTTATTAAGTGTTCTTGTGAAAGGTTGTATTATAGGAATAAAATCCCTGATTGAAGGAGTTCGTAATGGAAGAAAACACGGATATAGAGATTTTTGACCAAAGTGGAGAGAGACACAAGGTCAGCATCTGGTCAAATAGCTTGTGCTCACTTTTTTTTTTTTTTGCATATGCTAATTAATGAGTACGAACATTAATGAGTGTTTTACTTTCCCAATGAGGAAATGTACCTTATACCATGGTGGAAAAAAGCATGAGAGCTAGAAGAGTAGAACCATTAGAAGCTCTGAATTTGGAGTCAGAGCTGGTGTTAACCATCACTTCTAGATGTGGGAATCTGGACTACTCACCAATAATCTAGACTTACTCTAAATATTGATCTCCTTGCCTGTATAGTGGGGACCATAATATATATTATAGGGTGGTTGAAGGTTAAATGAGAAAATACATAGCAGGTGCTTCACTAAGTGTCCAGCACAGCATTCTGCAGGCTAAGCTGAAGGTTATTTGGAACAATTTGAAGAAAGGGAAGTTTCATGATACAAGAACAGAATGGGAATTGGATAGAGTCATGGCCAATTGTAGAGACACTTCTGAACTGGATGCTGACGAAGAAAAGAGGTCAGGTGAAAATCTGGGGAAAGGCTCTGATGTGTGAGGTAGGACCCTTGGTCCTTCCTCACCATGAAGCCAAAGCTCATTGGAGGTATAGTCATGCCATAGCCAACATAGGAACATTCAGCTATGGAAGAGCTCTTATAAGGAAAGTACTGCTAGGTGTCTATAACACAAGACTGTTTAGAATAGTAACAGAGACCATTTAAAAATGTATGAGGTGATTTTTGGCAGTTCCCCACCTGAGTATAAAGAGCCTACTTTATTTTGCCTTGTTGTAATTGCTTTTATTCTCCCTGAGATCCTGGATTTAGTATGCCCATCTCAATCTAAATAATGAACTAAAGCTAGATATACTTCCATTTCTTTTCAGGAGGTTTCTCTGCTGATTTGCTGGAATCTTTCTTGGGTTTTCAGATTTTAGCTCAGAAAGGTTAAATAACCCATCCAGGATACCACAGCTTGTGAGCAGTGGGAATGGGATTCAAATCCCCAAAGTACCTATCTTGAAGCTCATGCTTCCTATTGATATAATTCTGCCTCACAGAACCCCAAGTAAGAATTATAAGTCCTGAGTTTCAGTCTCCATTCTCATGAGCTTTGGAAATTTGAACAAACAAATCACATAAACTACGTGATACTCAGTTTACAGTTTATAAGATTTCAATTTTGTTTTCTGCCCTATCCACTTTACAACACTTTGAAGGTAAAATGAAATGAAATATGTGGGAAACTCTGGAAAAGTACTGTACAAACAGTTGCTTTAGGTGAGAGAACAAGGAGCACTGTGACAGGGAATGACAGACCTACCTACTGACATTAGCATTAGGACCAGTGACAATGGTTTGGGCAGGAAGTAAGCAAGGGAAACGGAAAGTGGGAGTTACAGTAGGATCAGGCAAGAGGACACAAGATCTGGTCTTTAATGCTGCAAGAATGGAAGAGAAAAGGGTATGCCAGGCAGAGGGTCAGGGTCTGGAAGTAGATGGGTTGATCAGAGTGAAGTGTAAGGTAGTTAAAACAGGCACCATACTCCATATCTTGTTCCTAATCAAGGGCACGTGAAAATATTCTCACTCTGGTGTCTGTTGTTGGGATTCTTTCTAAATTGTTTGGTTGAGAAATGTTGCTTTGAACAGCACTTTGATTTTTTGTACAGAGCGCTACATTTTGAATCCAAGTGGGGCTAGGAAGATGGCCTCTACTCTTCATTGGCCCTGTCTTTTCTTGCTCTCTCCCATACTGTCTGTGGCTCCCCCAACACTCATCCCACGGCAGTGTTTGGAGAGAGTGGTTGAGCCAGCAGTAACGTGTGACACTGTAAATAGACTCTTGCCTTCCAGTTACTCGTATGGGTTTCCGTATCCAGCATAATCTGGAAACCAAGATGGCTATGCTACTCATATTTTACTCTGTTCTTCTTCCTTAATTTTGGTGTCTTTCAGTTTACCTTGCTTGTGGTTGTCTGTCCTATGGTCTTCCTGGGGATTGAATACTTCAAGAGCGAACTGTGGTTTTACAGTATGGATGAGGAGAGTTAAGACATAGTGGAGAAGGCAAGAGGGCAAAAAAGCTAATAGAGCGTGCCAATTTTGTGCCAGGCGTGATGCTAATGAGCATTTTAATTCTCATGCGATCCTGTGAGACAAATAGTAGTAGTATTTGCTTTTAGTTGATGTGGAAACCAAATTCGAGTATGTACCACAGCCAAAGTGACACAGCTAGAAGAAGAGTGGGACTGGGATCCAAATCCAAGTATGTTTGTTTGGCTGATTTTGAAACTTGCAGTCCACACACTGAGGAGTCCGAAGAAAGCTGGGGTAGTATTCCCTGCCTGCAAGTCCGCTATTCCTCTCCCATCTTCCCTTCTTCCTTGAGTTATACTTTGGGGAAAGATGGGTGGGCAGCTCTCTCTAAGACCCTGTATACTTTGCAGTGGTGCAGCGCTCATGTCTGTGTGAATTCCAGGACTTTCCACCTGTGTCGGTGGAATGGGTGTCTTGTTGGCCGATACACCCTCCCTTTTAGAACTGGAGCTAGGATTTGCTTTCAGGAGACTGGCCAGTTGAAGTCAGGTGCAGTTTTAATGTTTGGAGAAACTGAGGCTGTGGAAATTACTTTAGGCATTTATAGACATGAAAGCATCTGGTGCTAGAAAGTAACGCATGAGCCATCCTGTGTTTCTCATCCATCCTCCAGGAAAGTGGTGGCGTGTCTACAGGAAGACGGGGTACGGTATGGAGAGAAGGCAGGCTTTGGAGACGTTAGGCTTGAGCGCTGTGCATTCACCAGATACGTGAGCTTAGTTGTGTGCTGTTTAAGCTCTCTGAGCCTCAGAATTTCCTTTTGCAAGATGGGAACAAAATAACACCTAGTTCTCAGTGGGTAGTGAGCTTTATGAAGCTCTGTAGCCAATGCTTGATAAACAGTAGGCCCTTTCTTGTATTTTCATATACCAGACCATTCTTAATCTTTTGAAGAAAGTGGGATCCTAATGTTTTCCTGTTAACTGAAAGAGAAACCCTTGGGATGTTAATACCCTTCATTTGAGGCCTGGTGGATAAGCAGCAGCTCAGTGGGTTCTGCCTCTACGGTGATGCAGTTATTGATTGTGACACGATCAGGACTTACCAAGATTTTCAAAGCCGGGACATACAGTGATTTCAATAAACTGATACACACAGGATATAAGCAATGAAGATAAGTCAAGAACATTAAAAAAGAAAGCCTAGCAGAATAAAATAGTATTTGAATTTAGGGTCACTCATAGACTTGGAAGTGTTGATATACAAGAAAAAGTGAGTTGTTAGATGAGGGACATATTAAAGGTATTCTGTAGGAGGGTAGTGATATGTTACCTATATGGGGGGGCAGTTAATTCACTAACTATCACCAGTTAGCTTTTAATTGATCATACTGATAGCCCTGAAAAGCCCCTTGGGTTATGATTTCTACTTGAAGAATATATTTTTATTCCCCTTTCTGAGACTTCTGTGATTCTTTTTGCCTTGTTCTTAGACATTAGATCTACGTTTTATTCAAAATAATATTTTGATTCTGTGGTTTAAGGGTCCAGCATGCATGAGAATCATGTTAAAGACCAGTTTGATTCCATTTTTCTAAGGACAAAAAAATTATTGCTACAATTCTCTTTTACAGTGACAAAGAACACCCAAATTATCATGTGTTGTTAGGCGGTTGCAATGAGAAAAGAACTAACACTGATTGGTCATTGACTTTTTGTCAAGCTCTGAGCTAGTCACCTTCCGTGAGCTTAAAAATGTTATTCTGTTTAATTCCCTCATTGCATTTATGAGGCATGTATTTTGTCCTTTTACACAGATAAGGAAATTGTAGATCAGAGAGGGTAACTGTTTTGCCTAGGACCTTTAGCTAGTGATTTGCTCATAGTGGCTTAAACAAATAGGTGCTTATTGGTGTCTCAGAACAAGGCGCCTGGAGACAGGGACTGCTGGGGGTGATTCAGTGAGGTAGTGATGTCAGGACTGACCTCTGGGATTCCCTTGGTATTTTTTTCATGGTTACGAGGATGCTTCCCCAGCTCTAGGTGTTGTGCCCATACTCAAAGAAGGAGAAGGTGGGGTGTGGGTATTAGATGAGGAGGAGTCTTCTCTACGCCCCTAATCTCATGAGCTCAAACAAAGTCATGTGGCCAACGCTGTGGGGATCGTGAGGCTTTCTGGTGGAAGTGACAAAGGGGCAAGGGTTGGGAATGGCTTTTGGGGTCAGTCCACAGCATCTCTCAAAGGAAGTAAGTGACAGTCTGGGCATTCAACCAGTGTCTGTGTGTTTTCAGAGCTTGAACATCTCTCATGTGTCATTTCTCTTGGTTCACACTAAACCCTGCTTTTGTGCTCTTTGTCTAATCTCCTCACATTTTCTCCAGAACCGGGACCTTGGCTCATCTGTTACTTCTTTTTTTCCCTTAAATATCAATTTATTCCTTTCTGCTGGCATTTTTTTTCTAGCTTAGTGGTCCTCAGGAGATCTTTGGAAATGTTTTGAGGGGGGAGGTTTTTGATGTCGTCATGACTGCTTTTGTAAAGTGTGTGTGTGCATGTGTCTGTGTGCTTTTGGCCCTTAGAACCAGGAGACCAGGCACACTGAGTGTCCTGCAGTATGTGTGACAGTATCCAACAGTCCAGAATAGTTCTACCCAAAATCCAATTCTTCCCCTCACTGAACATATTCAGATCACTCTCATATTAATAGACAAATATAAAAGCTTTCCTTGACCCTAGTTCTCCCTCCCTCTTTCTTTTCTTTTGACAGTTCAGCTCCTTAAAAAGTAGTTACATTGCTGTTTTCACTTGTCTCTCACTTTGTACAAAATGCCAAATCCAATGGACTTTTTGTCATTCTTGACCTTCTGCAGCATTGAACACTGTTGACCCTTTTAGAGCTATTCCAAAAATTATGATGACAAGAGTAATTAGGTTTGTCATACATTTGGTGACAGTGGGAAGGAGAATGACTAGAATTTAGAACATGGGTAGGTCATAGAAGTGGAAATGTCTAGTAAGCCGTTGGATTTGGACTTGGAAGTAAAGGGAGTGATTTGGGCTGTAAATATAGATATGAACTTCATTAGTGAGCAGAGGGTAGTGGAAACCAGGAGGGTGGTGGAGATGGCTCAGAATGAACAAGTGGAATGAGGAGAGAGGTGGGTCAAGGACAGAACCACCTTAGGGTGCACCACTGTTTGAGGGATAGCCAGAGGGGGTGGAGATGATAAAAGAGCCAAGATAATTATCAGAGATAAGACGAGAACAAGAAAAAGGAGGAAAGAGAAGCATTATAAAAACCAAGAGAGAATTCTAAGGGGGGTAGTTACCCAGTCTGGGAATCAACCCAGGACACTCCCTTCCCCCTCAGGATGGTTGTGCAAACAATAAGGAGCCCTGTGATGGTCCTCTTCTCTCCAGGCTCTGTGATGACGTCAAGCTGGCACTCCTTCTCTCTTGTCTGCACTGCCACATGGTAGGGTAGCTGTGTGATCCTTTAGAAACTCAAATCTGATTGTTAGACACTTTTGCTTAAAACTCTGCACTGCTTTCCCACAGCTTGGAATAAGACATCCTCTTTGATCTGGTCCCAGGCTACCTCTTCAGGATTTTCTCTTAACCTCCCCGCCCTTGAAGAGTAATGTTAAGCCACACTAAATTATTTATCGCTCCCTGACTGGTCCTGGCTGTTTTGCATCCCTGTGCCTTTATTTGTGCTATCTCCTCGCCTTAGAATATTCTCTCCCTTGTCCATCCAGAAACACCGACTCACTTTTCAAGAGAGGCTGTGGCACTTCTGTGAACCCTCTTCTGACTCTCATCTTTGCAGGATTTACTTTTATTTTTTTTTCCATTCCACCTGCACCCTATTTATGCTTTTATCTTAACCTGTTTTATTTCCCTAATCTGTCCCACTTGCTATACAATGAGCTCATTGTAGACCAGGGCTATACTTTACCAATTTTTGTATTCCTAACACATGCCATCGTGTCTGATGCATAGTAATAGCTAACATTGATTAAACAATTAACAATGATTAAACTGTGTGCTCTCTATACTATACTGTAATGGGTTGAGTGGTGACCCCCCCCAAAAGATATGTCTATGTCCTAACTCTCATAACCTGGGAATATGACCTGATTTGGAAAAAGGGTCTTTGCAGATGTCGTGAAGTTAAGGATCTCATGATGAGCTCATTTTGGATTAGCCAGGTAGCCCTAAATCCAGTGACAGATGTCCCTATAAGAGGTAGAAGAGGAGAAGACATAGACTCAAAGGTGAGGGTTTTGAAAGAGGGGCAGAGCTTAAAGTTGGTTAGCCACATGCCAAGGAAGCCACTAGAAGCTGGAAGAAGCAAAGGGCATTTTTTTCCCTAGAGCCTTCAGAGGGAGCATGACTCTGACAATACCCTTGATTTCAGAACTTCAGAACTGTGAGAAAATAAATTTTTGTTGCTTTAAGCTGCCAAGTGTGTGGTAATTTGTGATGGCAGCCCTAGGAAAGTAATATCCACACCATAGTTATGAGGGGGTTCTCTGGGATCTCACTGCCGAGGTTGTTTCCTGGGTTAGTCATTTACTGTGTGATCTCTGGCAAAGTACTTAACTTCTCTGAGCCTTAGAGTCCTCCCTGTAAAATGGTGATATAAATAGATCCTATTTCTTAAGGTTATTTTTTTTTAAAGATTTTATTTATTTATTTGAGAGAGAGAGAATGAGAGAGAGAAAGCACAGGAGAGGGGGGAGGGTCAGAGGGAGAAGCAGACTCCCTGCCGAGCAGGGAGCCCGATGTGGGACTCGATCCCGGGACTCCAGGATCATGACCTGAGCCGAAGGCAGTGGCTTAACCAACTGAGCCACCCAGGCGCCCCTATTTCTTAAGGTTATTAAGTATGGTTATTGAAAGTGCTTTGAAAAGACCTGGCAAATAGTAGGACAGTGAGTGTGGGTCTATGAGAGGTTCTCAGTTCAGTCTCCGTTGAGTAAATGAATGAGTGAGGAGGGTGATGTAAATAGAAACCCAAGCCATCACAGTGATCTGAACTCACCTAGTTCTGTGCTGATTGGACGTGCATTTTAGGAGCTCTATCCAAAGGTGGTGCTCTGACATTCTGGACCCCCCGGGGCCTGGACCAATGCTGAAAGGGTGAAGTGTCAGCATTCCGGGTAGCTGCTTCACTGCTGGGGCCTTTGGTGGAACTTTGGGGCGGTGTGGTCTGTGTTTTAGCCCTAGGACTTCCCTTTACACACTCTTTTCCTCGTTTTTGTTCTCGCTTCTTTGTTTTGTGTGTACATGCATGCATGTGCTCGTGTGTGTGCGTGCGCACGTTTGTGTGTTTGCAAATGTGGTTGCTGCTCTCTTTATTCTTTCCAGTTCCCTGGATGGTGCATCTCACCTAGGGCTGCCCTCCCAATCCAAAGTCCTCATGCTTTTAGATTTTTCTTCTTCCCTACCCTCTGGTCAAAACTCCTGCTTCTTTTCTTTTTATTCTCTTTCATTCTGTAATTTTCATAGTCCTTATCACAGCTGTAATTATAATCATAGTAGTTTTTTTTATTAGCTGCCTGCCCTGCTATACTACATGCTTCATAAGGGCAGGAACTATGGCTTTTTCATTTTTATATCCCCAGAACCTAACATATAGCTTGGCACATAGTAAGCCTTTATTACATACTTATTAAATGTATGAATGAATTAATTATTTCAGTGCAGCAGATGTCAGTTGCAATTAAGAGAAAAGTATTTTAAACCCAAATGAAAGTGGATGAGAGAATTAATCTCTGGTTGCTGGAAAATACATTTCTGTCTCTCTCTAGGCTGTTATGCCCATCCCCCCCTTCCTCACATCTGCCAGATACCAGCAGTCAACAACTCGGCACTCACGTCTAGAATTTTAACACTCATGTCCACGTTATTTCTAGCACGCAGACATGGCAAAAGTGTTGCCTCAAGTTAGGGGTGCATTCTGTGGTAGCAGAACAAAACTTCCATGCAAAGCAGTTGGGTGCCTGTGATAATCTTGATTATTAGCCTACTTTCAAAGGAGGAAGCAGAAAAAAATAAGCATTTTTTTTTAAGTTCTGGAAGATAAACATATTTGATTCACCTGACATACTAATCAGCAAAATATCACCAACTAAATTTAATCAATGCAATTAGGTTTCCAAAGGTAGTAGCAAGAGGTTTTGGAACTTCTTTTAGCAAACAGCATCTTTTCTCCTTTATTTATTCATTCATTCAAAAAATATTTGTTAGGGGGCGCCTGGGTAGCTTAGTCGGTTAAGCATCTGCCTTTGGCTCAGGTCATGATCCCAGGGTCCTGGGATGGAGCCCTGCATCCTGCTCCCTGCTCAGCGGGGGGTCTGCTTCTCCCTCTCCCTCTGCCCGTCCTGTTTGTGTTCTCTCCATTTTTCTCTCTCTCAGAAAAATTAATAAATAAATAAATCTTTTTTAAAAATAAAAAATATGTTTATTAGGCATCTACCAGACGTCAGGAACTGTCCAAAGTCCTGGAGCGATAGCCCACAAGAGAGACACATCCTCATGGTGCATTGACTGAAAATAAACAAAGATATAAATTAAACAATATTATTATAGCGAGAAGTAAATGTTTTTTTATGAAAATAATAGGAAAGGGGTATTGTGTAGGGCTATTTTAGGGTTGTCAGGGTAGGTCTCATAGGAGGTATGATATGTATGTGAGATATGTATGATGAGAAGGATCAAGATGCATGAAGATGTCAGGAGCAGCATTTTGGCAGAGAGAAGAGCAGGTATGAAGGCCTTGAAAGGGGCATGTTTTTGTTGTTTGTTTTTTTGGTAAGTATCAGGATGGTCAATAAAATTGAAGGGTGGCGGGCAGTGGGGACAATGGTAGAAAATGAGGCTGAAAGGTATCGTGGGGTCAGATCATGTAGGGCCTGAGGGTCTTGGTGTGGAGTTGGTTATTTCTCAGTTCATTCCAGAAGGTGTAAGAAGGGAGTGATGTAACTTGACTTAGCAAATTTTTGGATGCTGACAAATAGTATAGTGGATTGAATATATACCTTGGAGCCATTTAAAGTCATGTCTCCACCTTTCAGAAGCTCAGTGACCTTTTGCTCTGTTGTGTGACTTCTGTGAACTGGTTTTTGTTTTGTTTTGTTTTGTTTTCATCGCTATGAGGGAGGAGGTAATATTCATCAACTTCAAAGAGTTATTATGAGATGAAATGAAATAACCTTTAAAGGACTCATTACTTTGCCAGGTGCACACCTGGTTTTGAATAAATGGCTGGTAGTGTCATTTTTAGTAACATTGAAATACAAATTCCTCGTGACTCAGCAATGATTTTCTTTTAATATATCTATGGATTACAGACCTGCAAACAAATTAGCAAAGTATCGTAGGCAGTCAGAAACACTATGATTGGCTTTCCTCTGAATTAGCTGCCTGTTGTTTTGAGTTGTTGGAGTTCCCATGCACCAGTGTCCTGTGGCCAGTTCCCGGACTTGTGTCTACATACTTGCAGTCTGATACATTTTCCCCTTTTTCCAAATGTGGGTGATGGCACTGAGAAGAGAGGCATTGGGAATGGCTCAACTGGGGTAAGATGTTGGGGTGAGAGGTGTGGGCATTGAGAATGGGAGGTAGTGTAATGGTCCCTCCAATCAGTGCAGCCTGCCTTGCCCTGAGGACTTCTGGCACCCCCCATCCCCGACCAAGTCCTCCTGGCCTGCCACCATGTGTTTTGGATGTATTCTGTTACCTTGACAACGTGTCATCCAGAGTTGTAAGGCACGGCAGCCTTCAACCTTTGAGCATCATCGTGTTGCTAAGACAACAGATTTCATGGGAAACCAGTCTCCACTGGAGTTCCTGTGTGCTCCTGCCACCCACCCTGCCCTCCTCCTCCTTCTGCCTGCCCGTCTGTCCACTGCCTTCCATCTGTACTCTCAAGTCTTCTGCCTTCACAGATCCACTGTTTGCACGGTCATTCCAGCTCCCTCTGGCCCCTCGGCCTTTATCCACTTACCACTCACTGTAGTGTTCCCACTACTTATACAAAAGCAAATATTGTCAATTCTCAAAGAATAAAGCTGCATGACTTAAGAAGCTGAGGAGATGGTGGGAATGAAGGAGTTAAAAAACATCCAGAAAGGGGAGAAAAGAGCTTGATAGAGTTTCTTTAGTCCAATTGTACAATGTGTGGAAGTGGTTCTTACGTTGACTGGACCTGAGAATTAACAGAGGATTTTATTTTATTATTATTATTATTATTTTTAATATGAATTTTCTGGTTCCATACCCAAGTATTCTTTTGGAGTAAAGCCCCACTAATTGCTGTTTTCACAAATTTCCCATAAGGGATTCTGAGATACAGCCAGGTTTGGGGACCATTGGTGAGTAGAACACGGCATATTGTTCTGATGATAAAGTTTTGTGATAATCAGTATCTACCTTGTCGAGCTTTTCTGTTTATGGTCCCCAGTGCAGTGCATTCTGTGGCTGCTTAATAATGATTAAAAAGCAGGAAGAGCAGAGAAAGATGAGATGAAGCTAATGGAGAAGAGGAGAAGAGCAAAGGAGAACGGAAGGGAGGGAGCAATTGGAAATGACAAGGAGAGGCCATGGAATTGGGAATGGGGAAAATCAACCATCAGACGTCAGGTTCAAGGGCTCTCTTGTCTCTGACTTTCAGCTGGAATGCAGGCCGTGAAGTGTCTTGGTCTCCATCCACTTCCCATGCTCTTTGGGGTGTGTTGGGACTCCTGGATTTTCCCTGATTAGTGAGAGACCTGGGTGGGGGCTAGATCTAGGGTTTCAGAAGAAGTCAGCTTCTTTTTGTTCCCTCCTTTAAAAAAACCAAGTGCCTACTATGTGTTAGTGCTGCACTTTATAGGAGATAATGCTTTACCTACATCGAGCAGATTTAACCTTCGAAGAAGCCCTAGGATTTCGGCAGTAGGATTATTCTTCTTTTACAGATTGAAGAAACCGAGGGTGAGAAAGGAAGGTAAGTGGCCCATGGTGACAAGCTGGCCACAACAATGTGGAAACGGGACCCCTGGCCTGAGTGCCAGTAAAGCCCATGGACATCAGCAGTGTGTCGCACTTCCTCTTGAACACTTTCCTTTACTTGGTCTTCTTGGGACATCTAGCTTAACCTGGGAGGAGAATATCCCAACTGTCCAGACAGTGGTCAACTTGAGCTGAGGCAAAGGTGATTCCTTCCCTTGCCCAGTCCATCTCGATTAGAACCCAAACATTCAGAACAAGAGGACAGCTCTGAAGGCGGGAAGAGGGTAGGATGAGAGACAAGAAGTAGAAAGGGAAAGAACGGGGCACCTGGGTGGCTCAGTCGTTAAGCGTCTGCCTTTGGCTCAGGTCATGATCCCAGGGTCCTGGGATCAAGCCCCGCATCGGGCTCCCTGCCCAGTGAGAAGCCTGCTTCTCCCTCTCTCACTCCCCCTGCTTGTGTTCCCTCTCTCGCTGTCTCCCTCTGTCAAATAAATTTAAAAAATCTTAAAAAAAAAGGGGGGGGGAGAAAGGGAAAGAACATTGGATGAGAAAAGGACATGAGACTGAGCAAAACTGCCAGGTCAGTACCAGTCTGATGGGGCCTGGGACTGACGCTGCATGGGAGCCCTGGTTCTTTCCAAACTCTGAACTCTCAAGGGTGGGCCTGGGCCCTGAAGCCCAGGACACTGCCAAGTGGTTGCCCCAGGATTTGACTTCGGGGTCAGATCAGACTCTTCACTGATGTTTCTGGGGTGGCGGGGGTGGATTTTTTTCCCTAGCTTTTGCTGTGTGTCAGGAGAAAGTGAAATCAGATGTACATCAGTCTAAGACTCATCTCTGCAGATGAGAACTTGACAAAGAAGTAATAATATCTCTGTCTCACATCCTGGATGGCTGTAGGTCTCAGAGCAAACTAAATTTCCTATTTCCTGAATAATCTTAGAGAATCAGCTTTAAATACTGTTACCTTGGACCAAAATCCTTACCAGTTCCTAGAGGGGGTAGCCAAAGGCTGATTCAACTGACCCCTCGTCATCCCCTTCCTCCTGGACCTCTCTTTTCGCTGGGCCTTCAGCATGTGCTCTCCCTTTTAGTTTCCCCAGTGATCAAAGGCCTATTTATGTGCAAGAGTGATCGTCAGGTGTCTGAAAGGTATCTGAAAGGTCAGGGTGGAGGGACAGATATCTAGGTGGGCTCAGGCAACACTCGTGAGAGGCAGATTTATCTCTCAGTATGGCAGTCCGTTCCAAAGGGGGAGAGCCCATTTGTCTCCTTCTCTTATGATTGGGACAACACAGAGCACACACAGCATACTCAGTACGTATTTGTTGGTAATGATAGATCCTTTGAAATCAGATGGGAACAGGCCATATGCTCTTGGAAAAGGGCCTACATTGCAAGGTAGGATGGATGAGTGAAGATGTGTTTTTGCAAGTTCTTTTCATCTCTAACATCTGTGATCCTGTGAATAATTCTCTTCCCCTTGGCCCCTGCTGGCTGCTTGCCTGGGATCTCTGCCAGAGCCCTCCCCAGCCACCCCTCTGAATAGAGATCACAGAGGGTCTCCCACTCTGGATGGATGGTTCCAGAAGCCGAAGTTGATACTGAAAGTAGGAAAGAAGGTTTGTATCCCAGGGTCAGAGCCCAGGGGTAGAGAAGTTTGGACAGGAAGTGTGAGTGCCCATTTCCTAGAACCAGGCAGGAGAGGAGTGGGGATCTTCAGCTGAACTTGTCAACAGTAGCAGCTCTGGCTACACACATGTTGCCCATGGAAGCTTTTCTCAGGCTGAGAAGCAGGACCCAAGACAGGGCTCTGCAGGGTAGAGAGCAAGGATGGCACCCAGGGTCCCAGTTCTCATACTGCCTGCCTGCCATACCATTTCCCCAAGGAGAACTAGCCCGTCTGTATGAGAAGAAGCTAAGAGATAGGAAGACTTTTTTTTTTTAATATTTATTTATTCATTTGAAAGAGAGAGAGCGAGAGCTCACCTGTGCAGGGTGGGGGCGGAGGGGGCACAGGGTGAGGGAGAGGGACAAGCAGACTGCTCTGAGCGTGGAACAGGACATGGGCTCGAACCTATACCCCTGAGATCATGACCCCAGCCGGAACCAAGAGTCAGACACTCAATCGACTGAGCCACCCAGGCGCCCCAAGAGATAGGAATACTTCTGTTGTGAATGATCTGGTCTCTGATCACTGTTGTTCTCTGAGCCTAGACTGGTGACAAATGTCACCAAAGAAAACAGTGTGGCCTTTGGGTTCTGGAAGTTCTGTGTTTGGGCTCTGCAGTTTCTGAGCCCAAGGGGAAGTATACTACCTTGAGTAGTGACTGGTGTCGTTTTAGTTCTTCTTAGAGACTAATTCAGCAGTTATTATGGAAACTAGTCTGGGAAGCAAAGAAGGGGATTTGGACACTGGTCTAACTCTCTACATGCTCTGGCGGAAGGGCACTTCCTCCTCCTTCGGTGCATTCCTTGTGCTCCCTTTGATCCGTTTGCGACGCTCCCCCATCATTACAGTAGGGGCTTCCGATGCTTCCATGAGTTGCACGTATCTAGAGCTGGTTTCTTGTCCGATGGAAGGTGGCAGTCAGTAGAGCTTGACTAGGGGTCATTTCTGTGTTTTGGGGACTTCCAAGGACCTAGGCATGGCTGCCTCTGTCAACCTGATCTCAGTGCTGAGCCCTGGGAAAAGTCACACAATTGGGAAAAGAATGTATTTTCAATTATTTAAAAATTCCCCTTCCCCCTGCTCCTTTCTCCCCTTGACAACTGCTACCTCAGTTAGTTGTCCAGTGGCATTTTTCTGCCTCCTGGCTGCTTAGAGGCTGACGCTGCTCTTTGCATTGTCCCCTGGTGGGGCTTCCCAAAAAACACTCTGTAATTTAGTCTTGGGTCTGTACTCCATGTAGCCCCCCAGTATCTCCTCCTTATAGGTCCCCATCTCATTTCAAACTGGGTGACAGTCTAAACAATCAAGTCCTTGCCAGGGTCTGAATAGAGAAGAGCAACTAACGTGTAACTACCCACGCCCCCCGCCCCCTATGAGCATTTACGTTTTAACTCAGAGGAAGAAATTTGTACGAGTGGAATTTCAGATATTCAGATATCATGTTTGGCCATAAGGGACATACATATTTAAAACAGAAGATATTTTGCTGACGGTCCTGAGGCCAGGCTCTGCTGGGACACCTTGCTGCAAACAGAAATGCTGAAGGGCAGCCCCTTGAGAAGGGTGTAGGTTATCCCTGGCCAAGCAGGGGACAGCACAGACCCTGCTCGGGCACCTTGGAGAGCGTTGTCCTGTTAAAGCGGAAGGCCTCCTAGAGTTCGTTTTGGGAAGTAGAATAGAATCAAGTAGAAGTAGGAAGCCCAGATTAATCAATGAACTCTGTGGATTTCTAGACTGTTTTAATTTTTTTTAAGATTTTTATTTATTTATTTGAGAGAGCGAGAAAGAGAGAGAGAGAGCATGAGCAGGAGGAGGGGCGGAGGGTGGGGGAGAAGTAGACCCCACACTGAGCAGGGAGCCCAATGCGGGGCTTGATCCCAGGACCCTGTGATCATGACCTGAGCCAAAGGCAGATGCTTCACTGGCTGAGCCATCCAGGCTCTCCTAGACCGTTTTAACTTTGCAAACTCTACAGAGAGGGCTCAAATCTTACTTGGCACTAAGAATTCTTTGCTGCCTTTTACTGCCCCCTGAGACTCACCTTCTAACCCCGGGTCCTTCTTTGTTTCTCCCGCTCTTAGATTCTTTGATTTCTCCTCTCTGTCCTCCTTTCCCTCCCTTCGCTGCTCCCCGTCCCCCCATCATCTCGTTTCTGGTTCGTGTCTCTCTGTCCTTCTCTCCCCTCGTCCTCTCCCCTGTCTCTTGTGCCCCGCTCTTGCACGGGACTTGGACTTTATGTGGTGCGCGCAGCTGTCTTCATGCTTCATCCTGTCAGCACCGAGGTCCCTCAATGACCTACCTCAGGACCTGGCATAGTTAGAAGTTCCCCGGTGGTCTGGTCTTGACTTTTGGAGCTGACAAACATTAGTTTTACAGTCTGTGGCAAGTTGGCTCAGTTGGTCAGAACTTGACACGTAACGAGGCCAAGCAAGGATGTGTGCCCTGTCTCTGTAGAGCACTATGAGCTCTCTCCCTCACGGCAGAGACGACCTCCACCCATCAGCTTTCATTTTCACACCCTCGGTCCCAGAGGGGGTGTGGCTGAGGGGTTGTGGCTGGGTCAGTGCCTCATTTATTGATAACGAACATCAGTTATAACATTATATATTTTTAATTAATGTGTTTATTTTGAGGTCGTTGTAGATTCACATTTTATATTTTTTAAGGCCTACAGATATCATCCCCGGGTTAGCTAAAGTATTCAGGCCCAGGCGGACCTGGACTCAGATTCCGGCTCTCTTCCGCATTAGTTCTGTGACCTTAGCCGGGTTACTTAACTTTTCTCTGACTCACTTTCCTTAGCTGTGAAATAGTAATAAAAAAGAACTGGCCTCTTTCAGTCTCCCTCTGCCTGTACTTCTTCCTCTTCCGCTTTTGTGACTAAATCTATTCTGGTACACTGTTTTTCTTCTTTCTTGTTCTTTCATTTTACCAACGTCTCTAGAACACTCCCCCCCCCCCCCACTCTTCTCTTCTCCCTGTTTTGTGCTTCTCTTTCTGTTTTCCTGACTCTTGGCCCATTTTTCATCCTCCATTTCTTGCTTCCTCCATCATCACCCCTCATTGAATTTCACTTCCTTCCCAAGGCACGTTTCTGGATCCATTTCCTCTGTCATTCACTGTTCCTGGGCCCTTCATGGCTTCCGGGAGAATATGCAACCCTTAATTATTTATAAGCATGAGAGAATAATTACAGAAATGATTTAATTACTTTTTTACATAGATCCTAATAGCAACTGCAGGGCTAGGTGATGGTGGAGTTGGAGCATATCAGCAGGCACACTTGATAGGAGGAAAAGCATTGGTTTAAGTGGGTTTGAGGTGGGGGTGCAGCTATAAAGAGTTTATAGAAAGATTTAATCGCATATGTCAAAGAACTGAAAAAAGAATCCCACAATAGGCAATTATGCACAGCTAGGATTATATAAAATGGGAGGTACATGTCACCAGTATCTTAATTAAGGGGAGAGGGACTGGGGCTATTGTTTTAAAAATTCACTTTGGATCAGGTAGGTAGTATAGGGGGTAGAATACTACTGCTCATTTCGGGTGGGTGGGGGGAGCTCCTTCTGGCTCCTCTGTGGGGTTGAATGGGGATATTCTTTTTTTTTTTTTTTATAGATTTTATTTATTTATTTGACAGAGAGAGATAGCGAGAGCAGTAACACAAGCAGGGGGAGTGGGGGAGGGAGAAGCAGGCTTCCTGCTGAGCAGGGAGCCCGATGTGGGACTCGATCCCAGGACCCTGGGATCATGACCTGAGCCGAAGGCAGACGCTTAACGACTGAGCCACCCAGGCGCCCGAATGGGGATATTCATTTAGTGGCATTGGGGCTACAGTGGAAAGAGCCTAGACTGAACTGCAGTCAGGGGGCCTGTTTCTCATCCTTGCTCATAATCAGCGATAGCTGTTTGATCCATCATGTCCCTTAATCTCTCTTAGTCTTATTTTTTTCTTCTGTAAAATGAAGGGATTGAGATTTATAACATGTAAAATGCTTCACTAAAGGAGAAAATGGCAGAGAAATTAGATGAGGAAGACTGATTTTGATAAACTGAGATCTGGGTGGCCATCATGAGAAGTTTGCAGTAGTCAGCTATAAAAGCCAGGCAGAAAATCCATTCTAGAAGTTTCTGATATGATGTCTAAGAGAAAAGATGTTGAATGAAGGAGAGGGGAGTTAAGTAGGGGGAAGACTCAAAAAAATAGTCAGCATAGGTAGGTTAAAGGTAAACAAAGGAAATGAGGAACAGTGACAAAATATGAACTGTGTTGTCACGTTATGAGTTTTTGAACTGCGTCCTCTCTGAGAGTTGCTGACATTTGGCATACAGAGGGCTGCAACGAGAAGGCTACAGCTCTTTGCATGCAGGAAAGAAGGGAGACAGGCTTCCTGAGGAGGAGTGCGGTATCCTTATCCTCACCCACCCTGGTCCTTATCCCTTCACAGAAGTTCAGGTGAATGTGTCATCGTGCTGTACTTTGTCACACACCGTTCAGCCTGGAGGGGATCTTAGGGGGACTAGTGTGGTCCTCTTATTTCATGGTAGAGGACATTGAGGCCAAGAAAGATTAAGTGACTTGCCTGAGGCCACACCTCGATTCTCTCCTGGAGTTGGGCTCATTTCCCAGATTACCAGGTCAGCCTCTGGTAGGACTTTTACCTCAGCAAAGTACCAATCCTGTCTATCCTGTCTAGTAGTATACAGTCTAGCAGAGAATATGACATAATGAATTGCTGTCCCTCCCCTCTCCTGACTAGAGGTGAGGGATGAATTAAACTGAAATTAGGGTGGGGAGGGAGAGAATGACATTTTTTTTTTAACCTGATTCTCTTGTGTCTGCACTAAATGTGGTCTGAGATGATTGATTAAAAGTATATTAATGAGCAGTCAGATATTGATAAAACTGAATATCATTGAAATAACTTCTGGATTCTCTATGATGGAAGACCTATATGTTGGGGATTGCATGAATTTATGATAACTCTAGCAAGCAGATTTGGATAAAGTCAATTCTGTCTGCTTGGGACTCTTCAGTGATCAAAGTAACTACCTACAGGCTATAGACAGGTCTTCCCTTTCTTTCAAAAACGGAGCCCTGAGACGACCCCTTCACCTTCTCATCTTGAAGCATCCCTCTAATTAAGATTCTTAGGAAAGAGGGACTCAAGAATGCATGGAACTGGGGGATACATACTGGAAGAGCAAGAAGGCTTCCAGGAGGAAGGAAGAGAGAAAACAGGAGAGAGATCAGAAAAAAACTCCACAGTATGTGTGGCTGGAGATTAAAAAATATAGCCCAGTCTTGTATTTTAAGAGTTTTCACAGTGAGTTTATGTGCTTTCTCTTTTTTTTTTATTCTTATGTTAATCCCCATACATTACATCATTAGTTCTAGATGAAGTGTTCCATGATTCATTGTGCATAACACCCAGTGCTCCATGCAGAATGTGCCCTCCTCAATACCCATCACCAGGCTAACCCATTCTCCCACCCCCCTCCCCTCTAGAACCCTCAGTTTGCTTTTCAGAGTCCATCGTCTCTCATGGTTCGTCTACCCCTCCGATTTCCCCCGCTTCATTCTTCCCCTCCTGCTACCTTCTTCTTCTTCTTCTTCTTTTTTTTTTCTTAACATATATTGCATTATTTGTTTCAGAGGTACAGATCTGAGATTCAACAGTCTTTATGTGCTTTCTCTTAATTCGATACAGTAATTGTATAAGATGGGAAATAGAGCCTTAGATTGTTTCTCTGAGAAACAAAGGTAGCTACTGTCACCACCCCCATTATCCAGAGAAGAAAACTAAGACTCCAACAAGGTAAATGATATATTAAAGACTGAGAAATTATAAGTGGTAGGTCTGGGACTAGAATCTGTCTTCTGGCCCCCAATTTAATGCCTACAGGAGAAGAGAACCACGTAAACAACACTACAGTGTAATCTATGGTGTCTGATCAGGACAGGGGAGTCAAACAGGGTACAGAGGGTTTGGCCTGGGAAGTCTTTGTGGACCTTGGCTGAGGAGATATAAGTTGAATAAAGAGCTCAGATGGGGCTGGAAAAGATCATGAAGTTCCTTATAGGGAAGCAAAAGAAGCTGTGGCTGTAGTAAGTCTCCATGCCGAAGAACCTAGACTATTAGAAAGGTTGGGCAGGTATCTAGGATAGGGATTCATGGGTGAAGGCCCATGCACAGGAATTTAAAGATAAGGGCGAAGATTAAACTTCAGCATTCATGAACAAAAGACAGTAGCATTCAAGCAAAAGATGGCAAACCCAAGTGTACAACATCTCACCTTCTCTATCCTCTTTTGGGGGAAAAAAGAGCCACTATTAAAGCTTTCCACCAGGATACACTTAAACCTGTTCTGAACAAAACCCAGAATGGGCTGGGACATTTTCCCTTCATTAACACTTCATTAAGCTTTGTCAGATATAAGCCTCCTAGCCAGATCCTGGCAAGGGACTCTTACTGAGGTGATAATGAGGAGAAAATGTACTAGGTTCTTGGCCTACTCTGGAGTTGTTGAATGTAGACTGAAATATATTTTGATAACATTGCCTTTAAGATGGATATTAAACATCATTTTACACTGGGCAGTATAAATAGAATACATAGGCACAAACAGAAAGAGAGATGCACACCAACATAACATGATACATTTCAGTGATCTGGTGATTTGTTGCAAGCAAATTATAAAAATCCGAGTTGTTTTGGATTTAGCAACTGATAGGATCTTGATAGATTTACAACTTGTATCCTGTTTTTAAAAATGTCTCTTTCAAAAATAGACATCATAATGTTTGCGTGACTCTTGAAATGTTGTTGCTTCTAGCCCTAATCGATGTATTCTGGCTACTTAATGTTTATCATTTACTAGGGGTTTTATGGTTAAATAGTGCTTGCTTTCCAGTAGCTTTTCTAGTGTTCCTAAAAATCCTGTCTCAGTGATTTAATATACTGTGAAAGTCTGAAGGTGCAGACATTTTAAGAGGAAAAAAAGTATGTGTAATCTTTACTTGGAAGAAGCTTCTGATTTGATCATCCACAAAAAATTGGAAAAAAATTTAAAACTGGATCAAACATGAATGGCCCCAGAAATATTTGATGTGGACACAGATAGATAATACTCAGAATAATCAACAATCTAATGTCAAGCAAAATTTTGGTGGGGGGGTAGTGTGTGCACATGTCTGTATATTCTGGAGAACATAACAAATGGTGTAATGTGTTTTCAAGGTGTTTTTCCTTGGCCCAGTGTTGATACTGTAGTTTTTTTGTTTTGTTTTGTTTTGTTTTTAAAGCAGCGTTGTGACCATGATAAGGTGGATTTCCTTAAAAAAGGAAAAACCACTCCAGTATTCTAAAGAGCAGCTTATCAGAAATGAGTTGGGAAGGGGAGAGGGTGAACATTTATGGAATACTGGCTCTGTATAAGAGCTTGATGTGTATTATCTCATTATAATTCTCTTAATTATTTTTGCTGGTGAGAAGCCATCACTTCCCCCAGTCCTAACTTTCACCTGATTTCCATAATGAACTATAGAAGTTAGCTTTCTTTTCACGGACATTTTCACAAAAAAGTCAACATTTAAATAATGTCATTGAATTACCATATATTAGCTCCTTGAAAAGTGATCTACGATTAGTTTAGTCACTCAGTCAATGTGAGTGAGCATCCAGTATGTATTGACACGGAGCAAATCACAGAGACTACACAGTGAAGTTGGAGAAATAGACGGACATAAGTAGGATTTTAATCAGTGCTAACATGCAGAATGCATCAGTAGGCACCGAGGCCAGATGAGAAAGACCACATTTGAGAAACCAAGATCAAGGAGGCCATCACAAAAAGTTTGCAGCAGTCAGCTACAAAAACCAGGTGAGGTCACCTTTAACACTTTAAAGACTTGCCGTAGGGCTTGGCAAACCAATGCATGTAAAAACTGCAGATGTAGATACTGGCGCTCAGTAGGCACCTAGTAATGAGCACTCATTAGTGTTCACTGAGTGTGGAAAATGGAAGTAAGTAAGTTAAAACAAAAGACCTAAATACAACACAGCGAAATGCCCGAGTGACCGAATGCAGAAGATATGGAGTGGTGAGTGTGGTGTTAAGAGTATGGTTTTAGTAAGCTCCCAGAAGTCCCTTGACCATTGCAGGGACAGTTCCTTCCCCAAGGCTCCCCTTCTGCTGGGAGTGCTCCAGTCTCAGGGGAGACTTTAGTGCTTCTGGCACACAGCCTCTCTTGTCCATTCCTTAGAGGAGAGGTTTCCTGGTTTCTTGATTCTAGTTATTTTGTAATGAAGATGGCCTTGGTGGAATGATCTAGCAGGATGTCTTTATTTTCCCAATTAAAGGTATTTGTTTAAAAAAACTCTCTACCACATTAAAAAAAGGGGGGGTGGGTATTAAAAACAAAACAAAACTAGGAGGTGCATAATCTCAATATAAGGGACAGTCCTTTTAAATTGAACACCTTCAGTTGTATCAACAACCACTGCGTTGTTCTTATTTTTCTCATTTCTCTGTGGGCCAGTGATAACTTTATCATGGATTGTCATTGATCCATGGACCGATGTTCGGGAAGCACTGGTGTAGATATTATTGCTAGAGGCAACGTTAGCAAGGAAATCACTTCTAAGAGCTATGGATCCAGATGTGTCCCCTGAACGGTTGGTCTGGAGCCTGACAGGTTGGGGGCTCTGTTCATATCCTGCGTCTCTGACAGAAATTGCAGCTCAGCAAAGAATGTGGCACTGAGCTTCTCTGGCATGTCATCATGCTCAGTGGCTGACTGATGAGGCTAGGGGGTTGAGGGGGAGTGAGCGATGTACTCTGTCTTCACTTTAGCAAGCCTTTATTTCTGTCTTGTGGGACATCTTCATCAATAATCTGAGAAAATAAAATACAGACACAACTTTTGTATCTTCTGGTTGGAAGGTTATTTCAGAATTGTGGTGTGGAGGAGAAAGGACCTATCCTGGGTGAGAGTTCTGCCTCTGTCATAACTAGACGTGTGATGCTGGACAAGGTGTGCCATTCACTGGGTCTCAGTTTCCTTGTCCAGAAGAGGAGAATCTTGTCCCCTGGGGCTCACCAAGTTACTTTCAGTGTTCCAAAAACCCAGTAGTAACTTCATATTTACCTACAGCTAGGCTGCTTAGGCTAAGATGACGGTATGTTTCTTTGCTTTGAGTTAACACTATATCAGCTCATTGATGTACAGTTATCTCACGCTGCTCCAATACCATGGGCACTTAAATGCACGGGGCATTATGTCCTGCCCATAATGAGGACTGATTTTCCTTTACTTCTTCTGCCTCCAGGAGAATCAAGCTGAAGGAGCTGTTCATACATTTACTTTTTAGAAACGTATAAAAAAATGATAGGACAAATGATTCAAAGCTCAGAGTAGAAGGGAAAAAGAAGATTTAGTATATCAAATATAAAAGTCAGCCATGTAATATTATTTTTAAATTAAATCAACAAAGCAATACCCATTGATTTTTGGACATACAAAAGGTGGAAAGTGATTTAACTTGAACTGAATAGGTACTTTGCTGAGTGCTTTATGTTTTATTACATCTGGTTATAGCATTTAACTGTATTAGTGAACGTATTATATTAATGATATTATTTTGATGTTACTGTAATCCTAGAGGTAGATGTTATTAGTCCCATTTTACACAGGAGAAAACTGGGGCCAAGAGGTACTAAATGGTTGTCAAGGTTGCACAGCAGGTGAGAGCTACAACCAGGATTTAAACCAGTCATCTTTGGCTCCAAATCATGAGACTCCCCCTGCACTGATACATTCATTCATTGTCACCTTCTAATGCAGAGTAAGGGTCCAAGGAGCTTTTTTCAGCCCTGGAATCTCGTTTCCTGTTTTATTCTGCTGTGTTTCCTTTTTTCCTTTCCAGTGAGATGACCTTGAATTCCTTTCCAGCCATATGTTTCTAGAATGCTTGGAATTCTTACCAAATGAACAGGTTCCGCAAAGCTGGCCCCAGTGATATGGAGGGGTGCAGTGGGGCAGAACTGAGGCTCCAGAATGAAATAGAGCAGTGCGTCATGCACCATGGTAGCATGCATCACGTTCTCTTAGAGATGACGTGGAACATGCCTCACCATTTGAATTACAGGTAGTTCGGTCCTTCATTCCAGGATATACTCTTTCCTCTGGCTAGGTGGGGAGAAACATTACATTGTATTCTGAAGGATTCAAGTATAAAGATATTCCATGATTTCCATATAATATAAACACACACACATATGCAGATTTTCCATTATGGAGATGTTTGACGTTCATTGAATGAGCTGTTTTTGCCTATTCCATCAAATCAGAGCTTTTGACCTGGTTCTTACTCACTAAAGGTGAATTTTTAAGAGCCAGTTGATGCTGTTGGGTGGCTTTTCTTATGCACATTATTCTTGGTTCTGGGCTTTTCTTGTGCCTGTCCTTGTTTCTCTAAGGACTGTGGACAACAGTGGCATAAATCTGAGGCGTGAAGTCACAAGACCTTTGTCTGACATGTGGGTCTTCCAGTTGGCTCTGCTTCTTGGAGGCTGCATGACCTTGGGCAGATGGCTGAACCTCTCTGAGCCAAAGTTTCTTCATCCATAAAATGCTAATGGATGATGTAATGATTAAAATGAGATAATATATGTGAGAGTGCTTTGTTAAGCTGTAAACACTATGCAAGCATTAGGTGTTGTTATTACTCGGGTTAGAAGAATTGAAAAGAACTCAGGGATTTTCACCACGATGACTGTATATGGGGTTACATTTCATCTGGTTGAACCACTTTCAGACTGCCATCATCTGGAAAAGGTTCTGGCCCAAACCTTCCTTCTGTGTAAATAAATCATGGTAAAAGCTGCTCCTGGGCTCCATCGCTGTCATTCAGTGACTTCGTAGCCGTTATCCCACCTGTCTCCCTTGCTTTGTGGACGTCTGTGCACATTATGCCATGTAATTAATTTTAAATGATGGAAAATCAGCCTGCCAGGCTGCTGTCAAAACCACCAGATTCTTTGCTGTTTCTCTTACAAGATTCATTCACCTTTTTGCACATGCATGCTCCACATGCCAGAGCTGACTTCACCTGAGTGTGAACGGTCGATGTTATAAACAGAGTCCCTGATGGCACCTTTTTTGCCACGTGTTGGCAGAGCAAGCGGGTGAAAGGGCTGACCAAAAATGGTGCAGGCACTGAGGGCCCCACTCAGGGAATGCAGATCCTGTGACCTCCCCAGAGGAATGCTTCTGAACAAGTCAGCCTGTCAATGAAGGGGAGTGTGTGAGGGCTGGAGTGCCTGGCATGACATTGAAGAGGGGGGAGGAGATGGGGTTTATGCCACCTTGCCTCAGCAAGACACTTGGAATAAGCTAGCAATTCCCTCTCTACGTCTCCCCTGAAATACACTGGCCTCCTGGGCAAAACATCTGGCTTCTCCAACCACTTCCCTCCCTGTGGCTTGGAGGCCATGTTGGAGATCCTCCTGTGTTATGCCTGATCGTGTGACAACTGGTTGAATGAGTGTTTTGACCCTATTAATCCTTCAGGAGGGGACAGGCGAGGGAATAGGTGGTGGGGCGGTGGGGAGAAGAGACAGACCCTGACCTTGCGGGAAGTGGAGGCCCAGGGGTGGGCACTGCAATCACAAGAGGCCATTTCAGTAATGTGACGGAACAAGCACGTACTGTTCAGACATGTGAAAATGCAGGTTATTTCAATGATGGATGGAGAGCGAACTAGGAAGGTAAGATGAGAGGATAAGAGTTTGACAAGAAAAAGAGTGCCAGAGTCTGGGTTCTGAGGGTCGGGGGTGCTCCAGATAATGGAAGTTTCTCTGGACCAGCTGAATTTAGACTAGTTTTTTTCCTCAGAGAATGAGGCATCTGAGGGAATTTCAAGGGCTTCAGGGGTGGAAAATGGGCCACACGGGTGCTTTGGGCCATGGCTGGCTCTGTTCCAGGCCTGGTCATAGCAGGATTTTAAGAAGTGAATTTGTTAAACACTTGATTTTCCTCTCCTTTTCCCCATTTGGCTCATTCTTTTCCATTCTCACCCCTCTTACATGCAGCCTTTTGCTCCTTTATTTTTTGTAACAATGATTGGTTTCACTTTTCTGCTTGTATCTCCCTCCTAAATTTTTTTGAAGATTTTATTTATTTATTTATTTATTTATTTATTTATTTATTTGAGAGAGAGAGAGACAGCATGAGTGTGAGGGGCAGAGGGAGAGAGAGAATCTCAAGCAGACTGCGAGCTGACTGTGGAGCCTGATGCTGGGCTCAATCCCAGGACCCTGAGATCATGACCTGAGCTGAAACCAAGAGTCAGATGCTTAACCGACTGTGCCACCCAGGCGCCCCATCTCCCTCCTAAATTTTTAAGTTCTTTGGTAATTTATGGAGATCCAGCTAGAGGAAAAGAAGAATTGCAATCAAGGAACATACTATGTTTTCTGTCACACAGATATTTATTCTTACTCATAGGAAAGGCAGTGCATTCATGGAAGCACCAAGGGAGGCTAGGGGAGGCAGCCTTTAGCCCCTTCACCGATGTTCATCAGCCACACCACATCCCTCCCACAATGTGACTTACCCAAATAAACATACATAATGAATGCAGACACGGTTCGCTATGAAGGCCACCCTCCGCACAACTCCGGAATCAGACTGCCGAGCCCAAGGCCCTCTGTGTGGAAATCCTCAGCCACCACTGAGAATAGGGTGGTGGTTAAGAGCAGTGCCTATGAAAGTCAAGTCACGTTCTGCCCACTTCCAGCTGCTTGAATTTAGGCAATTGCGTTAACCACTTAGAACCTCAGGTTCCTCATTTTAAATCAGGGTGATAATACCAAGCTTGTGGGGTCGACAGTCAAAGAAAGGCCTTACAGTGCTTGGCCTGATGGGAACCCTCTTTATTTGGAGGCTGCACATGGGCCGGGCGCTATGCCTCCTCCACAGACGCCTCCTTCAGTCCTCCCAGCCATCCCGTGAGGTACTGTACAAGTGAGGAAATTGAGGACTTCGGGGATTGTGATTTGAGCTGGGCCACGCATTTGTGACGTGACGCAGGAGGAGATTTCCCAGGGAGAGATACATGGTAGGTTGGAGGGGCTGGCCAGGGGTGGGGGGCAAGAGGCGCAGAGGGTGTTTATGGTGGGAGAGGTGTGGTTTCCTAGAGTCTGGGACCTGGTGAGGCCTCTGCCGTGAGGCTTGGCCCTACCAGACCAGAAAAGGCCCATTCTGGGCTGGACTGTATACGGAGCAGGAAGCTTTCTGGGAGGGTGCAGCAGAGTATCTAGTGGAAATTTCAGCTTCCTATGCTAAGACTGAATCTATACAGAGAATGATTTGCTATAACCCAGTGAACATAAAATGGAGAGAAGGAAGCGTGGAATTACAACATACACCTGTTTTCATTATTACTGTTGTCAAACTAAGAGGAGAATGTATTCTCCTCCACAGGTTAACCTGTGATGCACACCTTCTACCCTTTGGGCATCTGGGAGGGCCATGGGGTGTGGGCCTTTTCTTCTTGGTTTCTGGCTTGACCCTCACCTGCTGGAACCGCTCTGTTCACTCTCTTCTGTCTTGAGAAAGCCTGTGGCCCTAACAGGAGAAAATTGAGAAAGGCAAGCCAGGCCAGAAGGCCAGAAAGGATCTTTTTTTAAAAGGAAAGCCTGCAAATGAATGTGGAAGGCAATATGGTTGAGAATTAGTTGCAAGGTAAAATAAATGCTGAACATAAAGTACATAATTTGAGTAATTAATGTTCCAGATGGGAGAACAGCTTTATATTCTTATTCATATTTTCTAAAGGTTCAGAGCCACCCAGTAAGCTGTTTCCTGAATTCCTGTCATAGCTGGCTTGATCCCGAAGTACCACACATGGCAGAACTACACTTAGGCATGGCTTCCAGGTGGCTTTTTAATTTCTTCATACATGAAATCCCCTTTTTTTTGTGTGTCCTGAGGCCAGAATTCACAATGGCCACAACCACGGTGCCATGAATGGGTTACAGGTGCGGCCAAATTATTCGTCTGCTCAGCCCCGAGGGGCTGTCGAATCCCCTTGCCCTATGGCACAAGACCACAGTCTCCTTGGGGGTCCTGGGAGGCGGCCTGGGCACAGCACAGCAGGATTGATGCTGGGGCGGTGGTTCTCAGGAAGAAGGTTGAAAAGTCCTGGGTTAGCATCTGTATGCCTTTGGGAGAATCTTTCTTAAGATCCAGGTTAACTATATGCAAATACACTCCCAGCCTGCCCAAATCAGAGAGGAAGGCTCCAGTCCCGAAGGTGCAGCTTCCCTGTCTGAAATCTCCCTTGAAGAAAGGCTGGGCTTGGGCAGCATATCCCTCTGGCCCCAGGCAGGCTTCCGGCCGCTTCTTTCTCTTGCAAACCCTCTACACTCTTCCCTTTCTTCTTCTTCATAGTTGAACTCTTTAACACGATGTTTAAAGGCATGCTTGGCTGCCTTGTGGAGATGCAGAGTTGCCATGGCAATGTGGCCTGTTTTTTCCAAATTAGGACATATTCCTGCCGTCTTTTTTTTTTTTTTTAAATATGGTATGTTTGCTCTCTCACACAACTCCTTTGCTACATTAAATCCTTCCCTCTCCTTCTCCCCCAGAATGCTAATTTAAGTACCTGTCCCCAGGACTGGATAGTTCCTCAGCCTAAGGAGGCGCCTCCCTCAGGTTCTCCCACCTCCTGTCGTCCCACTCCACGTGGGGCTGTGGTTTTGGAGATGCCATTTCAGTGGCCCTCTGAAAGTCCTGCCTGCTAGCTTTGATC
Source organism: Mirounga leonina (assembly GCF_011800145.1). NCBI lineage: Eukaryota > Metazoa > Chordata > Mammalia > Carnivora > Phocidae > Mirounga > Mirounga leonina. The sequence continues at coordinate 19,342,602 of NW_023270504.1, forward strand.
CCAACTCCTGTTCACTCTGGGCTGGTCTGTTAGCGAATACATTTCTGTTTTCTATAAAAACCAGTTGTGAATGGAAAGAGGTAAGGAAAAGACAGCAACAGCTTGAATGTTAAATATTATTCCACAGAAATATCTTCTTAAGCACATGATCATTTTAGGGAGTGTTCCCATGAGAAATGGGGCTCTGGGTAAATGAGGGTGCATACACCTTGACTTTCCCCTTATAAGTCATTTTGGGATCGCAGGAAAATATGAACTTCAAATCAAGCATGCTCTATAATCTGAGAGTAAGGATGGAAATTGGTCAATGCTTTAAAACGGGAGGAGGCAGTGGATGGAAGTGTTCCATTCCTTGAGGATTATTTCTGCTTCGTAGATTATAGATAGTTCTTTGAGCTACTTGAGTTACTGTCTGTGGTGAAAATGGGGGAAGAAAACCAGGAAGAAAAGTGAGACAGATTTAACTCTCCTTTCTCTCACTTTCCTTCCTGGTGCTCTGTCCTTGTCACCTAAAGGTGAGTTAGAAAAGGTTCCTTTGGTCCCTAGAGCAGAGGCGCACAAAGTCAGCTGCACTTTGGAATCATCTGGGGAGGTCAAAAATATATAGATGTCCGGGTCCCTCCCACAGGGAGTCTGATGTAATTGTTTTGGGATGCACCCAAATGTAATTTTAAAGAAGAACTCTCCAGGTGATTCTAATGTATAACAGAAGTTGAGATCTACTGGCTGAGATGGTGATTGTCTTTGGAAGATGGAAATCATGGCTTCCAAAAACTTGGCTACACAGTAGCCATCTCTGAAATCCTTTTTGCAGGAGAAAAAGGCACATCATTCTCAGGTTTAGTTAGTTCAGCCCCCACCTTCCACCCTACATATCACTTTTAGAAAATGTAAGGTCCTCATGGAACATGACCACTCTTTGACCTGTTAGAGGGGTTCAGGGAGAACACCAATGCAATTAGCTAGGTAAGCAGGCGGGAGCTGTCCCAGGGCCAAGGGTTCCCGGAAGATGGGTGTGGGGGGACAAGAAGGGAACCCAGGCAGTGTCATGGCTTGCTAATGGGAAGACAAGGAGAGGGACATAATGTGCTGTTGTGGTCACTTGTGGGTCAAAAGATGATGCCCTTAGTGATAAGCCTGAGACAAACATGATTTGGCATTTTGATTTACTTCTGGAGCTTGACTGAAAGCTGCTGATGGAACTTCCTGTGGAGGGTATATTCCAGTTCTAGATGTTATCAAATAGGAAAGCTGTGCTCTCCCCTTTTTCTTGCCTTTGCCTGCGGGCAGTGGGCGTTAAGTATAGCAAAATGTAGTGAGTCTTCAAATGACAGAATTATGATCACAGGAAATATCACTAGAATGACCATCAGGTTTGTTTTGTTGTTTCCTCTATGATTTTCATTAGGGAGGGATCCTTGGGTTGTAGGAAGGGCCTGATACCTGCTTTGTCAGGTGATCCTGTAAGGAATCCCTTATCCTCCGGGGATCCTGTGGAGAAATCCCTTATCCTGTGGAGAAATCTCTTATCCTCCTGGGATCTCATTTCCTCCTCTTGGACATGGAGTGGGAATGAGAGTGACGGGGGCTGTCAGGGTCTCTTCAGTTGTAAGGATGTTGTTCCCATCAGTCTCATGTTGGCATCTGCCATTTGCTAAAACTTACCTGTTGGGTGGCAACATGGTGACAGCCCCATCTTAGACCAGGATGACAGATAGGCCAGATGAGAGGAGTTCCAAATTTTGAGTAACTTGGGCTCAGGTGTCATTCAGGAAAATCAATGAGGAAACAACTGAATTTATAACAGAACACGTCTTTAGTTACTTAAAGAACTGGACTTAGGAATCAGGGAAAAGCTATGGAGTAAAATTAGAATAAGGCCAAGATTCTGGGGAGGCAGAGAGGAAGAAGGTTCTGAGGCCCAACCATGACTGTCCGAAGGCAGGTTCTGTTTAACCTCTTGTGAGGACAAATGTCCTAACAATTCTTAGATTTGAGCGCCTGCAACTCTCTGGATGGATTAATTCAAACTGTGTGATGTCTTAGTGGTCAGCCATCTTGCAAATTCAGGGTAGATCCACCTCCACTATCTACTTCCAATTCAAGAGATGGTAGTTTTTTATACCATACCACATGCCAAGTATTGTTTTAGATCCTGTTTGCAAGAAGCTTTACAACCACAGCAACAACTGCAACTTTAACAATGACCATTTGTATACTATATGGAATACAAGTCATTTTCACATGATCCCATTTATTCCTCAAGGCATTTACTCATTCATTCGCTTATTCAGTAAGTGTCTACTGAGCACCTACTGTGTATGTTTTAGGCACTGGGGATACAACCGTGAACACAGTCACTTTCTTCATGTGGTCTGCAGCGGAGCGGGTCATGAAAGAATCACAAGTGAACCTAAAATTCCAACCTTAATAAGTACTAGGAATGTGACATACAGGGTGTGAGCAGACTTTACCCAGCCGCAGCAGTCAGGAATGCCAGCTGGGAAAGAGCATGTGCAGTGGTCACGTCGGGAGAGGGTGTGTGGTCAGTTATGAGAGTCTGAAGAAGACTCGTGGGCCTAGAGCCAGGAAATCAGGGAGACAAGTAAGGAAAACACAAGATGGGAGACCATCACTATACACCGTTTGCTTTCAGAGTTTCGTGATGGAGAGACTACATCGGATAGGGAACAGCAAAGAACCTCTTCACGAATGCTACTTGAAGGAAGTGTTGTTTTTGAAGAGGGGTCTTGAGGGATGGGCAGCTCCCTGGAGGTGGAGATGGAGTGGTGGGAAGTGAGGCAGAAGGAGGAGGAGGAGGGTCTACGAAGACCGGCATGCCTGGGAGGGACAGCAAATACCCATTTTGGCTTTTTTGAAAGGTAGATATCAGGGGAGTAACAGAAAATGAGGATGGGGGCGCCTGGGTGGCTCAGTCATTAAGCATCTGCCTTCAGCTCAGGTCATGATCCCAGGGTCCTGGGATCGAGCCCCACATCGGGCTCCCTGCTCGGCGGGGAGTCTGCTTCTCCCTCTCCCACTCCCCCTGCTTGTGTTCCCTTTCTCGCTGTGTCTCTCTCTGTCAAATAAATAAAAAAAATCTTTAAAAAAAAAAAAAAAGAAAATGAGGATGATAAGGTGGAGAACTGACTTTATTCTTTAGGAAGCAGCACATTTTTGAATCCTTGCAGAAGAATACAGAAAACTCCATTTCACTGACATCAAAAAATTCAAATTCAGACAATAATGAGAAACTATATTTTATCCATCAGGGTGACAATTATCTTTTAATTAAAAGACTTTGGGGCGCCTGGGTGGCTCAGTCGGTTAAGCGACTGCCTTCAGCTCGGGTCATGATCCTGGAGTCCCGGGATCGAGTCCCGCATCAGGCTCCCTGCTCGGCAGGGAGTCTGCTTCTCCCTCTGACCCTCCCCCCTCTCATGCTCTCTGTCTCTCATTCTCTCTCAAATAAATAAATAATCTAAAAAAAAAAAAAGACTTCGTATTGGTGACAATGTGGGGGAAATAGACACTCTCATAAATTCAAGGTAAAAATATAAATTGAAATGACCTTTGTGGAAGACAGTTTGGCAATAAATTTCTTAAAAATATGTACACCCATTATGGTTGTTTAACTCCTAGAAACTGATCCTATGACAAAAGTCCTATCAAAAATATTTATCTGAAATATGGTCATTAGCATTATTTATCACTGTGAGTAATTTGAAACATTTTACATGTTCTGTATTGAGCTGCTTGAATTAAGTCATGGTATGAAGGATAAACAGTCATTAAAGAGCACATTATAGGAGAAAAGACTATTTAATGAAATGGGAAAACATTGTATTCTATAAGTACATGAAAAAACCAGGTTATAATAGCCAACAAATATTTACTGAGTCCCTTCTAGGTTCAGGACACTGTATTAGACCCTGGGGATGGGGTGTAAATTAAAGCCTAAACTCTAGAAGGTCAGAGCCGGTGGGATGGCAGAGATGTACATTCTGAAGGTTTTATCCAGTAGTAGTTTGGTGAGGCGTACATCAGAGTACACTGGGGTCCTGTGGAAGACTATCTCCAGTGTAGTGTGTGTTTTTCTGGGGGTGGAGAATGAGCTCGGGAGGAGCGCATGGATGTGAAAATGAACATACTGTGACCATATGGGCATTTATAAAAGGTCGATCTACAGACACCAGAGGAATAAGTTCTTATCTCTGAATGGAGGTAGTATAGATGATGTAAATGGTCTGTGTGTTCTTTGTAATTCCCCCATATCCCACAAGTACTAGATATTCTAGTATTCTTATGGTAAGGATAAATATTTATAAAAAAGGAATGTTTATAAAAAGGGAGGGCTTAGGAAACTTGCTAAATTTTTATGGATTCCATTTTCATTTGCTAACACTACCTCTTTAAGTTTGTTCCCCTGCTTCTACTGGCCAGCACCAATAAATAAACTCACAAAACATGTCCCCTCACCAGGGGAAAAAACAAAACAAAACACCTCTACCTATAGAAGCATGGATGTATTTTGATTTACTTCTGGAGCTTGACTGAAAGCTGCTGATGGAACTTCCTGTGGAGGGTATATTCCAGTTCTAGATGTTATCAAATAGAAAAGCTGTGCTCTTCTATCTTTTATCTTCTCTCTCTTTTCTATCAAATAGAAAAGCTAGTGGAATTTGCATCCTCTGCTCTTAGGGATGGTCAGATAATAAAGACAACAATTTCCTGAAAACCTTAATAGAAAGCTAATGAAAAGCAGAGTGCTGCTTATTGGATTTATTTTGGGCCTGCCGACTTGCTTCTCTTAAGCCAGTCAGATTACTTTTTGTTTCTGGGTAAGTCAGCACAGTCTTTACAAGGTTGAGTAAGAAAAGAGACTAAAAATATATAACCAAGGAGGGCGGCTGGCCTGGCCTGACCTGGCGCAGAGATGGGGCCTATAACACTGGTCTGCTGACTGGGTCTGGAGGATAAAATTATGGGGCAGTCACCAGGTTCCCCCACATGAGCCTTTTTTTTCTCCTTTCTCCTGTCCTTGCGTAGTTTGTTGCCTTTCTCCTACTCAATTTCAATGCCTTTCAATCCATCACGTTTATGGAGTGTTGCTGTGAAGCAGCGGGCATTATGTTAGTCTCACTCTCTCTGTCCTTGGCTTTACTCACCAGTCCTGGGCCTTCATGCCTGTTGGGGCCTGAGCTGGCATTTCCAGTGGCCAGAAAGGCTGGTAGCTCCCCATCTAAAAGAGAGGATCACCAGCGATTAGTAAACACAGAGACTTCTCCCACTGCTGATACTGTCATTGGGGGCAATTTAGAATTTACCTGCACTGGTTTGAAAGGAAACCAGAAAATCAACTTACCTGCATTTTTCACTACATAGCTGTTATAAGATATTCGAATGCTTGTGTTGGTTCCAGAGAGGATTAGGGCATTGGGTTTTTTTCTCCAATTCTATTCTCTGTAGTTTTTTGACAACTCTCATTTTCATTTAAGAAATGAAAGAAATGTTATCTCTGCATGTTTGTTACAGCCTCATAAAGCTAGAAGTCATATGTCAAAACAAAACAGAACAACAAATGTATTCCTTAAGGTAGAAGCATGAATAAGTTAACCTTATTTGTTTCATTTTTTGCAATACTAATGGTTTTCTTATCTGAAAACGTCTGTGTTAATGAGTTAAATGAGTCTGTGTGTGAATAAGTCAGAAAAATAATGCAAGTCAGTCACAACACAAGATATAAAAATGAGTTTACTGACTTTGTCCTGCTTTGGTTTTGGACCTCTCCCTGAGTTATAATCCCTTACCTTAGATACTTCCCTCTATAAGAGCCCTTGCGTTTGTCGAGTATCTTTTAAAAATGTGGGAGTTTAAAGGGACTCTGGCTTGTTGACAAACCTCAAACATTTTCTTCTTCTTTTTTTTTTAAGATTTTATGTATTTATTTGAGAGAGAGAGGTAGAGAGAGAGCACGAGCAGGGGGAGTGGCAGGCAGAGGGAGAAGCAGGCTCCCCACTAAGCAAGGAGCCCAATGCAGGGCTTGATCCTAGAACCCCAGGATCATGACCTGAGCCAAAGGCAGACGCTTAACCAAAGTAAGCCACCCAGGCACCCCGGCAGACCTCAAACATTTTCTTTTTATTTAAAAAAAAAGGTTTTTTTTTAAAGATTTCATTTATTTATTTAACAGAGAGACACAGCGAGAGCGGGAACACAAGCAGGGGGGGTGGGAGAGGGAGAAGCAGGCTTCCCGCTGAGTGGGGAGCCCGATGCGGGGCTCGATCCCAGGACCCTGGGATCATGACCCGAGCCGAAGGCAGACGCTCAACGACTGAGCCACCCAGGCGTCCCTCAAGTCAGTGTTTTACTTCGTAAACATGTCTGAGACCATGCATCCCTGGCTGCTAAGCACCATGGTGGACAGGGTTAGAAAGGTAACAGCTTTATTTTGAGCAGGGGGCAAAGACAAGACAGCACTTCCTCATACATTTTCTGATGACACAGTGACAGATTCACCATCTCTGACTGCCAGATAGTGGGTCTCAGGTGCTTTGTAGAGTGGATTAGAACTGCCACACGTATTCTTGTCTCATATTGGGAAGAAGGAGGAGAGGACATTTTCTTCAAGGTGGCTCCTTTCTTTAAGACAGAGCTGTGTCACAGAGGTTCCATAGTATAAGCATGGAACAACTGCTTTTGTAAAGAGAATCCTCCTATTCTTGCCTCTGAATTCAGGGATATCCTCATCTGAGAAACAAAGAGAGAGGTTTTCTGAAATCTGAACAGGTTGACCCACCAGGGCTGGTGTTCTTTTACCTCCCACATCTCCCTCTTAGAGATTACCATCACCAACGATTCCAATTTTAATTTCAACAAAGATAAATCTCAAATATTCTACCAAGTCTCAGGAAAATCCACATTATCATTAGGTCTTCTCAAATTTATCTGTTAGGCCAGGGCTGCAGATAATGAACCAGGAGTGCGAGTGTTGAATGAACAATTGGAAAGAAAGGGTGTCAGCATCCTTTAGAACTTAGTTACTTCACCGTCTTTTCTCATTCTGGGCCACAGTCTTCTCTCCATGTTTTCAGGATCTTATTAAAAATGAATGGCTTTATTTAATTCAACAAATAGTTATTGAGCACCTAGTATATGCAGCTACTCTTCTAGGTGGCTCTTCAGGGATAAATAGACATGGCTCAGGTCTAGTGGAATTTGCATCCTCTGCTCTTAGGGATGGTCAGATAATAAAGACAACAATTTCAGATAGTGATTAAGTTCTGAAAAGAAAATAAAATGGAATCTTAATACAGAGTGACTAGGAGAGTAGCTAGTTTATATTGTATGTTCAGTGAAGATACTACTGAGGAGGTAAAATTTTAACTGAGATTAAATTATAAGAGGCGCCTATGTGAAGATCTATGATAGACACACCCTAGGAAGAGTTAACAGCGAGGGTAGGGACTCTGATGTGGAATCGTGGAAAAGAAAGAAAGCAAATGTGACTGGAATATAGTGAGCAAAGGATGACTGATAGGACTTGAGTTAAAAAAAAAAAAAAAGACAGACAGCAGATCATCTATATTCTTACCACGATAAAGACTTTGAATTTAATTCCACATGTTATATGAAGCCATTGGAGGTTTATAAGCACAGACAATATGATCTGATAATATTAAAAAAATGTATGAGACTTTCACTTCCAGCCGTGAAGGAGTAAGGCAATCTGCAATTACCCTTCCACCATAAATAACTAGAAAAGTAGAGGAAAACAAAGAAAACAGCTGATTTTTGACATTGGAAAAAAGCATCATAGGAATATTATTCCTGAGGAAAGGGAATCAAGGTTATCCGAGGCTGTTTACCTAGAGGTAATTCAAGGACTGAGGCACAGGAGTGGTAACCCAAGCAGAGTTCAGCAATCTCACTGAGCTTAAGAAACAGAGATTAGACTTTTGGGAGGCTGGGCAATATTTTTGTGAGACAGAATACCCAAAATGAGAAAGAGGTCCAGAAATATGTATAGAATTCCTCTGAGTCTTTGTCCAGATATCAACATGTGCATATTTTTTGTGAAATTCTATCAAACTGGACAAGGACAATTTCTGAGGAAATAACAATTATCAAGGAGCCATAAGAAGAACAATTCGAAGCGCTCCCACGGGGCCAGGGACCATTCTAGTTCCCTAAACCCAGAGAAAAAAGAATGCACTGAATATGTGGGCATTCAGTAGAGATCTCAGAAGGGCCTAGCCCTAGAAATGAGGATAAATTTGTGTTAAAATAAAAGCTATTCAAGAATGCTATAAAAAGGAACAAACTAACCTGGGAGTAACTGCCAGAAAATTAGTAGTAATTTAAAAAATTGCTGCAAACACACTTACATTTACGTACATACACAAACCAGGAAATATGACCTGTAAACAGGAAAAAGAACCCCAGCAAAACATAGAAACAGATGCAGAAATAAGATGTTAAAATATGCGTACAAGATACTAAAAGAGGTATTGTAAATATGTTCAAGGATGTAAAGGAAGACATGAACATGATGGGGAAGAAAAATGGAATGTATTTTTAAAAAACCCAGTGGAGTTTAAACAAAGGGAAAATAAAACCCTCGATATTTGAATTTAAAAAGTAAACTGGATGGTATTAACAGATTAGACATTGTAATAAAATATAAAGGAACTAGAAGACATAGCAAAAGAAACTATTCAAAATGAAGCACAGAGAGAAAAAAGACAGTAAAATATGAACAGTTTCAGTGACTAGTAGGATAATATCACTCAGTCTAACTTGTATATGATTGGAGGCCAAATGGGAGGGGCAAAGAAAAAAAATACTGAATTAATGCCTAAAATAGAATTCCACATTTGATGAAAACTCTATGAAATTATTTGATAAATACAATTTATGAAAGTTAGAAATCTGCAGATTGAAGAATTTCAGAAAATCCCAAGCATAAAAAAAAATGAAGAAAATTACAATTAAGGCACATGATAATGAAATTGCTAAATACAATTGATAAAGAGAAATATCTTGAAAACAGCCAGAGAAAAAAGGCACATTACATTTAGAGGAACAAAGATAAGAATAGTAGCATACTTCTCATCAGAAAGTATGCAAGACAGGAGAAATAGACCAATGTCTTTAAAATACTGGAGGAAAAGACTTCAACTAAGCATTCTCTACTCAGCAAAAAGATCTTAAATATGAAAGTAAAATAATGACTTTAGTGGGAACAAAATGAATTAATCAGTGATACATTTGTACTTAAGAGATATTAAAGAAAGTTTTTTAGCCAAAGAAAAATGGTACCAGATGGAAATTTGGATCTAGACAAAGGAATGAAGATCATCCTAAATAGTAAATATGTGGGACTTTATAAACATTTTAAAATATCTTCGAAAGATAATTGATTGTCTAAAGCAAAAATAATAAAAATGTATTATGGATTTTAGAATATATACTGAAGCAAAATATATGATAATAATAGTCCTAATAATGGGGGGAGGGGTAAAATTTCCTGTTGTAAGTTTCTTATACTGTCTGTGTAGAAACATAGCATTATTTGAAGAAAGAGTATAATAATTTAAAGATGTATATTGCAAATCCTAAAGATATCATCAAAGCAATGACAAAAGGTATATAGCTAATAAGCCAGTGGTGGAAATAACAAAGTATTATAAAAACCAGTCAACCTAACAAAAGGCAAAAAACAGGAAAAAAAAAAGATACAAAGGATAGATGTAAAAATAGAAAACAAATGAGCAGCAAAATGGTAGATTTAGAGCCGAACATATTAATAATTATACTAATGTAAATGTCCTAAATACTCCATTGAAAGGTATAGATTGTCAGATTTGATGAAAACCAAGAAACTGACATTAAATATAGACACAGATAAGTTAAAAGTTAAGAGATAAAACAAGATATATTATATAAGTGCTAATCAAAAGAAATCTGAATATGTAATATTGATATCAGATAAAAATAGACTTGTTGACAGGGAATATTCACAGGTATGAAGAAGAACATTTCATAATGAAAAAGGGCCCATTTTTTTTTCAAGAAGATGTAACAATACTAAATGTGTATACAGCCACCCACTTCAAAATACATGGAGCAGACACTGATGGGTCACTGTTGGAAAAGAAAAATAAACAAAACTGCATTTGTAGTTTGAGATTTCAACACTTCTTTCATCCATTTACAGAACAAGTATGCCAAAACATATTAAGGATATAGATGAGTTGAAGAACATTATCTACTATCTTGACCTAGTTGACTTTTGGAGAATACTTCATTCAACAACAGGAGAATATATGTTCTTTTCTAGTACATGTGTAGTATTTACCAAGATAGGCAATATTCTGGGCCATGACACAAGTCTCAATAATCTTAAACTGACTGAAATCTTATGAAATGTGTTCTGTGACTACATCAGAATTAACAGAACTGTCTCTGGAAAATACTCAAAATTTGGAAATTAAACAATATACTTCTAAATAATACATGAGTCAAAAAAGAAATCACAAAGGTAATTAGGAAATATTTTAAAGTGAATTACAATAAAAAACATAGTAAGACTTGTGCAGCAATAACTAATGCAGTGCTTAGAGAGTAATTTATAGAATTAAAAGCTTAAATTAGAAAAGAAGCAGGTCAGCAATTAGAAAAGGTACTGCAATCAATGATCTAAGCTTCTATGTTAAGAATCAAGGAAAAGAAAAACCATATTAATCCATAATAAATAGAAGAAAGGAAGTTATAAAGAGAGGAATCAATGAAATGGAAAATGGACAAATGAAAGAAAAATAAGCAATGAAACCCAAAACTACATCTTTGAAAAGATCAATAAAACTGATAAACCTCTAGCAAGACTGACTACATATTAAAGAGATTAAACATAAATTGCCAATATCAGGCATGAAAGAGGGACATCATTATGGATCCTACAGCAATGAGAAGACAAAAAGTAGTATTATAACTAACTTTATGCCAATAAATTTGACAACTTAGGTAAATGGACAAATTCCTTGAAAGACACAAAACTATCAAAGCTCATTTAAGAAGAAAAGACAACCTGAATAATTTTATATCTTTTAAAGAAATGGAATTCCTAGGTAAAATCCTTCTTACAAAGATAACTAAGTCCAGGTGACTTCACTGTTGAATTCCACCAAATATTTAAGGAAAGAGTAATATAAATTCTACACAAATTCTTCTAGGAAAAAGAAGAAGGAACATTTTAAAACTCATAACCAGTGTTACCTTGGTACCAAAATGAGACAAGATATTATATGGATACTGTAAACTAATGTTTCTCATGAACAGAAGCAAACATTTTCAACAAAATGTGAGCAAATATAAATCTAGCAAGGTATAAAAAGATAATACATCATGTCCAAAAGGTGTTTGTCCCAGGAATGCTGGATTGGATCAGCATTTGAAAATCAATCAATGTAATTCACCATACTGACAGGAAAAAAAGAGAGAGAAAAAAACCATATGATCATCTCAGTAGATGCAGAAAATCATTTTGACAAAACTCAACACTCATTCATGATAAAAACTCTCAACAAACTGAGAATAGAAGGAAACTTCCTCAACCTAATGAACTTATCTATGAAAAACCTACAGTTAACATCATACGATATGGTGGAAATAAGGCAAGGATGTCAGCTCTGTTTCTACTTAGCATTATACTGAGGGTTGTAGCATACTCAATAAGTCATGAAGAAAGAAGAAGTAAAAGTATTATTCTTCACACATGACATGATCTTTTTTTGTAGAAAATTCTAGGGAAGCTACATAAAATCAGTAGAACAAACAAATGAATTTAGCCAGGCCACAGGATTTAAAATTGATATATAAGAATCAATTGTATTTTTATGTACTATCAGAGAACAATTGGAAATTTAAGAAATATAAGTAAAATGCTATTTGCAATGGCATTAAAAATGTAAAATGTAGAAAATGTAACTAAGAAGCATTGCTCAGAACTATTGAAGACTAAGTAAATGGAAGGATATATTGTGCTCATGGATCAAAAGATTCAATATTTTAAGATTCAGTTCTTTTTACTATAGTCTTTAGAATCATCTAAATCTCAATCAAAATGTAATTGGGAAATTTTTATATAAATTGACAGTTAATTATAAAGAGTTTATGGGAATACAAAGGACCTAGAATAGCCAATAAAATTTAGAAAAAAGAATGCAGTTGGAGGACTTAGACTATTTGATTTCAAAACTTACTATAAAGCTACAGTAATAAAGATAGCGTGCTATTAGCATAAGGACAGATATATAGAGCAGTGGAACGGCATGGGGTTTATAAATGGACCAATACTTCATATAAGTTGATTTTCATTAAAGATTCTAGGGTAATTCTATGGAGAAAAAGACTTTCCAGAAAAAGGTTGGAACAATTGTATATTCATTTGGAAAAAGAAATGATCCTCATCCTTTCCAGGTATCTCTAAGGAACTGAAACTTGAAATCATAGATTATGTTCTTTGGGTGTCATTTATGTAAGAAGGATTGGAACTGTAGTCATCAAATCAACAATCAAAGAAAAGGCTCTTTCTCTATATCAAAAGATCAGCAAATGGATGCACATTTATATATTTTAGATTAAAGTAAGATGTATAAGGAATAAATATTCCTTGCTTTAACCACAGTTTTCTGTCTGATCCTGATCTTGTCACACAAGAGGACTTCTACCTTGTGTAGTTGTCATGAGATTTAATAGGTGTGTCGTAAGGTTTTAAAAATTACCACATACTTTTATTTCTTAGCCATTTATCTCATTAGCCTTTATCTGATTCTGTTATGTTTTGGTTACTTTTCCTCATGAGCACACTTTGTTATACCAAATAGGTTGTAAGCGCATGAACTGTGTACTTCTTTATAGCCCCTATGACCATCCTCCAGTGCCTGATACATTTAGGTCTTCGGCTACTGCTTAACTGACTGACAGTATGGAACCACCCCACAGATGCCTTTCAAAATCTGCTAGATTGTTTGGTTCCTTTTGACTGAATTATTGGAAGGGTGGTACCATTATTTTTAACTGAGTATAAGTGTGGTTCCACAATTTTTTCACAGAATTCTCTCTTTTTGCACATCCAAATTCCTTTTTGAAGCTCCTTTGTTACTAATTCATAAGCCTTCAGGCCCAGCCCTTTAGGAAATACAGTACAGAAAGAAGAATAGAGAGATGCAGCAAAGTAAATTGCTTTAATCTCATTCCCTGATTTTCATTTGACTTGTTATATATGTTAGAGTTAGGACATACTTCATGGCTAGGATTTAGAATATTTATGGGCAGTTCCTTATTGCTTCATTACCTCCCATATTTATTCTTATAATGGAGAAAGTTAGTAATGTTTTAAAGCCTTAGAAACTCCAAGGAATGGATTTCCTTCATTTTCAGTTTGGTTGGTAGAAACAAACCTGGCTCCTGATAGGATAGCAGGCCTGCAATTCCTGTGAATTCAATAGTTCACTTGATTGTAAGCTGCTTGAAGATAATGGCCATATCTTACTTAATCCTACATGGCTCCAAGGTAACTTTTCACAGTGGCTGGTGTTAAATTTTTTCCTAAATGATGAAATGATCAAGGGTCTGGGGTTACTACATGGGCCAGGGTTGATCCTAGGCAACTGGTAACATAGGGAAAATTTGTTTTATGCTCCTTCCTGCCTCTTTTTATGTAGCTCCTTTCTTCTTTTCTTTTCGTTTTTTCTTTCTTCTCTTCTCTTCTCTTCTCCTTTTCCTTTCCTTTTTCTTTTTAACCTTTCTTCTTTTTTTAACCTTTCTGACTTCTGCCTTCTTCCCTGACACCAGTTCCTGTCTATTACTCAATTGGCCATTAACTAATCCCTGATAACAATGAACTGATCATTAGATTAGCCTTAGCATTTTTTTTATGGGTCATCTGGTCACTTTATTTAAAAAATTTTTTTTTTTGTTTTTTGAAGGTTTCTTTTTTATTATGTTCAATTAGCCAACATACAGTACATCATTAATTTTTGATGTAGTGTAGGGCTGGTATCCAAGATCTGTAAAGAACTTCTCAAACTCAGTACCCAAAAAACAAATAATCCAGTCAGTAAATGGGCAGAAGACATGAACAGACACTTCTCCAAAGACATACAGATGGCCAACAGACACATGAAAAAATGTTCAACAGCACTAGCCATCAGGGAAATACAAATCAAAACCACAATGAGATACTATCTCACACCAGTTAGAATAGCAAAAATTAACAAGACAAAAAAAACAAGTATTGGCGAGGATGTGGAGAAAGGGGAACCCTCTTACACTGTTGGTGGGAATGCAGGCTGGTACAGCCACTCTGGAAAACAGTATGGAGATTCCTCAAGGAGTTAAAAATAGAGCCACCTTACCACCTAGCAATTGCACTACTAGGTATTTACCCCAAAGATACAGACATAGTGAAAAGAAGGAGCACATGCACCCCAATGTTTATAGCAGCAATGTCCACAATAGCCTTAGCATTTTATAACATCTTCTTAAAGGCAGAGCGATGCATCTCACAGTCTAAGTTTGGGGTCAGGAATGACCTCTGCCAAGTATGTGGTATGTGTAAGGAATAAACAGAGCCCTCCATCCTGGGACCCTTCTTTACTGTACTCCTTGGTTTCAGAGGAAGAGAATGACTTTGCCTGAGGAGCTCGAGAAGCTCCATGTAAGAAACGATATTTGAGCTGGACCCTGAACAATGAACGGTGAATTTTTTCCAGTGGGGAGGTGATTTGGGGTAAGGGACGGAGGAGGGAAAGAGGAGCAGTAATAAAACATTAGAGAAAAGTAGAACAACAACCTGGGCAGAGGTACAGAGATGAAAGAGCAGGGTATATTTTAGGCACATGGAGTAGTCTTGGGTAAATGGGGCAAATGTTGCATGGTAGGAAGTGGAAGGAGATTGGAAAAAACAGAAAAGCAAAGAAAGCAAAACAACAACAACAAAAAATAGATTGGGTTGGATTGTAAAGGGCCATGTATATGATTCAAAGGAGTCTGACCTGTGGGCAGTGGAATGATCAAATTTCTATTTTAGCAAGCTCTCCTGGTAACAAGGTGGAGGGTGAATTTTTGTGGGCAGGGAGACCAGTTATCAGGCAGTTGCAGTCATCAGTCAAGACATAGTAAAGGCGCAGCAGTGGGGAAGAAGAGAAAGAAGGATTGCCCTTTATATAATTAGAAGATAGAATTGATAGCATTTAGTGACCAAATTCTCCCTTATCCCAGTTCATTTATTCATTAATTCCATCAACATTTATCTGGCCCCCTAATGTAGGCCAAACACTGTGCAAAATACTTGAGAAGTAAATAGGACATGGCTCCTTCCTCTAATAAGCTCAAAGTTCAGTAAGTAAGGTTGACATTTAACAATTAAAATGCAATGCAGTGAGTACTGTAAAAGAGGTAAGCAATATGTGTGCTGTAGGAATACAGAGCAAAAAGGTTTCTAAGAAGCTCATGAGGGTAAATTCGGTATTTTACCCACTGTTGCATCCCTAGCACTTGGTTTGAGTGCTAGGGAACCGACTAGGTGCTTAATAAATATATTGAATAAATATTTGAGTTTGGATGAGGACGTACATGGGCAGAAGAATGACAACTCCTTTTCCTCTCTATTGTAGGCTGGAGAAGACATCTTTCTCTTGGTTTTGAAAATGGAAAATGTATCAGACTGTGCCCCTTGGTGGTGGGCCTTAGGATGGCACTAGATACTTGGTTCTAGACCTTGTCTCCTCTTTTCTCTTAGGGCTCATGTAGATTATTTTGGGGCCTAAAGCCTCTGGGAGCTGGCTAGTAGGGTCAGAATAGCTGTTGGTTTACCCTTTGTTATTATCCTTTGGGATTTTGGAAAGTCCTAGCTTATTCCATCAGAGATAAGGGAAACTAAGGGAGAGGCTTTGTGCAAACTCGGGCCAGAGATTTAAGGAGAGAAATAACCACGGAGGGCCAGGAACCAGAGTAGGAGACTCCTGTGAGGAATCCTCCTTCCCAGGATAGGAAGTTTACATTGCTTGTTGGGTGCTCCCATTCACCAGAAGAATCTCCATTTAATTCTCAACTCTGCAAGTTCTGTATTTCATTTTATTAAGGAAGATGGGTTGAGTCAATGATCTCTTAGTGGCAACTAAGAAATCCAACAAATTCTGAAAAACAAAGCATTTCTGTAATTCATTTATTGTTAAAAACTGACCTAATATGAATTCATTTCGCAGCAAAATATGATCTAAAGGGATGTGAAGCTATTTATAGCTTAAGTGAATCTTAAAAGTGTCTATGTTTTTATGTTTTATGGGAGAAACATTTATGTGTTTGATTATAGGCCTTGCCCTCAATTTCTATAGGGTGATGTTGGATGATAATTCAGTAAAATGGGCCACCATATTGCTTTTTAAAATCTGAAAATTTAAAAGTTATCAAGCTATATCCTGCTCCTAGTGTTTTAGATAAAGGATTGTGGATTTATATTTCCTCTCAGAGATTAGTAAAGGCTTTTGGACTAGATGAGTGTGAGTTGAGGGTTTTTTAAATCAAAGAATAATTGACATACAATATTGTGTTGGTTTCAGATGTACATAGTGATTCGATATTTATATACATGATGAAATGGTCACCACAATAAGTCTAATTACCCTCTATCACCATACAGAGTTGTTACAGTATTATTCACTATATTTCCTATGCTGTACATTATATCTCCATGTCTTTATTTATTTCATAACTAGAAGATTGTACCTCTTCATCCCCTTCACCTGTTCTGTACATCCCGGAGCTGAATTTTGAAGATGCACAGAAACCTTGTTTTGCTTCTCAACAGAAGGTAGTATTATCCCCTACATTGGTTTGCTAGGACTGCTTTGACAAATGTCACAGACTGGGCGGCTTAAACAACAGAACTTTATTTTATCAAAGTTCTGGAGGTTGGAGGTCCCCAAGATCAAGGCGTCAGCGGGTTTGGTCTCTCCTTGCCTTGTGGATGGCCACCTTCTTCCTGTGTCCTCCTATGCTTTTTCCTCTGTGTGTGCCTGTCGCTGATGTCTGTGTGTCAGATCCTCTCCTTATAAAGACCCTGGTCAGATTGGATTAGGGCCCGCTCTGATGGCCTCACTTTAACTTTATTGCCTCTTTAAAGACCCTATTTCCAAATACAGTCACGTTCTGAAGTGCCGAGGACTGGGGCTTCAGCATATACATTTTAGAGGGACAACAGTTCAGCCTATCATACTCCCATGGGGAGTTTGAAAATGTGTGAATGTATTTTTTTGGAGATTACAATGATGGTCGAGTGTTATTCTCACATAATGGGGAGGGGCCAGGGCTGCTTAACAGCCTGTGGTGTAAGAGAGAGCCCTGCTCTATGAACTGTCTGTCCAAAAGGTCAGTAACTCCTCTGGTATGAAACACTCAGGGAGGTTCGAAGGAAAGGTGTGGATCAGTCCCTGGGATGTGGTCCGTCATGATGGTTCTGCCTTTGATGGAAAGTTGAGGCCTGGTGATCTTAAAGTAACGAATGTCCTCATCTTAAAACTAATTTCCACCGTCCCCTCTTTATTTACTTTTTAGTTGGTTCCATTAAGCATCATTCCTGGACTTTGTGAAGGAGAAATAAAGCACAAATGGATTTCACTCTATGGAGTTGAGATCGGAGTTGACCCCTCAGTCTCTAGGAATAATGAGGAATTTATACTTTTTATGTTTCCTCAACTCACTCATGACTCTTAGATTGAAATAACAACCCTTTTTAAAAATAAATCCTCCCTTGCCTCTAGGCTTACCGTGGTATGAAATAAAATTGCATGCAGCACTTAGCACAGGTGCTCAAATGGCCAGGGCATGAATTAGGACCCAGAAATGTATCTCTGGCAGGTATGGGCCCTGACGTCCTCCTAGAATGGCCTTTGCTTCCAGCATGTCCCTTCTCTTTCCCACTGGGTCCCTTGCTACTGCCTGCCCTTTGGTCCCTTGCACGTTTGGAACCCTGAAATGCTTTACAAATACTCTCACATTCATTAGAGCCATCGTAAGTTGTTAATTAAATTATCAACCAGTGCATCCTACAAATGTTAAGAATGACAACGAAGTGAATCTATTTCATGGGCATGCCCTGCCCAGACTGTACTCCGTTTATGTTTTCTTGAGTCATGCTGAATTATTCAGTCCTCTTTTTACAATCTCAACAACCAGAAGAAACAAAAAAACTGTAACAATTGCCGCTACAATACATAAATAAAAATGAATAATTCAGAACTCCTGTCTTCTTCTACTCCCCGTTGTCGAACTCTGATGGATGCCGGCTCTGCTTTCCATTGCGCGGTACTCAGCGAGGCAGGTGGAGGAGAATTTTCAGGTTTGGAAATAAAGACATAGAGCATTTTAATTGTTTCCCCTGAAGAACCATTCCTGAGCTGCTAGCAAGTCATGGCCCGACTTTAATCCTCTGGGCTCACATGTGTAGGCTCTCCTTACCCTCTACCTACTGTCAGGTTATTCTGAAGCGGTTAAAACATCACCACCTTTGCCGAGTCAGCAACGTTTGAAGCCCTTTTGTATTCCCTCTCAACAGTTTTACCAGCCACGGTAGCTTCAGGTTCTCAGATGTGAGGCTTTTGTGCATTTGTGCATGACACATGGTTGGGTCAGTGTCCCAAGTGCATTGCATCAGGTGGAGAAGGAACTGAAAAGAGGAATGGGATGCCTAGGGTCCTTGCTTGCTAAATAATCCATGCTTCCTTCTGTTGGAATTTTCTACCTGCTTGTAGAAGACCATTTTTAAACTTTCATTCTACTTTCAAAGTCATAACCAAAGGGATGGAAACAGAAAAAAAAAAAAAAATCCTACCAACTCTCCAGTTGACCACCAATGATAAAGATTAGGGGAGAGCCTCTCTGTGCATTCTAATAGTTAATTAAATCTTTCGTGTTTGTATGCTGGCCTCCCAGGCAGACAAAAGAGGATAGAATAACCCGATGCCTGGGTTTAGTAGGCCCATCTCTTTAATATATTACTTGGCAAGATTTTTATTTTTGCAATTTTAGCTTTCGGGGTTTTGGCCTTTAGGTTTTTATTTTTCTCTCTTCATCCATCACCTCCCTCCAGCTCTCAATAAAAGGGAAAGGCAGAATCATCAGATTTTTTTTTTCTCTTCTTTCAGGGACAGTAATGTGTATTAATATAACTAGGCGGAAGCCTGGTTAGGGCCCCGCTTTCTCAGCATACCCTTTAACCATTTGGAGGGGTTGGGGGCATGTGATATGGAGGTGGGTGTTGGAGCAAAAAAGGGAGAGATGCTTCCGTTTCAGAGGGCCTGGAGGCAGAGTCCCTGAGAGCTGTTTCCATAGCAGTGCTATGGAAACCAGGTTCTTCCGCTCACTCCTTCCCAGAGTAGAATTTCCATGCGTCGCATAGCATAGGCTCCAAAAAACCCTGCTGGCATCTCATCCCAACTGTGACTTTATCATTATGACCTCATTGTAACCTACATTCTGACTTCTTTAAATAGGGGTAAATGGAAAAAAAAAATAATAAAGGAACCTAGTCCAAATCACTGGTAGAAACTCTAAACCTTAAACCTTCTGTGCATTTTCCGGTAGGCTGGAGAGAAAAATCAGTTTTACTGTATATCGGTTGGCATTTCCATATGCATCCACTTTTCTGGGTTCCATTTTCTGGCATTGTCAAATCCCATAGTATTATCGATGTCAGCTCCTTATACCTTTTTTTAAAGATATAATTTGTTGAACTAAGCATACAGGATCTGTTTCTTCAGAGATCTGTCATCTCCTGTCTAGCCACATGTGGTGATCTTATCCTTCGTATGACCTGTACATGTGTGCTGATCTTCACAACGGGGGACCAGATGAAGGACCGTGGGTGATTGCTCTTCACTTTGCAAACGTCTCTCAAGTGTATGCACTTGGCAGAGTTTGTGGCATCATTTCATACATGGAGACCTGCATTTGTGTGTGTGTGTGTTGGGTCTCCTGACATAGGGTGTTGATTTACACTTGCAATGATCACCTACGTGTGGTCTTTTAATGGGAAGATTACTGTGTAGGGAATGACGTCAGGGGAAGCCCATGAATACAGTTCTAGAAGAAAAAAGGCAAAAGTCTATAGCACATTTTTAGAAGGGAGATAGAAAATACATGAGTATTTTAGCCCACCTTTCCACTGCAGAGATAGGCATAGTGGGCTTGAATGAATAGCGCCAGGCAGTATTGTTTGTAGGAAGAGCTTATTTTCTTTGACTTTAAAAACTGGCCATCTTTTTCTTCTTCTCCTTCTCCTTCTTCTTTCTTCTTTCTTCTTTCTTCTTCTTTCATCTTTCTTCTTTCTTCTTTCTTCTTTCTTCTTTCTTCTTTCTTCTTTCTTCTTACTCCTCTGGTTCTCATATTACACAGAAACATTCCCCAAAGCCCATTATTAGACTGTGAACACATCTTTCCTACGGTCTCTTCAAATGTCTCTAGCACATGTCCCCAGATCTCCCTTCTCTAGTGACTTCGTTTCCCTCCTCAATAAACAACTCACCCTTAATTATTTTTAATCATTTTCTGCTCAAGGAATTTGTGAATCCCTGGATACTCAGTGATTGCTTTATTCTGGTGGTGTCAGAAGTTCCTGTATATATATCTTTTTTATTGTCTGTTCTCAGTGGTGCCTAATACTAGATTAAGTCCTGAAACATAGTCCTGTCATGTGTTTTTTATTTGAGAGGTTTCCGTGGTTTAACCTCAGTACCGATATATTTGCCCACTGGTCTGAGAAAACGTACCTTAAGTAATGCTTATATATTTGCTGCCCACCTAACTTTTTCATTCATTGATTCAACCAATATTCATTTGTTTGTTCATTCATTCAACCACAGATGGATCCCAGTTGTGTAGCATTGTGCCATGTGTCCGTCACATCAGAGAAGCCCAAGATACACAGTTGAACCATATGGGATTGCTGACACTCCACTGCTTTTGACCTATCAAGGGACAATTTTATCTGCTTTGACCTAAGATAAAGGCATAGAATAAAAAGACCTAGAAAAACAAGGCTGACATTGAAAGATAGTTTTAAAAACCAAAGAAATGGAAGTTCAGGGAGGAGCTGAACATAGTGTTGAGCGACAGGAGGAACTAGAAGATGAGAATCCAAGCCCTCTCAGTACATACGGGTTTCTGTGGAGACCACACCGTAGTCACTAGCCACATGTGGCCATTTCAATTTCAATTTAAATTAGTTAAATTAAAAATTCCCTTCCTTAGTAGTTTGAGCCCCATTTCAAGGGCTCAGTAGTCACGTGGGGCGGGTGGTATTCAGATTGGACAGCACAGATAAAGACATTTCTGTCACCATGGCAAGTTCTGTTGAACATTGCTGCCATAGAAAACCCTGATCACTGAAGAACAGAATAGGTCAACAGAACTGAAACTTCCTTGTGAATATCTGTAATGGTAAAGAAAATGTTTGGTGACTTGGATGAGGCTCTGGTTATTCACCTGAAATTTATTAGTTCTCTTCTTAAGCGTAGTAGCTGTTTCCTAACAGTTAGTGGCCCCAGTGAAACTGGTCACAAATCCTAACAGATAAAATCAGCATCACATTAAGAAAACACTTGCAGCATGAGGATTCTCTCCTTTGCTGGCCATCTCAGCCAACCCTCATGGCTGAAAGTTGCATTTGGCTCTTCTTTCTCTTTACCGTTCTCTAGCTGAGAGTTACTGCACATGGAGGAATACATTTCTATTTGGGGAAGGGGAAGGCTATCATTTGCCCACCTTCACCTCTTTCGAAAGGGTTTTGTCCTTTAGGCATTAAGTTCCTAAATCCAAACACTTTCCAGGTTACCTGGAAACTCAGATGTTTGATCCCAGCTGTAAATCTCTGCTGTCTGAAATAGATTTGGGTCACTTTTTATCTATGGCAACTTTCTTGTTTTATCCAAAAGGATCCATTTTGGGGAATCCTGAAGGGGTGACATAGTTCATCATTTTTGCCTCTGAGTCATTGCCCACATTGATCTGAAGACTCCACCGGTGGCACATGAGAACACATGTACACAGAAACATAAATACTGTCAGCCTTGTGCTTTTGAAATTTCCCCAAAGGTGAAGCCGCACAGCTTAATTAAAGCAAGGCTGAGAGGAAAGTGAAGACCTCTGAGAAGGGTAGTTTTGTCACCTGCGTTGTTAGACTGGACATACCTTTCCTGCTTTGGATGTACTCGCTTCAAAAAGGGAACGCAGTCTAAATTTGCCATTACGTTTACTCTACACCTTAGTGAATGAATTAGCACTTTGGGGTTAAGCAAGCTTGGGTCTAGGTCCTGCATCCGTGACCTCTGGCAGGTGCCTTAATCTTTCTGACCTCCGGTTTCCTTGTTTGCCACAGAACAGCGTAGAGTGCGCATCAGGATGAAATGAGAATATGTATAAAGCCCCGGTGCATAGTAGGTGCTCATGAATTTTAGCTGTTATGATAACCCTTATTTTGCTGCTGCGGCTGTTACTGCTGCCAGCAAAATTTTTAATCCTCACCCTGTTTCCAACTCCCGGTACCCAGAGTCCCCGAGTGGAGTAATGTTTGGGATCTACAGCATTCTCACATGCTTGCCTTGCCATCTGGTTCTCATTTTTGCCCACTCTTATTCTTTCCTTATATCATAATTCTGATATTCAGTATTCAAATGGATGGCTCTTTAAATAGCTTTATGGCTTGGTCTTTACTTTGCTTGATTTACAGTTTTACATAAAATTTCCCCGAACTTCTCAATTGCTTACCTCATTGTAGTCTGGATCCCAGTTTACCATGCTTCATGTAATGCCTTTGCTGATCTCTACAGCGGTCACTTTGAGGGCAGGTCCATTATCTTTCCATTCCCAATGCAAATGATTTCATGGTTTTAAATATCATGTCTGTGTGATGGACACCCTGATCCACATATCTGTCTTACTGTTAATTTTCTCTTCCACTTCCATTTCTTTCTGTTGTGATTTAATCTCTTGCAGATACTTCAGATTTAATAGACTAAAACACTGAATTCTTTATTTCATTTGCACTTCTTATTTGTCGGATTTCGTACTCTTCTTCCTCTATTGAATGCCAAGCACTGGAATGGAATCTTGCTAATAGACAATGTTCAAAGTTGAAATAGATTTAGTAGCAGATAAGAGGAAAACTGGAGGAAAAATATGTACAGATGAAAACAGAGGGTTGGGCAGTGCTTAAATAGTGGGAAATGCACATATAAGAGGGGAATAAAATTCTGTCCAAATGCCTGATCCCCAAAGTGGTTTCAGTCAACATTTTGCTAAGAATTTTTTTCCCATATAGAAGAAAAGAAGTGCTTACATTTTCTTGTAGTTTCTTCTGTGGGGCATATCCCTAGGAGTGGTGTTACACAGTGTCTTGAGCATAGATTGGGGCTTAGCAAATATTTGTTGAATTGATTTTTTATGGTCAGGTAGACTGATTAACTGAAAAATTTAACCCTACCTATGAACACCACTATATCTTAAAATCATTGGACATACTTCCTTTTTTTTTTTTTTTTCCTTTTTTCTTTTCAGACTTCTGTAAAACAGTGGCCATGGATCATGGAGACTTTTAAGGATCTAGAGAAAGCTAGAGACCCCTTTTTCAGAAAAAAGTATCCACATGCCAAATTCTGCATATGGTTTCAGGGGATTCATAGATCCCTTGAGGCCATTCATGAAGCCCAGGCTTAGCATCCCTGCTCCATATTCAGATTTCCCCTGACATCTTCCTCATTCCTTATCTCCATTAAAAGATGACCCTTGTGCCCAGTTCCAAACCAGAAGTCTTAGTGTCATCCTCCACTTTCTGCCCTCCAATCAGGCTACTTGTGTTAGTTGCCAGGTCCTACAGCTTCATATATTAAATGAAATGATTCTATTTAATGAAAGAAAATGTCTTTTGTAGCACTCGCATATGTCATATTGTCCTGAATATCATTTCGCAGGCATAGGAAGGATGCGTCTTTCTGACAAAAATGGCCATACTTTTTACAACACTGGGTCGTTTGTAAATAGGGCCTCTACCTTACAGAATGAGAATGGGGCAACGTGGAGAGTTTGGTTTTTATCCTGACAGCTCTGTTTTATTTTGGCATCTCCCTCATTATCTCCTTTCACAGTTATACATGTCCAGTGCCCATTTATGGAATTTAGGCCCCTGGTCTTGGCCAATTACCATAGATGTCAATGGTTAATGATTAGACAAATGAATCTTGCTGCTGGATTCAATAAATTCATCCTACTCAATGTGACAAGGAGCTAATGTTTTATTGCCCCCTGGTACCTTAATCCAATTCATACAGTCAGACTTCCCTACACGATGGTAAATCATTGTTTGTGGAGATATTTTAGAGGTATTGGAAAGGAGGAGAAGGCACACTTTCTGCGATCCTCTTGTCATACAGTGTGGGCAACCAGCCCAGGATTTGGATATATGGACAGAAGCAGAGGAGTATTATTTCTTGTTCTCTGATTCATTTGACAGGAGCAATCAACATTTTTGAATACTTACTGTGTGCCAGACCCCATACTGAGCATTTGGATGCAAAAACTGTAAAGAAGGACACAAAATCTGCCTTTATGGTTGTTGTAGTCCAGAGTGGGATATAGACATACAAACTGTTCATTCAGTAGTAAAAGGAATTGTTCTCCTTTTCTGGGGCCTGTAGTAAGGAAGGCAGGCTGCTGACAAAGTACAGAGGCTCACTCACCAGTGAGAAAATCTTTTAGAGTGATCCTGTGTTTATTCAACTACATTTATTCAACAAACATGTACTGAGTGCCCATTGTAGTCTAGACCTTGGGAATACTGAATGGACAAGATAGTCCCTGCTTTGATGAAACTTACATTTTCATGAGGGAGACAGACAGAAAATAGACAACACAAAAATATAACTTGAGACAGAATTAAGCACTAGGAAGAAAGTAAAGCAAGGTAAGGGGATAAAGAAAAATGGAGGATGGGGAGGAGTTTATTCAGAGAGGATGGATAAGGAAGGTCTCTCCAAAGAGGTGGCATTTAAGCAAAGACATGAGGGTGGGAAAGAATGAGGAGCTTTCCAGGTTAAGAGAGCAGCAAGCAGAGAAGCCCTGAAGAAGGAATGAGTTTGGCAGTTGGAGAAAGAAGGAGGCCTCCTGGCTGGAGCAGAGCGGACAGGGGAGGAGGCAGGAGATGAGGTCAGGGAGACAGGCTGGGCCCCACAGACCCAGCAAAGATGTCTGGACCTCGTTCTGCATGTGCAGAGAAGGAGTCGGAGGGTTGTATGTTTACAGAAGAGTACTGAGTGCTGGATGAAGATTAGGTGGTGGAGTAGGGGCACACCAGTGGAATGGGAGACGAATTTAGATAGACTGACTCATTCGTTCAGTATTTTCTAGAGTTCTACTTCATTCTAACTTATTCCTGCCTTTGAGGAGCTCATCTTGTAGTGCACCTTGCTGATATCTCTCTTCCTTTCCCTCGGTGAACTCTTTTGAAATAAACCCTCAAGATGACCAGCTGAAGTGGCTGATACTTCACTTTGTGAGTTCTCTATCTTTGGCATGCGGCTCCCTGTCTTAGATTAGGATTTTCAGATTTTGAGTAATAATAATTGCCACTGTTTTTTATTTCCAATGTCACAGATGCCAGGCATATATTATCATCTCTTTTAATCCTTGCAAAAACTCTGCAATGAAGTTATTGTTATTCTCATTCGACAGAGGAGGACGTGAAACCTCAGAGGGTTGATGTCATGGCCACACGCTAGTACGGGGTAGCTAGGACTTGATCGTAGGCCTCTTGGCTTCCAAACCACATGGCCTTTCTACCACACCACTCTGTCTCGGAGTTGAAGAGCATGGTGAACTGATTTGGGAAGTTAGAAAATTAGTTTTTCTGAGACTGGTATTCTAGAGCCAGTGGTTCTCAACGGAAGGTGACTTTGTCCCCAGGAGACATTTGGCAGTATCTGGTGATATTTTTGGTTATCACAAGTTGAGGTAGAGAGTGCTACTGGTATCTTGTGGGTAGAGGCCAAAGATATTGCTAAACATCCTACAAGGTATAAGAAGACCCCAAAATGTCCACAGTGCCAAGGTTCAGAAATCCTATTTCAGAGTTATTTTTCTGCATACCTGACCTGTTTATAATTTTAATTAGTATATATCATCAGTTATCACCCTGGTTATATTTCTTTGCTCTTGTTCTAAGGAGAAGTTAAGGTTCAACTAGAGAAGGGAGACTCTGTTGCCCAGCTGGATTTAGTTTTGTTTTGTTTTTTGTCAATAAGTGGTTGTCTCCCAGCACTGTTTTTTCTATCACTGATGGTAGCCTGGGTTCTGATTCTAGGGCTCAGGAGCCCCTCAGGCGTTCCGAATCATTCTAGTACTTGAAGTCCTAGGGTTTCTGCACTGAACTCTCCTATTACTTCACGCTGGGCTTCTCTGGGGTGGTTTAGGTCAAGCTGTCAGCACTGGAAATAGCCTTTCTACCAGGAAATTGTGTGAATTGGGAGCAGGTCAACCCTAACTCCCTCCCACTACCAAACTCAAAGTGACCCCAGAAGCTCTAAAATTTGGAACATGGTCTAGTAAGCAAATTGCCCTCTACCAGATAGCACCCCTTCAAGGTTTAAAATGCTGATGCACACTGATGGGAGAGACAGAATGACCCCTGTATCTCTGCCAAAATAAATAAATAAATAAAGATAGTGTACAATATAGTCTCTATGGCTTTCTTAATCTAGACATTACTGTAATTCAGAGCTGCTACTGTGTTTGGCCCTGTAAAGGTAGCAAGTTCTCCATACATTTGTATTAACTTTACAACATATAAGGTCATCCCTGGTCATCATTTGTTTCTCTAGTCAAGAGACTCATTCCATTACTTAAAGGATAAAAGATGATGTGTTATCTTTCTGCTTTTTAGACTTCCCATCAGAGGACTTGTCCACAGCTGGGTGCCCTGGGTGAGGCCCCAGTTCCATGAGCGTTTCTCTCTGAAAGAGTGTGATACGGAAGCAGGCTGAGGGTCCTCGATGTGGCGCCCTGCTTTAAGAAGCCTCTTGGCACCTTTACTTTCCCTCTGACTTGCCTGATGGCAAAAGAAAAAAAAAAAAAAGCCTTCTGCTTAATAAACGTCTGCTTGTAATATTCTGAAACAAGGAGGCTAATCAAAGGCCCTGTTCTGCAGAACAGGGACGCTAGATGACAAGATTAATTTCCGTAATCAAGCAGCTTAATTTGGACATTTTCCCCCTCTCTGTTGCTGATTGAAATTGAGGCAAATTTCGCAGTGGTGAGATTCTGTCCTGGCCTACTAAAGCTTACTTACTGGGACTGGAAGAGGGGAGGCAAGGTGACGTGGTCAGAGAAGATGAGGGGAGGGAAGAGTGAGGGGAAGGGCCTCACATGAAGTGAAATGTGAACGAATGCAAGGAAGTGACTGGGATTTTTCTAGGGCCTCTTATTAGGAGTGGTGTAAAGTCATTTGTGCGGTTGTCCCCACAGTTGACCACTCACCAACCTGGAATGTTTCCATCAGAAATAACAGCATAGTCATCATAGTGATTCATATAGCCGTAGCGTGCTTGGGCTGAAGAATCCCAGATAGATCTTCTCATCCACCTGCCTCTTTTCATAAAGCAGCCCTAGAAATGTTAAGGAACCCGTGTCCTGTTCATTAACATCAGGCACAATTTCAGGCCAGAAAGTCAAGACACCTAAGCAATCTCATGGGATTTGCCAGAAAAGAAACAGCAACATGGTGATAGACCTTATGTTTGTATAAAGTATTATAATTTACAAGGCACTTTCAGTATATTTAAGTGGCAGGGCATGTTGCTCAAATTAGAGTTTGAACTGAATATTTTTGGATCTTTAATAATACAAATGATAACAACCTGCATGCTTATTGTGTCTTACAAAAGCAAACACCTCGCAATGGGGATGCAAGCATCTTCCTTTTTTCTTGTGCTGTACTTAGCATCGAAGAGTATTACTTTCAAGAGAACACCAAGTCTTACCAATCTTGTAGTTTAGAACAACTCTTTGGAATTTTGACCCAAAATTCCCAGCCACCCCATCCCTCCCACCCCCCACCACTCCAGCAACCCTCAGTCTGTTTCCTGAGATTAAGAATTCCTCATATCAGTGAGATCATATGATACATGTCTTTCTCTGATTGACTTATTTCACTCAGCATAACACCCTCCAGTTCCATCCATGTCATTGCAAATGGCAAGATTTCATTCCTTTTGATGGCTGCATAATATTCCATTGTACATATATATACACCACATCTTCTTTATCCATTCATCTGTCGATGGACATCTTGGCTCTTTCCACAGTTTGGCTATTGTGGACATTGCAGAGAAAGCACTCTTAAGGAGGATTTGAATTCCATGGATTGCCATGGACAAGGGCAAAGATGAGGGCACTTCAGGTGGTGTCTAGGACCAGCATGGCCAAATATGAAAATGTATTAATTTTCAAGAATGAGGAGTTTAGATATCTTGCTCTTGTATTTCTGTTGAAGAGTTAGGACTAAAACCTAGGTGG
Organism: Mirounga leonina; assembly: GCF_011800145.1. Lineage (NCBI taxonomy): Eukaryota > Metazoa > Chordata > Mammalia > Carnivora > Phocidae > Mirounga > Mirounga leonina. The sequence continues at coordinate 19,371,225 of NW_023270504.1, forward strand.
GGAGAGATTATGGAGAGCCCTAACTAACTGTGGAGAGCCTGAAAGGCATAAGAATGTAGGAAATTACAAATTGTAGGAATAGCAACTTAAAACACAGACAAAGCACTGATCTTTCTGGGATATGAGAAGAGCAGAGAGTGAAAATCAATTTAATAAAACCCAAGTAATGCACAGTATAGGATGGACAAAACAAGCCATAGAGGATTAAAGTAACATTCACAAGATTTCTTATCTGAATATAATAGCTCACTAACAAAAAGAATCTCTGGAAACCACAGGACACAGTGATACCAGAAAGAAGAGGCAAAAAAAAAAAAAAAGTTTGACAGATGCATACTTGACTACCTTGAATGCACATTCCAGTGAAAAGATATAATTTGGCAGGTTCAGGGAAAGATAAAAATGGGTAGGTAATGAATAAAGCACTTGGTGAGGTGCCAACTTATGTTGAGCACAATCTAATTCCATGTAGTGTACTTTACCCAGACCAGAGGGGCATAAAATGACTGGTTGGAACAAATGCTCATTTGGGGTTGATTGTCCATCAGTGGAGACTTGGCTATGGGTAATCCTGTGTGAATTGCTGTTCCTGCAGGAGTGTGTCTTCCTTTTTGGCTCCCCACTTGTCCTGCCCCTTCCTTTCTCGCTGCAGGCTTTAGGGTACTTTGCTATATGCCCAGATACAAAGTGAAAGAAGTCTTTTAATTTTTTTTTTTTCCTGAGAGAGAGGGAGAACAGCTAAGGGAGAGGGAGAGAATCCCAAGCAGACTCCCCACTGAGCATGGAGTCCACTAGGGGTTTGATCCCAGGACCCTGATCATGACCAAAGTCAGACGCTGAACCGATTAAGCCACCCAGGTGCCCCCATTTTTACATTTTTAAAAAATGTTTTGGTTCAGTTTATATGGGAAACTTTTTAAAAACATCATGGTAATATCAGTGAAAAATAATCTAATTCCAGGGAACAGGTATTGAGGACTATCCAATTGGGAGGGAAACGGGGGGTTTTGGAACATGATGTCTAATCTCAACTCTGATGGTTACTAGTTTTCTGAACTAGACAAGTCACTTAATATTGGCCATCCTCTGTGAGGCCGTGAAAATGTGTGATGGTATGTGCATACCAGCCCAGTGCCCGGCACAGGACATGTGCTTTATTTTCTTCTAAAATTAAGTGTAACTTGATTATTTTTCTTACTACAAAAGCAGTACATGCACATCGGGGAAAAATTGGAAGAGAAGGGAAAAATTAAAGCAGACACCACCTCACCAGATAGTAGTTAGCACTCTAAACATCTCTCGGTGTGTGTTATGTAAAATCAAAATGAGGTCATACCATGCATATTTTTTCGTATCCAGCCCTTTTCTATTTGTCAATATACGATGGTCATTCTTTCCTGTCAGAAACATCCTTCTGCATCATTTTTAACGACTGCGTAAAACTATGCGATTTAACCAAATTTCCAAATAGAGGGGTTTTACAAATAATACAATGATGGGACATCCTTGAAGAGGAATTTTTTTTTTGTCTATCTTTAATTATTTCTTCAGGATAAATTTGCAGAACTGGATTTGCCTGGTCAAATAGTATCAACATTGAGGCTTTGGATCTATCCTATCAAATTGATCTCCAGAAATTTTAAACTACTTTTCGTGCTTATCAATAGTATATGAGAGTACCTGTTTCCCCACCTTTGCCATAAAGAAAAAAGTGTCTTGCATATTTAAGAAGGTAAAATGTCATTATTTAAATTTCTATTTAAAGTTAATTATAGTGAGGTTGAACTTTTAAAATGTACTTATTAGCCACTTGATTTTTAGTTTGCCCTTGTGAATTTTCTGTGATTCTGGTAGGTACCTTAAAATGGTGGCTGTTCTTTCCCCTGTGTCTGTCCTCATGATTTGACTTAATAAATTATTACTTTTTGTTTACAAGTTTGTTACTTTGGTGTGACTGCCAGCTCCTTCAGGAAAGCATCATCCTAGGCTTTTCTGTATCCTGAGCAGCCAGGACATGTAAGGACTCAGTAAGCATCCGGTGGGTGTGTGAATGGGTGGGTGTCAGTGCATGAAGCTGAGCCAGGGCGAGCGCCCCTTTTCTGCTCACCCAGACTCCATGCCGTCAGTGACTGTGGGTGGCCTGGCTCATCTAAGCCATGCTCATGAGCTGAGCTCAGCGCTGTTCTTAGGGGCCAGACCAGAAGAAGGCTTAGTCCAACAAAAAGGGGAGGACTGTAAGACAGTGCATAAAGAGGCCAGGAACTGTGGTACTGGGCTGAGTGGCCAGTATAGGGCCTGGTAGAGGCCAAATGGGGGACAGTTCTGTGATAGGGCTACATTTCTTTTGATTTGTCAAATTTTTTTCCTGTCTGACACCTTGGAATTGTTCTATCTGATTTCCTCATCGATCATCTCACCCAGAAGGAGCTCTTTGGAGTATAAGGGATTCTTGCTGTATTTATTTTTTGAGGAGGTCATTTTCACTCAGCTAAGACCAATTGTTTTCATGTGGGACAGTGGGGCCACTTCTGCAGGCTGACGGGGATGTTGTCACAGGTTGTCTGTCCCCTCAGTCATTTGGAGGTTAGAGCTGGTGGTGTGGCATATCCTGGTGGTACTCTCTTGCCTTCTTGCTCTTTCTCTCTGGAAGTCTTGTCTTTTGAACACCCCATAATTATAGGGTAAAATACAGAAATGAAAAAAAAAAAAAAGGAAGGACATTGATACTAGATGATAAATCATTTACAGAATCTTACAGGGTTTTGCTATCTATGAGTCACAGATTGTGATCTAAACATGTCATGATAGAGTACAGAGTATCTTATATAGTCTAAGCATGGTGGTAATATTTGCACAAAGTATTTCATATAATGTGCTTAACAAATATTTACTACTTATATAGACTCAATTCTAAATCTGTGTCCACTATCAATAAGTATATATTGGTATGGCAAGCTTTGTTTTATGACAGATTATGTATTGGTTACAAAACTACAAAATATGTATTGTTTGTTGATTGTTACTTTAGTAGGGACAGTTGCTTAATAAATCGCCCACTTATTAGGCTTTCAACCATAAATAAAAAAGAAAAAGAAGGTAAAGCTCCTTGAGGAATGCATTTTTAATTTGTATAAACTGTTAACATTTGTTGATCTACTAGAATATTCTCTTTGAGATAAATAACATATCTAGGCCTTGCATCTTACATCATTTGCTTATATATTTATATCAGAATATTACATGACATTTAAGATACATACATGCAGTAGAAAATGAATTTTTGACATTTACTTGGTTTATTGGATCATTGTAGATTTCCAAGCCTTATATCTTAATTTCATGATAAATGGTTTTTGAACATGTGACATCCAATTTGGCCATTCGTAGAAGTAAAATGAATCAGTTTGTAACTTTTTTTTTTTTAATTTTAAGAATATGCTGCCCAGGAATGCATGTTGGTTTCCTCTTGTAATTTCTGTGCTTTTGAGACTAGAGATGTTAATGCCATATGGAAACCCCAGGGGTGGGCAAAGAGTGACAGTTTAGACAACTAGTGAAGATTTAAGTAAATTTGTACATGAACAAAAACCAAGAAAATATTAATAACTTTGCAGCAGCTTTAGCAAAGAGTGATAAAAAATGGTCAGGAGTTTGGATAATGGGAGTCAAACTAAGGATGACAGGTACCATCGATGAAGGGAGGGCGGGATAGGAAAGTGAATATGATGATGCTCTACAGATCAGTGAACACTGCGAATATTCCACCATACCCTCAAGACTTCAATGGGAGAAGGCAAGTAGAGGCTAAAAAAAAAAAAAAAAAAGACTTATGCCCAAATATAGCAAAGGGGTGGGGCTTCAAGGTCAACTTTGAGCCCAGCTGTAGGTAAGTCATTTGGTTCTAAGGCTGGTGCAGTAGGAGATGTTCTTTAAGGGAACATGAGTTGGACCTCCCACTGGGTGATGTATTGGATGCCGAATCAAGGAGCAAAAATGGCATGCTTTAGTTGGATTTGAGGGAGCTGCTTTGTATTCCTGTTACCAGAGCTCTTTATATTCTGGGGCTGATCTTTCATCAGCACCGAACGGATGGCTCGTGTTGTTCAGTAGGGCCCCCTGGGAGAAATAGAGTATTCTGGAGCTCTGATCTCTTCCAGGAAGGCTGCAAGTTTTCAGGTCTGGTAGATTTTCATAGTAGGATCCTAAGTGCCCTCCCTATCCCTGCTTAGCACCCTCTCCTGATGCATTCTGCCTCCCTCTCTCACCATGGGGGATGTCTTTAACTTGCCTGCACCCCCTGCCATCTCTGACAGTCAGTTTTTCACAGAAACAATCTGTGATGCTCCTGACCACCTCCCCTCCTCCTTTCCTTTTCCTCCCTTTCCTCCCTCCCTCCTGCTGATTTGTTATTATGTACTGCAGCTGCCCGGAGGATTTTAAATAGCCCCATAATGGCACAGCAGCGCCTCTTGGAAGTTTAAATATAACCTTCTTGTTAATCTTGTCTGTGGAGGCAGCAGGAACAGCACCTGGAGAAGGAGGTGATGGGCAAGAGATGCCCTGGGGCTCTACCCTGCGATCGTGGTTTAGCAATCTCTCAGGTGTCTTAGGATCTGACAGCATTTGGACCCAGCCTCATGGTGGTGGCTGTGCCTCAGCTTAAGTGGATTTGATGTTAGATTGATAGTCCCTAGAAACGTAAGCACGATGCAAAAGAGACACGTCGAACAAGGGCAAAAGCCTGAAACTCCTCTCTACCTTCTGCCAAAGTGTCACTCACCCTCTACCCCCCAGAGGCAGAATGTGGTCTTATTGAGCCTTTGGCCCCATATGGGGGCCTGGAGTGGGAAGGGTGGATTAGTATCAATGACATGAGTGGCCAGGATTCTTAAGGAACAGGTGTATAAATCATAAGCGCTTTCAAAAGCACAGCCTAAGGGCCTCCGATGGCTTCCACACTGCCCTGACCCAGGACCATGAAGTTGTTCAGGAGGAGAAGAAAGGCTGCAGATGCTGGCCCCAGTTCCCAAACCTGTCAGTGTTTTCTTAGACTTAACAGATGTTAAACCCTAATATTAATTCAGTCGTTCAATGCATGTTTATCGAGACCGGTGATTATGGGGACTGTTCTGAGATCAGTGGAAGAAAGGGGCCACAAGGAAATGAAGTACCTTGTTAAATTCAAGGAAGATTTTGATGTTGGAGTAATAAACTGTTCAGAACAGAGATTTTCTGGAAGATGTGTCCTGATATCCATCTGGTTCTGTTGTTTCATGTAGAAATGTTCTAGGATGTGCTGCTTATCCAAGGATAGGAATAAAAGAATGAAGAAATTTCATGGGAAAAGAAAAAGAGTTTCAGTTCCATAAAGTGTAAAGAACTATGCTAAACTCTTAGTTTTGGTGGAAGTGGTAGGGCAGTATTTCTCATCTTAAGGCAGTTTACAGCATAAGAGGGGAGCCTGAGCATATGATAATAAGCACATCAAACTTTTCTATGGTATATTTTTGAGTATGTGGAGAGTTTATATATGCAGTTCTATTTTATACTGTGAGGTGAACATTGTTATCTTCATTTTACGTAGGAAAAAAAAATGAATACAAAAGATTAATCTCCCCAAGTTCAGCCAGCTAGGAAGCTATGGGACCAAGACATCTATCTCCGTATAAGATTGTGCGGTATTCATCTTTTTATCCCTGTAGGGGCTAGTATGATGCATACGATATGGCAAAATGGACACTTTTTTTTAACTGAGTGAATGAATGACAACCCTATTTCCTCTTTTTTGTAACACTGCAATCATATATTCGTTTCACGATAAGCCCATAAAAACCATTTTAAACATTTTAGTGAAAAGGTTACTGAGGAAAGGGGATGGGTCAGGAATAACCTAGGTTATTAGGCAGGCCATAGCAGGTTATGGTCACACCTGTGTGCGGTTAAGGAGACATCCCAGGTCACAGTAGACATACCTTGGTAATTAGAGGGCCATTCCATGTCACAGTAGTCACACCTGAGGAATTAGGGAGACAGCCCTGGTCAGGGTAGACCTTCTTGGAGTTTTAGGGTGACATTCAGGTCAGGGTAGACCCACCTGAGGAATTAGGGAGCTATCCCAGGACAAGGTTGGGTGTAATTGACTGCAGAATGCATTCTAGAGTTTTGCTATTCGAAATATAGTCTGAGGACCAGCGGCATCAATATTTTCAGGGACCTTGTTAGAAATGCAGAGTCTTGGGCTTCACCTCAGACCTTCTGAATCACAGCTGTGACTTAAAAGATGGGCTGGACATGATTGAGCAGGGAGGGAGGCTTTTTACAAACTGGCATTTGGAAGTTATTGGAGGTAGGAGAGAAAATGCTGGTGAGGAATTAAGCAGTGCTAGAATATCACTGTAATGAAATAGCAGAGAGGACAGAAAGGATCACAGGAGGGCAGCTAGCCAGCTTGAATCTTCCTATGGGAGAACAGCTGAACCTTTCAAGTTGACCAGTACTGTTTTATAAGATTTCTAAGAATAAAGATAATGCCAAGTCACCTTTTTTTTTAGTTTTATAGCCACTAAATAAGGACATTACGTGGGTCTCATATATCATGAAACTCTGTTGCCGTTTTATTTAATAGCTTTTAATACCCATTCGAAATGGAAACCAGTTGTTATTTTACTCAAAATCTATAGTTTTCTCTCCGCTTGTGTGAAGCTGGACTTATTTGAAAATGGTGAGACAGGTCCTAGTCCTATTCTGAGAACCATGTTAGGGATTTTTCAAAATTATTAGCACAGTCATGTCCCGAAGTGAGTCAAGCAGAATGAACCAGTCCCTGGCCCAAATGGGAACTGGTTTCTCTAACTTTCCACTGTCATTGTAAAGGTACGATTGATACATATTTTTAATCATCTATTTATGGCCGTGAGTGAGAAATACAAAAGCTGGATGCTTTATCTTCCTTTAAGGAGCTTGCTGTCTAAATACAGAGAAGTGGCAGCCTCATATTTCTTGTCATAATAAGATCTTTGAGGTGAGAATGAACAAGGCAGGTATGACAGGTAATTAGGAAAACTGGTATCTCGTACCGGTTTTGCCACTAAATTTGTGTTCTTGGAAAACACCTTAATTCCTTCAGGTTTCAGTTCCTCTGTTAAAATGTGAAGTCGGGGCTGGGTGGACTCTAAGGTCTTTTCCTGTTCGTGCTCCCAAGCCTGCACTGGAATGGCAAATCAAGAGGTGGACTGATGGATGAGGTTTGCCCGACCAGATGGAAGAGACTAGATGTGCTGCAGAAAGTCTGTTTATCTCACAAAGGTTTTTTAAATGAGTTGATCTTTTCTTTTTTCTTTATAAGGTGACTTACTATTTGCATTACTAATTGCCTGCTTTCAAGGTTAATGGACATTTCCATTTCAAATGGTTCTAAAAGCTTTTCGGAATTAGGGAAGGGCTCGTCTGGGCATTTGCAAGCCCAGCTGCTGTTGATCCTTGCCTGTGCCCCTTAGTCACCGTTATGCTCCCCTTTTGTCCCCTTTCCTCCACTAACCAAGTGAGATTGAGGGGAAAGATGATAGCCACGGAGTCTGGATGATTCCCCAGGCTCAGCCTTACAGAATAGGGTACGGGCTCAAAGTCTGAGGGTCTAGGCCTTCGTTTTATGGGTCTGTAGTTGGTCTTCAGGCAAGGACATATTTTACCATATTTAAAATATATATTGTTCCCCAAGAACCTTCTACATTTTCACTCATCTTTCTTTGGCAATATCAGAAATAGATGTTCCATTAATAGCTAACATTTATTGGACTTTTACTCCTTGTCATGAACTGTAAAGCACTTGGTATATATTATCTCATTGAATTTGTACAATGTAGTGAATTGTATGTTGTTATTATGTCCATTTTACAGGTGAGAAAACTGAGGCTCAGAGAGTTTATGCTAGGTAGCTAGTAAAGTGCATGGCAAGGTCAAATCCAGTTCCTCCAAGTGTGAAACCTATTTTATTATTATTATTATTTTTTTTTTTTTGCCACTGCACCAACCTGATGTTTTCCTCTAGAAAAGGTCTAACCCATATTTTAATGGTGATAATTCCCTTCTTATGCTATCTTGCACTCTTAACTTTAGATACCCTGATGAAACTTTTTCTTATCTTGTTACATTACTAATTCAGTTAGCTTATCGTCTGCTAAATATTCCTAGATTTTTCCCCCCTCTACTCAATACAGATTGGCTCAGCTTCTCTGTATGAAACCGCACTTGTTCCTGTTAATTTTACTTGCTTGGTTCTGCTCCTGTCTCGATGATGTCCTCCAGTCATTTGGAATTCTGTTGGATGAGCAGAACCGTGTTCTGATTGCTCCTTTAAGTCCTGAAACATCAGAGTGGCCCAAGAAATCCAACGGTTCTGTGGCCTTCCACAGTCATCCCAGGAGCTGGCTCTAGGCATGGAGCAGCTCCTCTCTTGGCCAGGCTACTTGGCAGTGGAGAATTTCAGCACATACCTGCAGTGCAGTCTGGCTTCTGTGCCCAGGAAGACGAGGTGGCGTGGTGTCCATCTGGACTCAGTGATCACCTTCTGGGAGGCCAAAACCTGAATTAGATTGTCATGGCTGAACAGAAAGGGGCATTTGTATATTCTGAGGCTTGGCGAGGAGAGAAACACTTGCCAGTATTTGGTGGAGTTTTATCTTTTCACTCTATGGCTAACATTGTTTATTTGTAGCCTCATTTCTTCTGGTGACTGAATTATCTAGAACAACTTTGTGCTATCTCTGTCAGACTATTGTAGAGGAATTTCCTGCTGGAGATGTGCTGGTGTGAAAATATTTTATTTTCTTGGATGTCTCTGAATCTTTGTGACCTCTTGGGTTGAGGAGGGGGCGGTGTCATAATAATGGAATTAGCTGAGGTGTGATAGTTTGTACTGGTGATTACTCATCCTAGTTGAGTGTCTAATTTAGTAGAGAGGGGTCTTTGCAGATGCACTGAAAAGGACCTGCTCCTAGAGAAGCATCTAGCGGCCCATTGCCATAGAAACAAGGGGGGGGATCCTTCCTCAGGAACAGCGAAGTATGTAAGCTAGTCTCCTTTCCTTTCCTTTAACTTTTTCCCACTTTCATTAAGGAGTGGAAGACATAGATTTCCAAGGAATTAAAAACCTGCCCTCCTCCATTTTTAACTCCTAAACAGTCTGCTTGTGACAGTAACTTACTGATTATGTCCGGATGCTGAGGCAGGTATTGAAGAGCCCCACTGGAGCCCACCATTCAAATAAGGGTCCAAACCATGGAGAAAGCCAGACCAATGAGGGCTTCTCCAACCTGTGGTTGTCAATGAGGAGCTACGCTGTGGCTCTGTTCTTGGAGCCTTTTGGGAATCGCCAGGGAGTGGATTCAAACAAGGCAAAGTAGGCCAAAGAAGGGTGGGAGAAAAACAGAGAACCACATTTGGCAAGGTCCTTAGTGCTCAGTTCATTCTGTTTGCAAAGGAGGGAAGGTCTGGAACACATGTTTGGCCAGAGGCTAAATATGGCCTGAAATTTGGGGGGGACCAAAGATTTGCAAGTTGTATAACTTTATCTGAAATATCAGGCCCACTTTGGGATGACTTTGAATTATAGACACAACAAATGCAGTTAGGAATATTACATGTAACACGAATTTCCCCCGGTCTCACCACTTTGTGCATGCATAATATCGGTTAACTGTCCAAATTGCATTGGTTCTTGCTTCCTCTTCCTCATTCGAGACCATGGTCCCCCACAAAGCTATCATCTGCAGGTGTGCTCTGGGGAGGGCTCAGGAATGTATGGCACAGGTTTCCCAAACAGTTTTGGTGCTCTCTTTGCTGGGAATGGCCATTTTTGGTGCATTTCTTTTCCTTCTTTTCCCCCTTGGTACTGCTGCCATTTCCTCTTGTTTTATTTGCATGGCTTCTGCTTCTGTCGAGTTCCATAACCTCTGCCTGGCACCCTGGCCTCTCCCAGACCCTGCTGTCTTCTCCCATTGAGACCACAGTCTCCCTGCAGATAGTCCGGTTTCCCACTAAGCCTCACGTGCCCCAGAGCCTTCATAATGCCAAAGCTTCCACAGGTCTGTGGTGAAGTATCTGGGAGAAAGGTTCTTTCCCCCATTATGTTGCATCCCGTTACCAAAGCTGGATGCTTGTGACATATTTTAATGAAATTTCAGTTTTTACTTCCGTCTCCTCCTTCCTTATGCCCTGAGGACACACACGGGTCAAGCTGGGAGAGAGGGTCAAGTGATAGCTGTCAAGGTGACTTCTAAGCCATTCCTCTGCTTTGTTAATAGATTGAACATCTTTGATTCCTTCTTTCCTTAGGCTTCCCCAGGCTGCCCTTTCATTTGTCATGAAAATAGACATCTGCAGAGCCCACCCCTCCAGTTTCTAGGCATGCCCAAACACTGAAAATGATCATGGTGGCTCATCTGGGACATGACCTTCTTCATTGGTCCTGGACCAATGGCTGCCCTTTAGGAAGTGAGAGGCCCTGCCTTTGGTTGTGGTATTACTGACAAGAGCCCTGGATGTGGAGTCAGAATGCATATTCTAATCATAGTTCTGACAATTACCAGCTCTATAACCTTGGGCAAGTCCTTAGTATCTCTGACCTTCAGTTTCCTCATGTGTATATTTGAGTTAAAAATCCCTACCTCACAAGGCTGCTGAGAAAGCAGCAGAGCTACTGAAATAGTATTCTTATGGTTAACTCAGAAATTGTAAAAAAAAAAAAATGTGCACCCTAATATGAACTAGAGCATAGTATATTGTCCACGGTACCATCTTTTGGTTCTTTTTGTCATTTCAAGTTTTGTGACTCTTTTTCACAAGAGGTAGAATGTTAGCTCTGTTGTCATGAACAGATTCTGGTTAAGTCCCTTCAATTCTGTCTGAGCCGCCATTATATTATATTATAGCTATTATATGGTGACCTGTGCTAAAATGAGGAAGCACCATGCAGAGGGCTCCCCTGAGCCATCTTCTCCTTTCCATGATGGGGGACCCTGGCTCTAAGCGCCATGTCCCTTTGGACATCCTGCTGTGTCTCTGGGGCAGCGCTCCAGCCTTGTCACTACCATGCCAACGTCAGCCCCTGGCCTTGCTCTGCCTTACGTTCCTGGCCCCACTCTCTGGGGTCTTATTTCAGCCCTAGTCTTGCCCAGACCAACCTGCCCACCTTAGGTCCTGCTTTCAGCACTGGATTGGGCCCTAAGAATGGTCCTAATTTCACAGTAATAGCTTCAGCAATAGGAGCTAGTATGGTTGCTATGTTTGAGGTCCCTATTACATATTTTATAAAATCACTGCCCATTGGTGCTGCCCACTGCCCAGCATACCACCACCACTCCACCAAACTCCCTTGCACCCCCCCAAAATAGAAAAGAAATGATTTTCTACAGAGGGCTCATGGGAGATAACTACTGTGGAATGTAATTACCCCACAAGTTATGGAAAACATAATGAGAGGCCTCTGTGGGCTTGTTGGTGCTGTCTTTAGCTATTTGGATCTCCCGAAAGGAGAAGTAAAAACATTTCATCTGGGTCAGGTGGACTTAGGATTTAGGGAACAGTGAAAAAAAATTGAGGTCTTCTATTTTTGCTTTTAAAAATGAATCTATGTATTTAAGGAAAACAGAGATAATGAGCTCAGAGAAAGATGATTCAGATCAGAACGGCTTGAGGATGAGGGAGGCAAGGAGGCCTGAGGGGCCAGGACAAGAGGAGGCAGGAGGGCACAGGAGGGACAAAGGTTAGGACAGAAAGATGGGGTGCTTCTAAGGAGCCAGGCCCCTGCAGGGTTATTGTATGAGGGACCAAAGGCCCTGTAGGCTGAAGATTAGAGAGATTGACTCAGAGGGACCATGTCCATGATAGACAGGCAGGTAGAGGCCAGGAAAGCTGAGGATAGATTTGCACCTGGACTAGAGAGTACTTTGCATCCCCTAGTTCCATAGGAGCTCAGAAGTTTGAAAGCTGGGCAGACATCCCAGGAGAGGAGCCATTCCCAGCTAATAACCTCAAGTATCAGGTATCTCAGGTGCTGCGTGCAGATAGTGATGATGATGTGTTCCTGCTTTAAATTCATGCCGAGCTTAGCTAACATGAAACTCTACTTCTGATTTGCTTTACCTCTATGATCACGAATGTTCTGGTGCCCTTCTTTATTTTAGTAAAAACTAGTCCTGCCCATAAATGATTGCATCAGAAGCTCTATGGCCTGAAGAGGGCGGGGGTGGGGGGTACTGTTGGAGAAGGGAAAGTTGCTCCTTGCACGTATAGCTTCTCCAGCCTCCACCCTGATCCTTCCCCCTAGTTTTTCTCCTCGGCAATGGTAATAGCAGGTGGATTTCAGCTGATACGAGTGGTGATACGAAATGCTGAAAGACATCCTCTTTAATCAGATAAAACAATAGCTAACATTTATGGTGCATTTATTTGTTGTACTCAGTGCCTTGCCAAATTCTAAGGCATAGTTCTGAATCATTGAATCCTTCCAATGATCCTTGTACATGGGCGCCATTATTCGCCCATTTACAGTCGAGGTCCAACGATTTCTCTGAATATTCAGAGCCATTAGTAAGCTCATCTGGGGCTGACACTCAGGTGTAACGCCAAGGTATTTACTGCCCAAATAGTCTTCATTGTAGGGTCTCTTGAGGTGTGAGAAGGACTGGCCCAGGGGATGCAGAGAAGTGGGCCACCCCGAGCTGTAGCACCCTTTATTCCCATTCTACGACTGTAAGCTTAAGCTATCTTCCAAAATCTTTCTGCTGGAATGTGGAGGCCATGCACATTTAGCTTAATAGCAACATCCTTTGCAGTTATTGCCACTTAAGATCTCACTTGGTGACAGGATATCCTTATTCACTGTTGTCAGTGGTTTATCATTCGGCTACCCTGGCGTGGGTCCTATAGAAGCTGTTGTTGAATATAAGAGTTTATAACCTCCGGCATGCAAGGGCTATGGATAAAACCCTACTTGACTGCTTTAAAAACATTCTCTCTTGTTTAATGAGGTTTTTAAGTGTATATAGGAAAAGAAAACCAAGACTCTTTAAGAAGCCTTTGGCAAGAAGCTCCAGAGGTTTAGCTGGGGCCAACTTGAAATGTGGAGATGAGCTATTAATCATATGGTCAGCAAATTAAGTGAGTTCGACATTTGCAGGAGGTTTATTGCTCTATCACTAGTTTTGTCTTCCAATTGCTTGGAGGCAACTTAGGCGGGAAGCTGATGGTCAAGGCGAGGATGGCCTTCCTTGGAGAAAAAACGAAATGGTTTCTCCTGGCAGCTAAGATAGTTCCAACTGAGTCCTCTGAGTTCAAAGGGAGATGCCTGGGCTGCAGCTATTCATACCTTCCCTCAGATAAACAGCCTTCCTGGCTGGGAGCAGGGTTTAACTCCCATGGGAGGCATCAATACAGAGAAATTAAAGGCTCCTCAAAGAAGGGAAACCAAAGTTTATATAAGAGGCACATACATAGTGTTCCTAGTAGGCACCAGGTAATTTCTGTGTCTAAATAACTGGAGGACTTTTTGGAAATCACTCAATTTTTCCATCCCTTGGTGACCTCATTTTTAAAATGAAGGCATTGGGGTAGAGGACCTCCAAGCCTCCCTTAAGTGCAAAAATTCTATGGTTCTAGCAAATTCTCGGCAAGAGTTGAGTGTATTGATAAGGTCTAATGATGTACTGTATGGTGACTAACATAACATAATAAAAAAAAAAAGGTCTTTATATGAGATTTTTAAAAAAGATTTTATTTGTTTATTTGACAGAGAGAGAGAGAGCACAAGTAGGGGGAAAGGGAGAGGGAGAAGCAGACTTCCCGCTGAGCAGGGAGCCTGATGCGGGGCTCGATCCCAGGACCCCAAGATCATGATTTGAGCCGAAGGCAGATGCTTAACCAACAGAGCCACCCAGGTGCCCTTTGTATGAGATTTTTAAATTGTATCTTTCTATAATTAGTATATAATGGTTATAATCAGTAGAAATAACAGAAATGTTATAAGTTTAATGGTTACGTTTGCTGAAAATAGTGTATTTGCAGTTAACATTCTGTTGAATGCTGTGGTGGCCTCTCTGATGTTCCAAGAGCCCAGCTCTGTCGCCTAAACTCAGCATCTCTTCTTAGGAACAAAGTAGAAAGCTTCATCACACACCGTCTCCCTTCCTCTGATGTCTCCTGACTTTGGGAGTGAACTTACATCTTTCCACCTCTCCCACCTGAGCCTCTCTCTAGCTCCCACACTGCCATAGTTATAGCCCAGATGGAACCTGGTATTTTTTCCTTTCTTCCACCTCCCTTAGCTCTTAGATGGCAGGATATTAGTCCCAAAGGGATTTAAGATTCCAGGGAACTTCATGGGCATCCACGATATGGAATGTGATGCATTTGTAGATTGGGTGCTGACCAGTCTAGTTGGTGAGATCTTTATTCTTAGACATGTGGGTTCCATGTTTACGCCAACTGTCTACCTTCTCCTTCTCTCTTCCATATTGAGTGAATAAGAGGAGGTCTGGCAACTTATTTACAGAAGTGGCTCAGCCTAAATTGTATCTCCAAACATGTTGATGAGTCTGTTACATGAGCTAGTAGTCTTAGTTTACAGGCCTTCGGAGAGTAATAGGATATAGGAAATCTTTAGATAATTTGCAAACCTTATGAAAGCTCATATTTTTTGCTCTCTTCCCCATGAGACCTTTTTCTAGCTGCATTGGCTGTTGCTTGTGCTTCATCTCGCTGGTATTGCCGCCCTTCAGCAGAGGTGCTTATCTAAGTAAGCTCTAACATCGCGCAGGGGGCGGGGGCTGGGGAAGAAGCAAAGGCTCTGTTAAGTTCGCCTTTGAGGAAAGAACATTCGAGATAGAGCAGATGTTTCTGACAAGGTATATACACAACCCTAGACTTTGAAGACTTCTTTTCTATGTAAGGGCATTCCTGGAAGCAGACCATCTTACCTGCCATTATCTCCCTCAATCCTAGATCATATAAAATAAAATCTTCGCCTTTTCTGATGATACATGTGAGCGAAGCAATCAATGGCTGAAGAGATGAGGAGCGCCACTCTAGTTCATCTTCTTTTATATGGGGGCCACTCATAAACTTTTTTTGGGGGGGGTGCTGCTCATAAACTTAAGAAAGTTTTTTTTTTTAAAGATTTTTTATTTATTTATTTGAGAGAGAGAGAATGAGAGACAGAGAGCATGAGAAGGAGGAAGGTCAGAGGGAGAAGCAGACTCCCTGCTGAGCAGGGAGCCCGATGCGGGACTCGATCCAGGGACTCCAGGATCATGACCTGAGCCGAAGGCAGTCGCTCAACCAACTGAGCCACCCAGGCGCCCCTAAGAAAGTTTTTCAAATAATAATCAGTGGATACTTACGCCGGCCTCAGTTAGGCCTGACCATGTGTTTCATCCAGTCACTTGTTATGCCTGTTTATCTAGGTCTTAAGAAACACACAGATACACACACACATCCCTCTTAGATGAATCGGAATTTGGGGAGGTAGAGGATGAACATAAAGCAGCAGGGAAGAGCTGTCCATCAAAGTTTCCTTGGAGGAGGCCGATGACTGGAACATTTTTTCTTTCTCCTTTGAAGTCTGCATTTGTTGCCTCTCTTTTGTGGAGAGTCTCAAACAGGGGGGACTAAGCACTCTTGAATAGACCCTTTCTCCGCTTCCTCCGCAGCCCCTGCTGATCTCAGTGGCTGCCCCAGCCCGCTGTGCCCGCGGCATTGATGAAGAAAGGGACCGGACAACAGGCACAGCGGCAAAAACAAGCTGGGCCACTTTCCCTTTCTTCCCCTTGGCGTTACTGAAAGAGCTATTTCCAAGCTTACATGGTTCACCTGGGTTTGCATTCAACCAGGTCTTTTTTTTTTTTTTTTCTTTCCGCCCAACCCTGATACTTTGGGGCAAAATCAGGCCCATTCCTGGTTCCCGAGGCTTTTCATTGCCCCTAGCCTCTGGAGCTTAAGACACCTAGGCAGTGGCAAGCCTGTTTTCCTCATTGTGTAAGTGCGCGCCACCCCCCACCCCCCCGCCCCCGGGCTGGGAAGTACCCTGGTTGACATTTTATGTAATTAAAAGAGAGTGCAGTTTTGAAAAGCAAGTGAGTTCAGCTATGTGCTGCTCTTTGGGAGGCCAGGATATGAAGTAGGAAAGAATGAGATTAGCATGTTGGGAATATGGGAGATTCAGTTCGATTGTATATTAGCAGGGTTACTGGGTGGACTTCTCCGGACACTTGGATCAGAGGAAGCCAGAAGGTCTCTTAATTTGGTTTTAGACTTAATTTCTTCCTCGAGCTTTGGAATCCTGGCTGAGGAGCCATGGATGATTACAGTAGCAGGAGAAAGTGAAATTTACCTGCTGAGTTTCGTTTAGGCACTTGAACTGAAAAAAATGGGCAAAGGCAGAACTCTCAAGCTCTGCTGGGGAGGCCAGTCAGCAATTATATTTTCCTGGGTGGTGGAAAATTAGCATAAAATTGAGGGATCCAAGATATCTGATACATGATCTAACGCTGCTGATGGGTCTGTGGCTTTGGGCAAGTCATTTAATTACTTTGTGCTTTTGCTTAATTTATTACAATAAATATGGGAAGTTGAAATGGAAACATGATGTGGCATAGTCTACTCCCGGAGTCCTAGATCCACATTTTAGCTCTGTTGCTTAGTACATATTTGACACTGGACTGGTCACGTTCACCCTTTGAATCTCAGTTCGCTCAGCTAGCACGTGTGAATAGTAGTAACAATAACTTTGCCATAGGATTGATGTGATGATTGAGAGAATGCATGTAGAATGCCTAACACAGTGCTAGCTCACACTGCATACTTAATAAATATTATTACTGGTGGTGGTTTTGCTATTATCATAACATTTTTATTATATAAAGATACAGTGGAGGATTAGGGTCGCTTTTCAGAGTGGGTGGCTTTGAGTGGGATTTTTTTTTTTAAAGATTTTATTTATTTATTTGCGAGAGAGAGAATGAGAGACAGAGAGCATGAGAAGGAAGAGGGCAGAGGGAGAAGCAGACCCCCTGCTGAGCAGGGAGCCCGATGTGGGACTCGATCCCAGGACTCCGGGATCATGACCTGAGCCGAAGGCAGTCGCTTAACCAACTGAGCCACCCAGGCACCCTTGAGTGGGATTTTGATTAGTGGCAAAGGGCACGAGTATGAAGCAAGTTGGCCAGAAATGTGAAGGTGGGAATGTAGAAGACATGCCAGTGAATGGTGGAGGCAGACTGGTGTAGCTGGGACAGAAGGCATGTCGGGGTTGCGTTGTGAGACCAGACCGGAAAGGGGTGTCGGGGTGAAAATGGGAGGGATGCGATTGGCCATCAGGGTAGTTCACACTTTATTCTGTTCTGTGCATGATGTGACAGGTTTAAACTTTGTGAGAAGGGGAGTGACATGATCACACTTTTGGCTTATGGTGATACCCCGTACATATTAACACAGAAGGGCTTAGAATAAGGATGGATGCTAGGGGGTCATCTAGGGACTGATTTTAGTAGATAAGTTGGGAAATAAATGAGGACTTAAAGAAGGTAGTGGGAAAAGAGGAAGGACACATTTATTTATTTTTTTATCATTTTTTTAAGATTTTATTTATTTATTTGACAGAGAGCACAAGCAGGGGGAGCAGGAGAGGGAGAGGCAGACCCCCTGCTGAGCAGGGAGCCCTCTGTGGGGCTCGATCCCAGGACCCTGGGATCAAGACCTGAGCCCAAGGCAGACACTTACCCAGCTGAGCTACCCAGGTGCCCCAGGACACATTAAGACATAAGTTATTATTGAATTGATGACAAGGAATCTTTTCGCTTTTTCTTTTGAATTAAATTATTAGAAACTAAAATAGAGCACAAACATTTAAAAAATAGCATCAGTCATAAGGAACATAAAAGCAGCATTTAGTGAGGTGTGTCAGTTTGCTATTGTTGTATAATACACTATCCAAAACTTAGTGGCTTAAAACAGCAAACCCTTTACTATTTCTCAAGAGCCCAGGAGTCAACTGGACAGTTGCCCTGGTCTCAGCTCCGCTCACTCCTGTAGGCTTTGGGTTGGGCTGAGTTCTCTCATGTCTGAGTGTTAGCAGGATACAGGCTGGTCTAAGATGACCCCAGCTGGGACGAGTGCGCTCTTCACCATGTACTTTCTCATCCTCCATCGGGCTGGCCCAGGCTGAGTCTCAAATCACGGTGGGCTTCCAAGAAAGAAAGTAAAAACGTGCCAAGCCTCTTGAGGTCAAAGCTGAGAACTAACACAGGGGCACTTCTCCCACTTCATACTGACCAACCTGAGTCATGAGGCAAGTTCATTTCAAGGGGTAATGAAATAGATTCTACCCCTTGATGGGAGGAACTGGACAGTCCTATAAAAGGAGTGGATACCCAGGGAGGCCACCAATCAAAGCCATTGGCACATTTCAGTCTATCACATGGGGACAGCTCAAATTGAACTATTTTGTTCACATCACAAATATTTGTTGAACATTTACTATATTCTAGTCACTACTTCCAGACATTTCCTGCCTTCAGGAAGCTTCCTATTGAGCAGGGAGACAGACATCTACGTTCCTAGTTAGGACACAAAGGGATATATATGTTCTCTGTTAGTTATACATTCAGTTTTCCTTCCCCTTACCTGCTAAGGTGCAAATTCTGAGGGTATTGAACCCTCAGGCTCAGTCTTTCCGGGTTCATGAGCTAATCTACATCAAGTCTGACCAGCAGGTTCTAGAGTTGTGCTGCCTGGAGGGGACTTCTTTGATTATTTAAAGTGATTTTATTTATTTATTTATTATCATTTGCTTCATTACAGTGGAATAAATTTTGTTTCATGGAAGAGCCCAAAGACCTTCACCAGTCTCTCCAGGTATTCACAGACCTCAGTCAATCACCTTTGTCCATGTGCCCCAGATTTGTGTGCCTAGATCATGGCGTCTTTATTACCATGGTGTTTTAGCTTTTGAAATATTTCTCTGTTAACACCTACCTAACTCTGCCTGTTGGCTTGGAGCAAGGGGCTGCATTTTACCTACTGTCTATCTGGGTTTCTCTAAAAATCCATTCCTGTTGGTATTTCTCATGTTCTGTATTTTAGAGATCAATAGAATGTCTGCAATTCATTATGTAGGGAATCCTGTTGCCTATCAGCAGAAAGTAGGTATTGTACATGGTATCACTAACTTATTCTCTTCTTTATCCCTGGTGCATGAGCCCTTCCATTTTATCGTGTCCTGCCCCTTTGATTACTGGAGTGGGAGAAGGCTGAGCTGACCTGGGGGATCTGAATGAATTTTCAGTAAAGGCATTGAGTAAAGTGAAGCTCTTCCAGTTTTTTGGTGACATATTATAAACTTGTTTGATTTCTATATTATTTAAGTTAGACATCGATTAGACAAATAATAGTTTTTTATATTAATCATATTTTTAAAATTTCCCACCTGGTCCTTGGAAAAATTTGGTTTCTTTTGGGAACCACAGTATCCTTGGGTGAAGTCATTTGTACTCTCTAAATGTGGGAGACCTCTGAGTGCTCACACAGTATATATATCCCTTCCTGTGAGTACTGGACAGATCCATTTTCTCCATCTCCCTAGACTAGAGGATGGACACCTTCCCTGTCTCTACCTTCAGAGTTTCCAGCTTGCTGAAGTACTGCAGCTTTGACCTTTAGTGGGGAGATATGATGAGGCTAGGAGTGTGATGGGGGAATAAAAATATGTGGGTGACTCAGGTCTAGAGCAAAGGGCCTCCGAGGTTGGATTCACCAGAGTGAAAGATAGCTCAAGAATGATGTACAAAGTGGAATTATAAAGTAGTGAGGGTATTTTTTTCCTCAAATCTGTAAGAAATGAGTCTCATTACATTATTGTCAGAAAGGGAGCCACATTGAATCACCTATTTTAAAACTGGAAAAGCTGAGAGATAATCTAGAATTCTTTTTGTATTTTATTATAGCCTCATCTCAAAGACAAAAATGATATCTTAAAATCTGACAAATTTATCCCTTGAGAGGAGGAAAAGCATAATTCTGTTCATAACCTCAGTGGCAAAGATCATCTGAATATAGAAGAGGAGCATTTTCTCACAAACTGCTTAGAAATGTTGACAGTCACAGAAGCCTAGTCTCTGGTCACTACCAGGAGAGTGAGTGAGAGTGAGTGTGTGTGTGTGTGTGTGTGTGTGTGTGTGTACGTCAAGCTCCCCTTTCTCTTCCTTTCCTCTGTGTCACCAACATACGTCAGAAAACTAAAAACAATTCATTTTTCTCTGTAGCCTGTTTCTTTCCCTCAGCAGACCTGTTGACCGGCCTATGCTTTCTAATTATGGAAAAGTGAAGCCTATTTCATCAACTCAAATAAATCCCGACTCTGTTTTATGTTTAGCCTCACTAGCTCAAAGTCCAGCACGTAACTCTGTTGACATAATTGATCCACAGACACTGAAGAGTGAAGGTGTGACTCCAGTAATAACACATACTCTGTGATGGGGGTATGCGTGTGTAATTACCTCACATTTATGTTATAGTGTCAGACAGACCTGACTTAGTTTGTTCACATTCTACTACATAGATACCATATTAATAGACTCTCTGAAGGAACCTTAAAGGTCACTTAGTTCAACATCTCATTGAATGCAGGAATCCCTGACAGGTGGCCCTGAGCTCTTTTTGTTTAGAAAACGTTGGAACATTTTTGGTGGCAGGGAACTTATCTGGATGACCAAGAGAATCCACTTCATTCAGATTGTGAACGATTTTCTTTATATTGAGAAAAAATCTCTTGTGCTGTAACTGCCATTTTGAGGGTCCTATTCTCCCCTCTGGAGTTATTTTCACCATTTTATCCATGTGACTGCCTTCAGGTACATTATGATAACTCTCAGGCAGTCCCTGTGTTTTTTCTCCTTCAAACTAAGAAGTCTAAATTTTTTCCCCTAGTTCTCAAATTCATGCTGGACATTGGATCAAAGTGCCAGTGATCAGTTGTGTTTACCATTCAGTCCAATAGAATGATCATCTCCCTTGTTTGGTATGCTGTTATTCTATTAAAGTAGCTTAAGATTGTATTAATTGCTTCGACCCCCTGGTTTCCCAAGTTCACAGTTATCTGAGATCCAAAGTAAGCCAAGCCTTCCCCATGCTTTCTTTGTGCAGTTGGTTTTATTTTTTTTATTTTTTATTTTTTTTATTATGTTATGTTAACCACCATACATTACATCATTAGTTTTTGATGTAGTGTTCCATGATTCATTATTTGCGTTTAACACCCAGTGCTCCATGCAGAATGTGCCCTCTTTAATACCCATCACGAGGCTAACCCATCCTCCCACCCTCCTCCCCTCTAGAACCCTCAGTTTGTTTTTCAGAGTCCATCGTCTCTCATGGTTCATCTCCCCCTCTGATTGTGCAGTTGGTTTTTTTTTTTTTTAATTTTTTTATTCTTATGTTAATCCCCATACATTACAACATTAGTTTTAGATGAAGTGTTCCATGATTCATTGTTTGTGCACAACACCCAGTGCTCCATGCAGAATGTGCCCTCCTCAATACCCACCACCAGGCTAACCCATCCTCCCACCCCCCTCCCCTCTAGAACCCTGTTTGTTTTTCAGAGTCCATCATCTCTCATGGTTCATCTACCCCTCCGATTTCCCCCGCTTCATTCTTCCCCTCCCGCTACCTTCTTCTTCTTTTTTTTTTTTCTTAACATATATTGCATTATTTGTTTCAGAGGTACAGATCTGAGATTCAACAGTCTTTGTGCAGTTGGTTTTAAATTTAACCCAGTTCAGTACCATTTGCTGAAGTTGATCTCATCTTTTTAGCCTTCCATATATTTTTGAAGTTTGATTCTTTCTTCTGTTTTTTAAAAAATTTTTTTATTATGTTAATCACCATATATTACATCATTAGTTTTTGATGTAGTGTTCCATGATTCATTGTTTGCGTATAACAGCCAGTGCTCCATTCAATACGTGCCCTCTTTAATACCCATCACCAGGCTAATCCATCCCCCCCTCCCCTCTAGAACCCCCAGTTTGTTTCTCAGAGTCCATAGTCTCTCATGGTTCGTCTCCCCCTCTGATTTCCCCCCCTTCATTCTTCCTCTGACACCTCCATCTTGTTGTCATGTGCATATTTTATAAATTTGTTGAAGCATTCTTCTCCCAGCATGCTAACTCACACCAGACTCATTAAGGATCCTTTGGTTATCCACTAGAGATACCCCTTT
Organism: Mirounga leonina; assembly: GCF_011800145.1. NCBI lineage: Eukaryota > Metazoa > Chordata > Mammalia > Carnivora > Phocidae > Mirounga > Mirounga leonina. The sequence continues at coordinate 19,393,495 of NW_023270504.1, forward strand.
AAGCTATTTCTCCATCTTTTCACCAGGATTTCATAAGGGTCTTTGTTGAGTGTTGTGCTGAAATATTTGGCCACATCTGTGATCAGGAAATATTTCTTCTTGAGAAAAATAAAATATAGGTGCTGCATACCATGTGTAGAAAATGGCTTCCATGGTTTTTCCTCCTTTTGCAAGTTTCATAAACCATTCCACTTACCTATGCAAATATCTTTTATATTTCTTGGCAAAGTTGCTCTTACAACACCTTTTCTGAGCCTCAAAAAAAAAAAATCCATTTTCTCTACAAATAATATCATACAACTTAGATCTGCAAATATTCTTGCTCTTAGATGTTTCTGACTCTTGGCTTTTGACTTTCTCCTTTATAAATTTTCCTGCCCTGTAATTTTATAAACTCTTGCTCTCTGTTAACACTTTCACCTTTAATAAAACTGAGTTCTTTAGCTTCCCTTCCCTCCATTCTATGTACATCCCTTAAATCCCAACTTTCCTGTCATTAATATTCCCATTTCTCCTGGCATCTACACGGTTGTCTTTTTAAAGAGTTTTGGGAAACATGGTGCATCTGCCATTTATTGTTGAAATGAAGCCATGACTGGGGATGGATACAGCACCTGCATTAGGCCACATAAATAACATTCTGTAATATTTGGGAGGGTAAATCATGGTAAGTGCTTTTCTTTGGCTAAACCGCCATGGAATACTGGCTGGAATTCAGGCATAGAGATTGAAGCTGCTTACTACATAAATGAGACTGGTTTAAAAAGTAGCTCTGTGGTGAATAAGGATTCAGACGCCAGATAAATAAAAATTGTGTCTTTGACTGTTTCTGTGCTTGGGCTGCACTGGGCTAAGTTCACTTTTGTGTTACCTTTGGTATGTCTAGGTCAGGATAGGCATCGTTTAATCAGTTAAAGATAGGGGACCATTCTAAGTCATTATTTCTCCAACTGGAAAAAGGCAGTGGCTGGGCAACAAGTTTAGAAAAGTTTCTAGATGTGGTGACATCGGTTCTCTTGATTATACATTAAAATATTGTTTTGACTATGTTGAGTTAAATAAAATATGAAAACTAAGGTTATCTGCTTCTTGTTACTTATTTTATTGTATTTATTCAGCAGTTTAAAACTATGTATGTGGCTCAAGTTATATTTCTGTTGGATAGTGCCATTCTAGAACTTAACTCTCAAGGACTGCTATTTAGCAACAAACAGATAAACAAACAAACTTGAGTTTTGTAATATCCATGAAGTTAACAAGGAATGAAGAAAGTTACAGAGCAGAGCAGTTTGTCAGTCGTATTGGGTCCTGTAAGGATGGGAGGATATATTATACCTGGAAACTGAAAAGGACACAGAGTCAGTTTGGGATAACTGTGAAGGGGTTTATTTCTCCCTGAAATTAAAAGAAACTATTTGGTCAAGAATGAATTGGTTTCCTAGAAACAGGAAAAATCTCAGAGCACTGGTCTTGGATCAAAGTATATGAAACCAGTGCAAATGAGAAAGTCAAGGGCAGGATGACCTAAAATAATGGGTTTGGGGTGATTTTACAACAAGGAAGACTGGGGAGAGATGGAGCAGCATTTTCAGTTAAATAAAATGGGATCAAGTAAGATGATTCTTATGAGCTGCCCGACTAAAGTTCAGCTGGTGAGCCCCAGTGTGGTTGAAAAGTCATTAAACTATGGACCTACTTTTATACTATTTGGTAATAGATGATATATGATAATACTATAGTTGCTCTGAAGCCTGTGAGTATACCAGTCCCTCCTCCAGGCTTTCCCATATCAGCATAAAGGGCTAATGCCTGACAGACCAGGGGCCCACGACCCTGCTCTGTCCCTAAGGCCACCTTGAGTTCTGATTGGCTGGCGAAGGTACCAATTGTTAAATATTTTGAATATTATCTATGCTTAAGGAAAACTGTAACCTGTAACTTCTCTAATTTCATATACTTTGCACCATCATGTAATACGATCAGAGGAAGTTGTATTCTCCAGAACATTTTTCAGAGAAAATAATATATTCTTCAGAAGAAACAAAATGAAAAATCCACCTGGGGTGGAAGTTGAGTTTCAGGGATTTCAGAGTGAAAGAAAGGGTTCTGCTTGATATAGTAAGAGATCCATGAGCAAGGTAGAAATAAAAACATATATACAAAATCTCCAAGAATAGGAGGACGATAGAGGAAGAGGTGCGAGAGCAAGAGTATGGAAGTCCACTTTGGCAATCAATGTGGCCCATCCCTAGCTCTGTCCAAATCTTACATTAAAGTGCTAAGCTCACAGGATGGATGAAAGAAATAGATTTTTTTCCCTTTATATAGAAACCAGTTAAGTCTAGACTTGATATTTCAACTGGCTGGGTGGAACAGTAGCAGATAATCAGGACAGACATGGCAACTTGGAGAGAGACTGAGAGAAGGTAAGCCAGCGGAGTTGGATGTAAGAAGTTAGGAAAGATTTTTTGACTCTCCTGGCCTAAGAATTGATATTTGGACCAAAGTCAGTGAGACTGCCCGAGAGTAGGAGGCACCACCTGACATGTGGGCTACAAGCACGTACTTAGCTCCTTAAATATCTGTGGCATATATTCTGTATTCTGAATATCAGTGTTCTTTGAGGAAGGGTGACAAAGGAGAAAGGCGAACAAGACTTTGGAGAAATTTCCCCAGGTGCCAGTGATGGAAAGGCACCAAACAATGTGGCACCTTCTCCTGTTTAATTTTCAAGGACTCCACATTTCCTACCTCTAAGTCCAAACTCTGCAAGCAGAATTCCCAGTTTCCTGCTTATAAAATGGGAATACCACTTATGTGAAGAAAAATATATGTGGCCAATAAATGTGAAAAATGTTTAGCCTCACTCTAATGAAAAATATGGAAGTTAAAACAACGACATACCATTTTTCACCTACCAAATTGGCAAAAATTTCAAAGACTGTATGAACTATGGAGTATAGTGAGATCAGCACTTTCATACAGTGCTTACAAGAGTGTGACACAATAGGACATTTCTGGAAAACAGTGTGTAAAAATGTATTAATGACTTTTTAAAAGTTAATATCCCTGACTGATTCTTTCCTAATTCTACTTCTAAGAGACTGTCTTTGTGACATCGATATCTAGACAGAGAGGCAGAAACAAATACATCCCTCGCAGTACAGTTTACTAAGCACTTACTGTGTCTGTCACTACACTAGGTACTTCACAGGTATCATCTGATTTACCCTGTGAGTCAGGTGCATTGCTGACCCATTTTACAGGTAAGGAAGCCATGGCAAGAGAGGCTAAGTCACTTGTGTAAGGTAACAACTAGCCTGTAGTTGGTAGAGTTCTGTTCCAACCTAGACAATTTACCACAGAGCTCCTGCTCTTAACCCCTAAGCTATAATGCAGTCAAGTGCTTACCTATTATGTTATTTTACCGTTTACTTTTCGCTCCTCTGCCAGACCATGAAAGCTTAGGCAAGAAGCTCCTATCTCTGTCTCCAGGCTCTAATCTAGTGTCTGGTGTTTATGAGGTCCTTGATAAATATCTGCTGGAAGAACAACCTAACAGAACCTTTATTGTCCTCAGGGCCAACTCCTCACTTACGCTTTAACTGTTCCCACTTACAAGAATTGCCTTCTCAACCTGCGAATCACTGGTAGTCATCACCACCACCACTACCCCCCCCACCACCACCATCATTATCTTACCTGTCATCCATGAAAATGTTCCTGATTCCTGCTTATGTGTGATCCTTTTATTTTCTAAGCCCCGTGACTTTTATTTTCATTCATTTTGTGATAATGACATTACACTTTGCATTATTGTTGTTTGCATGTTCTAGGTGTCAGAATTGCAAACTCTTTTCCATAAGGGATAGCTTCCCATGCATCTTGCATCCTCCTTAGTGCTTAGGAAAGGGTCTTCCAAGTAGTGTTTGTTCAGGAATAATTAAATGCATGTTATTATGTCTTTAGAAGTAAGTATATAAGGTTAGATTAATCATAACACACATTCCCCAACTGGAGCTCTTGATAAAAAGACTTCAGCAAAGCATTGCTTTGTTGGCACCATGGTATAAATCTATAATTTCTAAATTATATGTACTCTTACTTTGTACATTTGATCTTGCAAGATTAGTAACCCAGTGGGTGTTAATCCCTTCTGCTAGGCCCTTGTCCCCCAATTAAGGCCTATAAGATCATACTAAATGCCTGTTCTAGACTCAACAATTCCATTATTCCCATCCATATTACTCCTACTTCCTATCCCAGGGATGTGTGTTCTCTGATCAAGTTGGCTTGAACCCACATTGAGCTAATGAGCCATAATTAACCCACCTGGATGTTTACCTTTCATCTCATTATACTTCTCTTTTTTCACTTTCTGATAAAAACTCACTTGCAAAATTAACTAAATTGGTCCCAAAATGGTTCTATCTTCATCTAATGTGTGTAACTGGTTTGGTACTCATTTGTACCAGTCATCAGCTTGGGTAAAAAGGAGGGTCATATCTTTTGGTTTTTGATTTGCTGTTAAAACTCTCTCCTAAAATAAAAGGAAAAGCGATTTCACCCTTTGAAGGTCTCCCTAATATCCATGCCAGATTTCTGAAGAACACTAAGAGTTTACTCAGGCCATGGTTCAGCCTGATTCTAGACCTCAGATCAAAAGAGAACTGCAGTAGAGCAATCTACTGGTAGACCTTGACCTTTTTTTTTTTTTCCCCTCCTAATTTGTCTTTGGCTTGCAATATTTCAAGTTGTATTAATTTTCCCCTTCACTGATCCCAAGATTGGTCCATTCTTCTGGGATGTTTATGTCTGGAAGGACTTCCAGAATCAGCCCTGTACTGTGTTGAAACTGATCCTCTTTTGTGAACTTCCAATTCTTTATGTAGAGCTGGGTTCATATTGCAGATGGCCCATTATGTCATGGAGGATTCCCTCATTTTCCTTTCCTGTCAGTGGTCTCAGTCTGGACTATATCAGTCTACAGAAGGGTTTCCAGTAATTTTGAAGAAGATTGAAGATATCAATCTCTTTTCTCCCAATAGGATATTTGACCCCTTATTACTCCCCCCACCTCTTCTCCAGAGATCAGTGTTGTCCATACCAAGAATGCTACTTTTGCTATGCTCTAAAAATCTTTTACTTCTTCCCAAAGAGAGGATGTGTTTGTTAGTCTTTGGGTGCTTCTGGAAAGATGTAGACTTCTTTTCCAAAGTGATTCTCTGTGTCCACCTTGATGAAGAAGCAGCCAACAACTTTTCCTAATGTCACATTCTATCTCACCATGGCCTGCCTCATGTATTTAACAGATGTGTATTCTCTATGTACAGACATTTCTGTGTTGACTCCATTCTGCCTTTTTTTGCGCATGTATGCACAGTGCAGGTGTATGCATGCACAAACTTGCAACTGAGAGCATTAGCTATTTCAGATAATGTAACAATTGAATTTGGGAAAAACAAGGAAAATTCAGGCCTCTGAATAGAGAAAATTTTGTCTCTTTCATAGAGCCTTGTGGTTTGTATATGGCTAGATGGGAAGTTTGTGCCTGAGAGTCTGTGCCTGAGGATGGGTATATGGAAACACTGGTCACTTCTGCAGTTCTAACTATCCAGTTCCAACTCAACACCCCCACTGGACTCCAGCTGTTCAAGGGTTCCTATTTTCTAGTCTTTGAGTGTGAAATGTCCTCACAACTGTAATCAGTGACATCACAGGGCCCTTCCGGAGAATGGGCCTCAGATTATTTATTTTACCATTGAGGGGGCTGGTAAGAATAGAGGTTTAGATTTTGCTAAATGAGAATACATTAGGTACAGAGCTGGGGGTGGGTTTGATGAGGAGGAACAGTGTTGGTGAGTGTGATTATTTTTGTAGACCTGTGAAGATATTTAGAAATGAGTTGATTTGTAAAAGAAAAAACAAATCTGTTGCAAGGCTGCTGTGTTGCCTGGGATAGATATGTACTGTCTTAAGGGAGCTGGATATTTAGAATTTAAATTTATTATTTCTGCCTGTCTCCTCTTACTTTTAGTTCAATTATTCTGCATGTAGAGTGTTCTCACATATTTGGAAAGAGTCCATGCTGTTCTGGGTTGTACTGAAGGTCCAAACTCGGAAGCTATATTTAATCAAGTAGAACGGATGCTTAGACAATGAGGACCCTAAAAATGATGATGAATTTGTCAACCAGTTTGTAAACAGGTACAAAAACTTCTCCTTGCTTATATTTCTGGCCATCATATGTGGGGAGCAGAGTCACGCTTCACGTGTCTGAAAACTGACTGTGTGTCAGGCACTGTGCTAGGCAGCTTCTTGTGTGCTGTCTCATTTGATCCTCTTTACAGCTGTATAAATTAAAACTTAGCACTTTTATTTTCTAGAAGGAAATAATGGTTGAATAAATGAAATGGTTGTCTAAATTCACACACCTAAAAAGTATCCAGATTTGAATATGAATTTTTTTATTCCAGATCCAGTTCTTTTTCCATAGCCCAAGTTATGCTTCTTCTCTTACTGTTTTTTTTTTTTAACCTTGGCTTCTTAGTAAATCTTTTTATTTATTTATTTTTTAAAAGATTTTATTTATTTATTTATTTGAGAGAGAACAAGAACACAAGCAGTGGGGGAGGGGCAGAGGGAGAGGGAGAAGCAGGCTCCCCACTGAGTAGGGAACCCACTGTGAGGACCCGATCCCAGGACCCCAGGATCATGACCTGAGCCAAAAGTACATGTTTAACCGACTGAGCCACCCAGGCGCCCCAGTAACACATGGCTAACACATGGCTTACCATGCAAGTTTATGCCTAAGAAGGGGATGTGTTTTTGTTTGCATCTATTACGTAACTTGCTAAAGCAAATAGTTTTTAATCTCCAAGTAGACTCTAAGCCATCAAGTACATTATTTGACTTTCCCTCCAAGTGAATTGTACCAACTTGCTGTGCCAAGTTCTATGTTAGCCGTGTGTTACATACTGAACAAACACCAGTGGCTGGAGAGATGAAAGGAAGAAAGGAGAATGCTGTAATGTGTACTCTTGCCCTATTAGGCATGTGCCTGAGAAATTGGGAGCTTTGCACAAAGCTCTGGTTGCACGCTTTGTGCTGAAATGGTAATCCTAAGGGCTAAATTAAAGTTCATTTGACCTTTAATCTCAGGGCTAAAAAACAGTGTAACCTCCTTCTACACAACAAATTTCAGTGAAACCTATTAAATATTTCAGAAACGAGTCTTTCTGCCAATTACTCAACCACCATTTTACAGAGGGTAACTTAATATTTTACCTTGTTATTTCCTGATGCCCTCAGCATGAGCCAAATTTGGTCAAAGTCAATGAACATTGAGTTCTTTCGAAGTGATCATGCACAGAGAGATCCGTATGAGATACCTGGGAGTTCAGAAGACAGGACTCTAAGTTTAATGGCTAGAGCCAGGTCTTCCATCCTAAACTCAAAAGGAAGTGGGAAATGATTTGAACAGAGCACAGAGCAGCTGTAGGTACAATGAGGAAAAAGTTGAAGATTGGGATGAATTTAGTTTTGTTCAGGGTGTTATTGAAAATGGTACTGGAGAAAGAAGGGCAAGGTGGGGGAGATTTCATTTCTTTCAACTGTGGGGAATGAGATGTAGTTACTATTGTAGAAAGCAGGAGCCATATGCAGATTAGCAGAAATTCAAACAAAATAGAAGATCAGGTAAAATAAATAGCTCCTTCTCTGAACTGCTATGAGTTGGCCTGATGTTGCAGCAGCGGCCTTCCCCAAAGCCTAGTGGAGCTGCTTGTGGGGCCTGGTGGCCTTGGAGCACAAGGAGACCGCTGTCTCATCACTGTGTGTTATGTAGTCCTGCTCCTTATTTTCAATGTACATGTGCAATCTGCATGTAATCTGTGGTACCTGACATCATCTGCCAGCTTTTTTCCCTTTATTTTGGGGGCACATTTGCAAGCAACTTCTTAACCCTTTCAATGTGTGTGAAAGGGATGTAGTTTGGGTAGCATCTTATATAGCTTGCTAAAGCAAACAGTCTTATCTCCAAGGATACTCCAAACCATTAGGTAAATCATTTGTCTTTATCTCCAAGTGAGTTGTACCGACTTGCTGTGCCCAGTTCTGTGTTAGCCATGTGTTACATACTGAACACCAACAAGAAGGGCCTTGGGGGCAGGGTCTTAGGTGAATGACCTTGGATTACTAGAGGGGACTCTGTCCAGCCACCCTTTCTGCTCCAGCAGTTCTCAGGCTCAGAACTGATTCTCACCAAGGTGAAGGTCATCTAGGAAGATATTTTCCCCATGAAAGTGGGAAACTGTAGAATAAATTTCAAGCAGGAAAGATACAAAGCAAGAACATACTAACTCATGGTAGCCTTTTTATTTTTAGTTAGGCTCTTGATTGGCAGGAGCAAAGACCAACTAAGTTATTTCAGAAAAAAAGAAAAAAACCACACACAAAAAACAAACAAAAACGAAAACAAAATACCAGGTAATTTATTGTGAGCCATTTATGGAAAGAGCTGTAAAGCTGTGAGGAACTAAGACCACTCCAGGCTGGCTACCTGCTGGGTCTCTCTCGAGGACATCGTGGTCTGTATTTTAAAGTCTTTCTGATTCTCACATGGATCTGAAGACTTCTACTTCAGGCCTCCTCTGCCATAGCTTCTGTTTTCTCATTGTTTCACAGTGCTCGTGACCTTGCTTTGTCATGGGCCCTCATCTAGTTCATGTTATAGATAAAAGACCCGCCCATTCTTTCCTGGGTTTTGGTTCAGATTCCTGAGAGAGACAGAGTCTGATGAGCTGGGCTCTTCTTTTCAGATCAGGCCCAGACTGCTTAAGGACAGACAGGCTGCTTCGGCCAGGCATCCACTTCTAGTGAATAGTACTCGTGCTGTGCAGAGAAGCTGAGCCTGTGGGCAAGGGAGGTTCATCTGAAAGAAAAACGAGGCATAATTGATATACTCCTTGACATATCAAAGAAGGAGGCTTAACTGATTGTGCCTCTAGAAGTTACTGAACAACAGGAAAACCCTCTTCTAGAATATATTTAATAAATAAAACCAATGAGGTATCTGAAATGTTTTGCTATGACCAGTGCAGGAGCTCTTTGCCTTTACGTGAAGGAAAAGAGAGGGGAACCTGGAAGTTACTCTCAGGATTAGGAAGTTGAGAGAATTAAGGAGAGATGAATTTACCCTTCATCACCAAACTTCCTTACTGAACTCCTACACTTACTGAGCTCCTGAGGAGCTTGTGTCCCACCCCATTGACACCTGGAAGCACCTCTGGTTCAGATTGTGTCCTCTTTTTTTTTTTTTGGAAAAATGGTGAGAAACTGTGTTACTGTGTTATTACTCAGGGATGCTGTTGTTACTATATAGCCATTCAATTTCATGAGGCCAAGAATAAAGATATTAGAATATACACTTGCTTTGTCAGTAAGAAAGTAAGAAAAAAAAAGAATATCATGTTTTCTTAATAGACTTGGAGGCAATTTTGAGAACTGATAGCATTTAGAAGTCATCTGTGTATCTGTGAATGGGGCACAGGGACTAACAAGGTGAACTCGAGGAAATTTGGTCTCAGGCTACTTTTGTGAGTTGCTTGGATTTAAATTCGCAATCCTAGGTCATCTCTCTGTAAGGAACGTTAAAGTGATTGACCTCTTGACCAGTGTGCACAATTACCGAAAGCTATTAGAGAGCCAAAGGGGGAAAAAATCAGTGTCAAGAAATCAAATACGCTGAGAGAAAGGCAAGATTAGGAATTGTCATTCCCCTAGCTTTTCTGAAGGAACACTGAACAGAAATCTTAACAAAATCAATTTGCAATTATTTGGAGAGAAGAAAGTTTTTTAACTGGATAGCCTGACTTCATAAAGGACAAGTCCTGTCATACTAATCCGATCTTCTGAGATGAAAATGAAAAGCTGGATAGATTTATATATAATTCATTTAGACTGTAGAGTGCTGTGGATATGATACTGTATGGTATGTCCATCAACCCCTACATTGCCGCGTGAGATAGTGGACATCAGACGCTCATCATCCACCTAAGGACAAATTTAAGGCTGACTCTAAGGCCAGTGTTACTTATATTTCTATCCACAGTCGTATTTGGTTTGAAATGCATGGGTGTTTAATTTGCTGACTACACAGAGCTAGTGGGAGAATTGGCAGGAGAGAGATAAGTACAAAGAAGCTTAGGAAATGCAATCGTCCCACCATACTGCCCTCTGTTCTTATCATTCCTATGACATATTCTAAAACTCATGTTGTCACTTAACTTAGGAATGTCATCAATTATTTGGTATATTTTGATCTTGTCTTCCAATCAACTCACCCTAAGGACGAGGGTGATGACTTATACTTCATCTCTACCTCCTGTAGCACCTGATAGGTATTTAATAAATGTTTGATTGATTAACAAACAATAAGATCATAAAGAACAGGTTGTATGATGTTCAGTAGAAGAATACTGTAGGGTAATAACATGCACCAAATCTATCACTCGTTAGCAGTACCCATGTGCTAGTGAATGGATGCATAGGAGTGAAGCTTAAGGAAATCATGAAAATAATCTGTATCACTAGGGAGAGGTAGAATTGAACTAGATGATTGTGATCATTCTGTGATTCACAAAATAGGAGGTGTAGATGGTTCAGATGGAGCTACAGAGATGATTAAAGAAACTTGAAGATGTATGGTGCAGTGGTTGAATGTGTGCATTCTGAAGTCAGACCTAGCCAGATTCTCAAACTAACGGTAACCTTGGGTGAGTTACTTAACGTCTCCAAAGCTCACTTTTCCTATTGGTAAAATGGAGGGTAATAGAGCTTACTTCACAGGGATGTGAGAATTAATTGACATAATACATGTATAGCACATCTAGTACACTATAAGCAACTCAGTAAATATTGTAATGGGAACAGTATCCTTCTTTTAAGCAAGCCATCATCTATCTTGAAATCAGTCTGATTTCGTTCCATAAAAATTTTGAAAGCCTATTACATGCCTTTCATCAAGGAAACCATGAGAGCCAAAGGGCTTAATCTGCAGCATGATGGAATCCAGATAGACATAGGGAAGAATTTCTGAAAGTCAAGATTGCCACTGGCCTAAGTAACCGAGGAAAATCGCAGAGTTTTCTTTGAAGCCTTGGAAAATAATCTAGTTCTACTTTACATTCTCCCAAACTGGTTTAATCGCAGACCTGTTTTAAGCTGGACTAGTGTCTTCTCAAGCCACTCTGGTTAATATCTGTTCTTTGAGATCTTGGGCTGGCATTATTTAACAGAGAGTTAAATAAGTCGTGCTTATAAAAGATTAACATATTGGCACCTTTTAGCAATACTGAATTAACATCAAAATGTCATTGCTGAGCCATAAGGATGGCTCTGTCTTGTTTTGTTAGCATGGATCAGGATTTAACAGCCAGCTAATGTGAACCTGATAGCTTCAGGTGAATTTCTCTACTGCCAGTTCTAAAGATAATGAGACTGTGTATGTAAGACTCATTCTTGTCTGGGATGATTCATCCATAGGCAGAAGACCCACTGTGAAGGATCCAGATTAGAGATTAATAAATGCTACATCTGATTGTAACAATGACTCTTCTCCAGAGAGCTTTGAGCTCCCATCAGAGGAAAAGTATTCAGGTGAAATGCTATGCATTATAGAAACCACTGAATGTGGTTTAAAAACAAGTAATCAAACTTCAAAATAAGAATGAGTAAGTGGGCCATTTGTTTACTTACCAAGTTCTTATTTGCAAGAAGGATCTCGCCAACTTCGATATCTCTCTTGAGTGAAGGCTGCTGCTTGTCCTAACTTGGCCAATCTTCCAGAGTCAAGTCGAGATATTGACAGCATTTCCCCTCCCCAAGACCCCAGAGAGAAGAATGGAAATACTGGTTGGGCTAAGGGTGTAGGCCATTTGGGACATTCCAGTGAGGTCTTTATCCATTGAACTATAGGACTGTGGGAAAAGAAGGCAAAGAAGGAAAGATCCTCAGATGGGACTGCAGTGTTGACTGTAGTAGTGACAAGGTGGTTTCTGGAAATGTTGGCAGAGTTGGTACCACTGAGTCAGAGGGCACAGGCTGGGCCAGAGGGAGTGACCCTTGAGTGAGTTAGAACCTGGATCTGCAGTATTCTGTACCTTCTAAACCAAATATTCCTTCTTTGTATGGGTAAAAAAAAGAAAATGCATATGTTGTTTCCAAGGAATCATGGACAAGATTGTGTGGTTAGAAAACTAGTTTCAGCTTGGTTCTCTCTGTATCAGTTGAGGAGCTGGGTATTGGGTTCTAATAGATTGTGTCATACTCTCAGTGAGACTTATATCCCCATGCCAATCCAGGGCATGAGGAAAAGAAAATGAAGAGTAAGCAGTTAGGAACTCTGAACTCTTAAGGATCCATTTTTAGTGCTAATAACCAGCAGGCATAAATGAGGAATAGCAAATGTGATTTTCAGTATTAAATGAAGAAAATCTCAAGTCAACTTGGATGCAGCCAAATCCTGGACACCAGTTTCACTCTATTGAGGCCATGCATACTGGAATCTGAACAGTAAGTCTCGGGAAGGTCAGAAAGCTGGGAAGACTGGACTGAACCCTGCCAGGGGGCTGCCTGCCACAGCGTTGGGGCCAGCAAGCTCTGAGAAACCTGGTGTGATTCAGATTGGTGTGGCTATACAGGGATTTGATATAATAATGTGCAAAGCAGCAAACTGTTGGCACTACTAATGTGCTAATCATCTCACTGTTAAAGTCAGGAAAGGGGTGTCAGACCTCGGCTGGCATCTGCAGAAATAGGGAACAGGGGCCAGCATCAGGGATGTTGGCACTTTGTCAGGGACTATATAGAAGAGTTGGAAGTTCTGAGTAGGGAGCCTCATCCAAAAGTGATGGAATAAAACTCAGGACCATGAAGAAGACACTTCATACTTTGGATTGGACCCATGGTGAGGCTGTTAGGAAGGAAGGCTTCTTCTGATTGGACATGTCTGTACTCAGCCAGGCTCACATTAGGTGCACCAAATCCTGGGCTTAGAGGAGCCCCATCAGCTCTAGAAGATGTTGTAGGTGAGGAGAGTCCTTGGCCAGTCCTAGTTTAATGATTGGAAGGCATGCCTGGTGGTTCAAGTTCTAAGTCCTACAATTAAGAGAGGCCAAGATAGGCAGGTGCTGACGAGCTGTTGAAGATATGTATATATATCTTTAAAATGCCTGTATGCAATTTTATTTTCATTTCTGGAGCCCTTCAAAATGCGTTGCCTCTTTTAGAGGGAGGACCAAATTGGTTTGGGAGATGTGAATAAATTCAAAGCCGCGTTGATTGTGAACAGCCGTACTTTGCTGATGTGAGGAAGCAGTGCAGTGATCAGTTTTCCAATCCAGGGACTTAGGAAAACTGATCACTGGATGTTTAGTGCAAAAAATACCTTCTCAGAAAACTTCTTTCTACCATTGGAGACAATGGCTTGTTAACCTGTGCCAAATGAGCATGATTGGTCCAAATTCTAAATTCAAGGATGCTTTGTTTTTCTATATGGAGAAGGGACAGAAGCATGAGAACTCCCTGTTTTCCAGAGATCTCTTGAAAAAATCCATGTGTATGGACATAATCACTATGTCTAGAACCAGTGCTTTTGTTATTTTCAGTAACAAATTAGGTGCTAACACTCATCGCTTGATCAAATACAAAATGCATTTTCTATCCTTCCCCTCCTGTGAGCATCTTCCCACTTCTGTACTCCCATTGGTATGTGAATGTGATGTTCTGATCAAATATGTATGAAGAGATGGGAATGTTAATTTATTTGAAACAAATGTCAACATCTTTATTCTGAAAAATGCTGCTAGTACGTCAAGTACCATCAACAGCTTGTATTTAACCCTGTCCTTTCATTAATAATCACAATTCTTCTGTAAACTCTACCCCTTTGGCTCAAGTTAAGTGGAAAGACTTTGAAGGCATAGGCAGTTTGGGAGGTGGTATTTCATACCTAATACTTTTTTTGTTTGTTTTCCTTTGGTTATATTGTTTAGTTTTACGTTGACTTTCTTTTTATCCTGTTAACTGTCCAGATCGATATTAGTGTTGAACACACTTTTTTTTTTTTAGTAGGCTCCACATCCAGTCTGGGGCTTGAACTCACGGCCCTGAGATCAAGAGTCACATGTGCTACTGACTGAGCCAGCCAGGCGCCCCCACACTTGATTTTATAAATTCACCTAGATAAATATAGTCTGATATTGATAATCCTGCGTAATGAATATGCTAGTTTAATATTTACACTATTTTTTTCTCTCTCCATTTCATTTTCTTTTCCAGCTTTTCCTTTCCCCCACCTTCTTCCCTTGCATTTATTTAAAAGTACTTTTATTCAGCCACTGAACTTGATTGTTGCTGAACTTGTCAGTTTACTCTTTTATAGAAAAGAACCTCTTAATAAAAATACAAGCCAATCCGTCTGAGAGTTGTTTTGATGTGCATAATGGAGTAGAACATAGAGAGGAATTTTAATTTAAGATGAAATGAAATAGCCTTGTTAAGACTTTGGCAGTCCTGATACCTTACAGGCGAACACGAACACATTCTAGAAGTTCTCTTAGTACTAGCCAAGCCCTTTGCTCCCTTACTTAATTCTGTAATTCATTTGGGTATGTTAGTGAGAGGAACTCTGCCTTTTTATTCTTCCCCTCTTATTGCCCCCTCTGTCTGCCTTCTAATAAGCTTTCTTCTTGCTCTTATGTTGTCTCTGAGTTCTGGAATAAGAAGAACCTTGTAGGCATTCTCAAAGTGAGTACCTTTAGTTTGCTTCTCAACTGTGACTTACACTTAGCAATTGGAGCACATCCAAGAAGGAGACTCAGGGAGCAAAATGGGGCAAAATTCAAGGAGAAAGCCAAATTATCTTCAGAAAAAGCAAATAAGAAAAAGAATGCTGGCTTCTGCAGGAGTTGTTTAGTGATCCAAAATGGCTCTTAAACTAGCCCTGTCTGCTTGAATTTTTGTTCCTGGGCTTTTGAAAACCCAGAGTGTTCTCCTTTGTGTCCAAAGGTTTAAAAAAAAATGGATCTGGCATTTAGCAGGCAGGAAAGATCCTGATTCTCCACCAGTGAGCTTCCGTCATGTGTTTCAGTCATGATATTTCTGAGTAATGGCAAGGCTAGAGAACATCAGGCATTTTCCCTATCTTGCAAGGCATTGCTCACAAAACTCTGACACTATTCAAAGCCACCCACAGTAGCTAACACCTGCAGCCTTAGTCACCTGAAAAAATGATAGTGTGGAATCAGAATTTCTAGTCCCCAAAGGATGGGGTTTCTTGGAGTTAGGTGGGGAGAGAACATCCTTCCCTTATTTTGGGAGAGAAGAGATTTTGTCCTCCATATTCTGCTTCTACTCTGCTTGGTGTGGAAGAAAGAAAGAAGAAATAGCCAGGAGTAGGTAGGCAGGTGGACAACCCTCACCTCTCATCCCATCTTAGGGCAGATGGGTAACGTTCCATACTTGTTTCCTAAATCTGGTGGTAGTGGAGAAAGTTTTCAGATAGTCTAGCAGTTCTAGCCTTCTATCAAACACAGATCCTCCTAAAGAACTGAATTTAGAAGGAGAACAGGATTTTCTTCACTCATATACTAGGAGGAGGGACTAGAAGGAAAATCAGGTTTATTTAATCTGATTCTGTGTTAATGTTCTAGCAGGATCCTAATCCCTATGATGTTAGGAAGTCCTCCGATCTGAATAATGTGAAAGATTTTGTGATACTAAAAAAACATAATCTCAATGGGAAGCCAACAAAGATAAACTAGATTTGAGAATTATCTGGTTGCAACATCAGTTACTACATTTTTAAATTCAACAAACATTTACTGGGGCCCTGTTTCAGGTACTGAATTGTGGCAGCGAACAAACAGTGATCCCTGCCCTCCTGGTGTTTACACTGTAGTTGGGAAGAGGCAGTAAGTTCATAGTAAACATATCAAACTACTCATGTAGTCTGTCAGATGGTTATAAATGCTAAGGGAACAAGAAAAAAATGGAGCAGGATAAGGGGATCAGGCAGGTGTTGGTATTCCTTAGTAGGACGAGAACTGGGCTTTGTTGAGAAGTTGAGATATTAGCAAAGACTTGAAACAGGTGCGTGTGGACACATGGATAGCTGGAAAAAGAGGGTTCCAGGCAGAGAAAATACCTAGAATAAAGGTCTGGAGCAAGAGTGTGTATGTTCAAGAGAGGTCAGAGTGCCTGGGCAGAGTGAGAGGAAGGGTGGGAGGATGGGATCCATGGGGCAGTGGCGGTCCAAATCAAGGCTGTTGGCTTTTTCTTTTTAGTGGATTGGGAAGTCATTGAGGGTTTGGGGCAGAGAATAACATCTTATGATTTAAGTTTTAAAAGGATTGGCCTGCTCCTTTGTTGAGCATGGTCTAGAGGGGGCTGGAGGGCAGAGGCAGGGAGACCACTGAGTAGGCTCTTACCTTGACTGACTGAGGGATGCTGGGTGGCTCAGACAGAGCTGGTGAAAACAGGTGGTGTTCTAGATGCCTTTTGAAGGTCAGCAATCAAGGTTGGTTGATTGGATATAGGGTTCCAGAGAAAGAGAGGAGTTGGAACTGGATTGACTTGCCTTTAACTGAAATGGGAAAGACTGAGTCCAGTTTTGGAAATGTTGGCCATGTTTCTAAGATATCCAAGTGGACATGTAGAATAGGTAGTTTGATACATAAATTTGAAGATTTGGAGAAAGAAGTGTGAGAGGGATTGGCATATAAATAGGATTTAAATCAGGAGATTGGATGAGATCTCTGAGGAGGTGAATGTTGATAGAAACCACATGAGGACCAAGGCTTCACCCTGGGGGACTCAGCTTTAAAAAGTCAGGAGGAGGATGAGGAACCAGCAAAGGAGACAGAGGAATAGCAGCCAGTAAGCTAGGAGGAAGGTCAAGAGAATGTGAAGCTCTGGAAACCAAGGAAAGAAAGCCTAGCTAAGAGCCAAGTGATCAGCCATGTCAAATGCTCCTCATAGGTAAGGATGAGTGCAGGAGTGTTGACAACACTGACTCCATCTTTGGCCCCACGCCTTGTGCCCCCCGCTGGTGCCCAGGTGGCAGGCACCCCTTGAGATAACTAGTAGAGGTCCCCTCTGGTGCACAGATAGCCCCACTTTAGATAACTACCCTGTGACCTCATCATCATGCTCCTCACTCCACAAAAGCTGGGGACTGAGGTCTGGATAAGGATGGAGAAGAGCTATGTAGTGCTGTGCATCATCTGTCTGCACATTCCTCTCCATAAATTACTCTGAACAGAACTCTGTGTAAATGGTATGAAATGGCTTGCTTTGTTTTTCGGCATTAAAGTGTCTTCTCAATCTGGAGGGTACATTAGTGACTCTAACAGTGATTGCAGATGGACATTGGAGTTGGCAATATCAAGGTCACCTCTGCCTTTCACAAGAGGAGTTCTAGTGAGGTTGAAAGTTTGGTTGGAGTTAGTGTAATACAGAATGGGAGAAGAGGAATTGGAGGAAGTGAGTATAGATGATGTTTTCAAGAAATCTGTGGCAGAGGAGTAAGGAAATGGCCATTAGTATTTTCTGCCTGTCTGCCTGGCCCCAAGTGGGATCCCTCACATTTTATAAGAGAGTGGTTTATATATATATAACTATTCAGGCATAGCTGATTTCTATGAGGTCAATATATGCCATCAGCATAGAAATTTGAAACCAGATGAGACCATCGGTTATTTCAGTAATCTCTCACCCAATAAAGGAACCTTCTTTTTTTAATATTAATACAAAACCATTTTTTTTCCTATGCCACCTAGGGATCCAGAGATGAATAAGGCACAGCTCCTGCTCTTGAGAAACATATTTTTTAGTGGGAGGAGAGAGGCATGTATGCTTCCTGTGTGATAAATATTAAGATAGAGGCACATACCAACTCTTGTGAAAGTACAGGGCAAAGAGAACTAACTTACCTGGGGAAGTTAGGAAAGAGGATATGCATGAAAACCTGACACTTGAACTAGACCATAAAGGTGAGTGTGATGTTTTCCAGGCAGAGTGCTGGGGAGAATCTCTTTATCAAATAATAATCCAGCTCCTGTTCAAATGCTTATAGCAACAGAGAGCTCACGGCCTTATGAGTTTCATTCCATTCTAAATAGCTATAATTGTTGCACACCTGTTTCTTCTATTGAATCGAATAATGATGTTTAATATTTCTACTCATTAGTCCCAGCTTTCTCCTCTGGAACTAATGGGCAGAGACTTGTCTTTCTAACATATAGGCCATTTCAGTGTTTGAAAATAGGTATGTTTTCTTTTAAGACCATCTCTCTTCCATTTTGAAAAAGGGAACTGAATAGTCTCAGGTTGGGTTCCCTGAGAAGCGGACCCTGAGACCAAGGTGAACAAACAGGAGGTATTAGGGAGTGTTCTTGAGCTCATCGCCATGCAAAGAGAAGATCGGGCAGGAGTGGGCAGAGGGAGAAGGAAAGGTGTGATGCCGTTCTAATGGAAGCTCCAGCCAACCCTGTGGGAAGTTCTGAAAATCGACTGATCCTTCAGAGGTGTCTAGAGTCAGGGCAAGAGGACAAGGTCTTTCTACTCCATGACCAGCAGTCATTCAGGGCAGTTTATCCTGGAAAGGGGGCATGAATTTGGGCAAGGTGGTCCTCTCCAGCTGATACAATTCCCAAAGTGGTCTGACAGCTAAAATCTATTGCCAGGGGCATTAGCAGCAGCTTCAGTAGTTCATCCTTCATTTCAGAAGTGGGTCTGTAGGGGATCTGGGGGATGCAAAAGAGAAATCTCCCATAATGATAACTCTATTTTGGGGACCATTTTTGTTTCTTATTAGCAAATAAATACCACGAACATCAAAGTGATGGGGGGTTCAAAATAATGGTTCTAGACAGATGGGGTCTACTGTACAATTCTATCTTCCCTGTGTTAATTATCTCAGTCATGGTGGCCCTTTATACACAAATGCTTTACAGATGCTCAAACGGCAAGGTGAAGACATACATTCATGCAATAAATGTGACTGGGAATCTTCATTAGGAGATAAAAATGTAAGTGGAGAAGCATAGTGAGCTGCAAACTGAATTATGTCCCTGTCCTTCATCTTAGAAGATGACACTTCTTGTGATGATAGCAGTGCAGGCTGGGTGCCTGCAAAGATGGATGCGTGGCCACCAGTCCTTTCCACTCCATGCACACATGAAGATTGCTCTTTGATTTGTGGCTTTGGCCATAATTTGCAAAGCCTGTCACTGCCTGCAACTTACAGTTAGCCCAAAGCTTTGTTGAAAAAGAGCTGTCCCATTCCCAACTTCTGTATACCAGATGGATATGTCAACTAAATTAATAACTGGACCGCTCATTATACCAGAAAACATTTGCCCAAGCTATAACTCTGTCTCCTGATTTCTGTTTGGCTTCATTAACCTCTTCTTGATGCCACAGATAAAATGGTCATGTAAGGCATCCTTTATTTAATGAAGGATTGGTAAGATAAAAAGTTGAACGGGGCATCGATGGGGGAGAGGAGTCAGAAAGGATGATTGTGGAGGATGGTAGAATTAGGTAAGAGGAGGGTATGGTGGGGGTGAGCTGGAGCCACATTAGTTTTTCTCTCTTCTTATTTTCACCTTATATTATTGGGTTTCTTTACATAGTAGCTGGCGGTTTCTTTAGGAGCTCATTTATAATTGTGAGAGGGTTTTAAGAGAAGACTAAGAGAGAAGAGGGTGGGGTTGGTATATACTAGATTGGTTTTCTTTTAAATTTATTTTCATTACCATAGGCTCATTTACTATGGACCCTCATGGATTATTTCTCAGGGCCATCTCTCCCTGTGTATTTGAACCAGCTGGGGTCTCACAATAGATGGAGAGTTGTGGGTATTCAAGAACCTCCTTGTGATAAGATATGTAACCTTATCATAAAACAGGTTAAATTCCTTTGTTTACAATTGGGATTCCTTTCACCCTTAGCCTGTACATTTTAAGGTATATTCAGAAGCTTTTGTCACTTTGTTACATCCACTAGGTTTTGCGAAAACTCAAGTGGAAAAAGGGAATTTTGGGAATCCTCCAATGAAACATTGTTTGGAAGTAACAGGAAAACAAATAGATTTTCCTCTAAAGCCTTTCAGGGTGGGTGGTTCTGTTGCTGCCCTTCCTTTCCTGTTGTGGTTCTCTGTAGACCCCTGACAAGTCTTGGAATAATTAAACTTTGTTGTCCTGGAATCCCCCTATAATCCTATAACCTAAGGACAAAGCCAGCATTACCTGAAGAGTAGTACTTGTGTTGTAGTAGGAGACCAGGGACAGGTGGGTCAGGGGGCAGGGGCTGGCCGCAGTTTGGAATAAGCACACATGAAGTCCTTATTTTATTCTGAATGAATTCCCACTCCTCCCCACCCGTTCTTCCTGCGCTACACGCTCTACCTCTCTGAATTCCCTGGTCCTATGAGACTCCTCTCTGACCGTATGTTTAAGCCAGAGGAGGGAGCTATGATAAGCACCATTTTACCCCTAGCAGAAAGAATTGCCCTCAAATGACTGTCTACTGTTTCCTTCTGGATTGCCTGTGGGAAATGTGAAAAGTTCAAGCCACATGAAGCAATCATAGCTCTGGCAGAGCCAAGGGGCTGGTGGCTTTCATTGCCGGATCAGGGTCTCTGGATACCAGCTGGCTATTTCCCAACCTGTATTTTTTCAATAGTGGATGCCCCCCAAATACTCAGCAATTTCTCGGCTGTATAAGAATATGTTCCTGAACTAAGAAATCGCTGTATAATTTTGTTTAAAAGCCTGGTCTCTTGTGACTATACTTTGAAGCTCTAGTCTGGGGGATAGAAAAGAACTGCCCCTTTTAGAAAGACACAATTTTGTTCACCTGGATTGTTATAAAATGGAGATGAACCATCAGATAAAAGATTGGGGCACTGACAAGAAAAGAGATGCCATTACCCAGGAGGAAGTCAGGGGAAAATGGATTGAGAAAGAAGGACAAGGCCAAGAGGGTCTTCATCTTGTTGTTTCGGATTCTTCTAGCTGGAAGGCAGAGATAAAATGCAGGACTTGACATGTCAGAACAGCAGGTGAAATACAGCTTAAAATGGAAGAAATTTAAAATGGCTTCTCCCTCAAAAGGAGGGAGAAAACATAAGATTCTCAGAATTGACAGAAGGTTATGTGTATAATACACAGGTGAGACTGAGACCGTGGCATTAGACAGGTAAGAGGAAGAATAATCTTCTATGTGCAGCTCTAAAATAAACCCTAATCATACATGAGCTTGAATCCAAGACCTTCTAACTTGTAGCTTAGATGTACTGTTTGCGTCTTACTCTAACTTGCATATCTCATTATCACAGTGGAAAACGGAAAACTCAATGTGCTGTTAATTCAACAGTTAATCTCTTGGTAGAAAATACACTGACCCAATCTTATAGTCCCATGTGCTTACCACCGACCTGCTAGGCCAGGGTTATACCACCTCTGCCCATAGATTTAAGCATAGGTGGATGGCATTCCCATTTATTCACTCTGAGTGATACACATCCACAGTTGTGATGAGTTCAAAAGGCTCAAAAAATGAAAAGTGTGTGTATCCCTAGAACTCATTTGGCAGTGAAACCTGACCCAAATTGATGTGAGGCCATTTAGAGTCTTTATCCCCCTTAAGGTGACTCTTTATGTGTGTCCCAATAGAAATATTCACATATTTGATTGTGGGAAGCTTCCCTGTGCTCCGAAGATTTCAGACAATGCGAATATAGACCTATGTTGATTTTCCCCTTCAAATCTAGGAGGTAGTTTTAGGAAGAAAGGTGTTGGAAATGCTTGCAATTCAAACACCCCATTTTAAAAGGCATGTGAAAAAGTAAACAATGAACACAAACCTTTGTATCCAATTGATTCAAGCTCTCCCTTACCATCTTTGGTTTCTTTCTTTTCTTTTTTTTTTTTTTTTTTTACCTTTTTACTATTCTAGGATGAATCCTCCATGTTCTTCCAGTTTGGCCCATCAATTGAACAGCAAGCTTCTGTAATGCTCAATATCATGGAAGAGTACGACTGGTACATCTTTTCTATCGTCACCACCTACTTCCCCGGCTACCAGGACTTTGTAAACAAGATTCGCAGCACCATCGAGAACAGCTTCGTGGGCTGGGAGTTAGAGGAAGTCCTCCTGCTGGACATGTCCCTGGATGATGGAGATTCTAAGATCCAGAACCAGCTTAAGAAGCTTCAAAGCCCCATCATTCTTCTTTATTGTACTAAGGAAGAAGCCACCTACATCTTTGAAGTCGCTAACTCCGTAGGGCTGACTGGCTACGGCTACACATGGATTGTGCCTAGTCTGGTGGCAGGGGATACAGACACGGTGCCCTCGGAGTTCCCCACCGGGCTCATCTCTGTGTCCTATGATGAATGGGACTATGGCCTCCCTGCCAGGGTGAGGGATGGGATTGCCATAATCACCACCGCTGCTTCTGACATGCTGTCTGAACACAGCTTCATCCCAGAGCCCAAGAGCAGTTGTTACAACACCCATGAGAAGAGAATCTACCAGTCCAACATGCTAAATAGGTGAGTGTGGGACAGAGGGCGCCCTGATGGCAGAGGTCAGGGGAGGGCCTTCAGGACTGGGACTGGAGGTTCGGAAGAGCTGGGAAAAGCAGTTTAAGACGTCAGAGGTTGAAGGCCAGCCATGGGGATGGCAGTTGTTGGTGATGGTGGGAGTGTTTCAAGTCCAAAGCTTGCTGTGCTGGGCTCCTGTTCTAAGAAATACACAACATCTCCCGCTTATTGATCACTTGCTAAGCGCTAGGTGTTACTCAAGGGTCTTGCAGGTTTGACCTCATTTAACCTGCAAAGCAGTACTCTTATTAGGCAGGTGTTAAAGAGTTGCTTCTATTTTATGATCCAAGTGAATAAGGTTTGTAGGTGTAAACTGTCCACAGTCAGTCTCCAGGGAAGAGGTTCAGTCTGGAATTGTGGCCAGGCCTCTGGGGGCCCCTACATACTTGACCGCCATTAAAGACACAATGGGCATTGACACGAGAGAGGACCTACCAGTCCCTTTACTTAGGACTACTGCTGTACTGGGGGGGAATGGACAATAGGTCACATGGGTCTGGAGGCACATGAAGAGGGTCCTTCCCTTGGTTTTTGTCTCCTTCCCTTCTCTCTGCCTTTTAAGTGTGAGAGTGCTGCCGTAGAAGCAACTTCTGTAGTTGCTCTCAGTCTGATTTCTTTAGTAGGAAGAAGACATGGGTGGAGTTCCGCTCCCCTGGCCTCGCCTCATAATCCAGCCGTGACTCCAGCGTATCCTCTTGCGGGTGTTACGTGACTGTGTAGGGCAGAAGATCCTCTACGAGGTTCTGTGATTTGTAGAAAACCACTGCACATGAACACTGTAAAAATTCAGACCACGCAGAAGACCACAAAGAAGAAGGAAAAGAGAAAAATGGCCTTAAAGCCAGGGAACCAGCGATAGTCATTGTGGAAATAATTAGTGAACATCTTTCTAGCTATTTCCCGATGTATGTATACCTATATGCGTATAAGTCTACAATTTTACATAAATGGAAACATAACTGTACCTGCTGTTCAATAACCTGACTTTTTTTGACTCGACAGTATGTTTTGGGCCTCCATTTTAAATTCATTATGAATTATATCTGACAAATAGAAAGCTATGCAGAAAGCACATACTCCAGTACCATCCAGCTTAAATAAAATATCAAAGTGCACTCTGGGGAGGTTGAAATACAATTAATGGAGTTTGAAGGTGTACCTACTTATACTTGTTTAACCTCTGGAAGGGAGTTGGACTAAAGCCTTTTTTTTTTTTTAAGATTTTTATTTATTTATTTGAGAGAGAGAGAATGAGAGACAGAGAGCATGAGAAGGAGGAAGGTCAGAGGGAGAAGCAGACCCCCTGCTGAGCAGGGAGCCCAATGCGGGACTCGATCCCGGGACTCCAGGATCATGACCTGAGCCAAAGGCAGTCGCTTAACCAACTGAGCCACCCAGGCGCCCGGACTAAAACCTTTTGACTAAGCTCTTAGTTTAGAGTTGCAGCTAAAGCTACTTTTTTTTTTTTAAGGTTTATTTATTTTAGAACGAGTGAGCGCGAGTGGGGGAGGGACAGAGGGAGAGTGAGGATCCTCAAGCAGACTCCCCGCCAAGTGCAGAGCCCAACTTGGGGTTCGATCCCAGGACCCTGAGATCATTACCTGAGCCAAAATCAAGAGTCAGATGCCACCTAGGCGCCCCCTAAGGTTCCTTTTAGTGTAGCTCTATCTGTGATCCAATCCTAATATTATCCCACCTTGAACTCTGCTTTCGGCAGAGCCTAGTTATTCCTGCTTGTTTGGTATAGTCTTGGTTTTCTTCCTCCCTCTCTAGTCATTCTATCTCAAAGTCCTTGGTGTGTCTTCTTCCTTTAGACCTCTCTTAAATATTGACATTACTCAGGGTTTTGTCCTAGACCCCCCCTTTTGCCCTCCATTGCCAGGGCTACAGCTGACGTCTGTAAGTTCCCCCAAATTGACCTCTGGTTGAAACCTCTCTGGTGAGCCCCAGTCTGTATCACCAGCTGTGACTAGATAGGTTCTTCTAGTCCACCGGGCCTTAGAACAGACCATATCTGAAGCTTAGAACACACCATATCTCTCCCATTCTCCTCCTACCCTCTTCTGGACAAATCAGTACCACCTATAAAGGCTATATCCTATTACCCAGTTGCCTCAAGTAAAAATTGCCCAGCTGGGCGCCTGGGTGGCTCAGTTGTTAAGCGTCTGCCTTCGGCTCAGGTCATGATCCCGGCGTCCTGGGATCGAGTCCCGCATCGGGCTCCCTGCTTCGCGGGAAGCCTGCTTCTCCCTCTCCCACTACCCCAGCTTGTGTTCCCTCTCTCGCTATCTCTCTCTCTGTCAAATAAATAAATTAAAAAAATCTTAAAAAAAAAAAAATTGCCCAGCTGTCCTTGCTTTCACACCCCCGGCCATCTCCTCGCTGACCATCTCCTAGTGCCGTTTCCCATGGATTTCCTCTGTACTGTGCTTACCGGCTGCATCCCTGTGCCGTGTCCCTGGTCTGCTCTTCCTACCTGCATTGCTGCAGGGCCTCGTAAATATCTTCTGGCTCCCTGTACTGCTTCCTTCCAATCTACACTGTAGCCAGAGTGATCTAAAATGAAAATGTGATTTCATCACTCTCCTGCTTAATGTCTTTCAGTGGCTTTTCATTGCTCCTATAATGAAGTCCCATCTCCTTGATGTGGTTTCTAAAGTCTTCCACTGCCTAGGCCTGCCTGTCTTTCCAAGACTGTCTCCTGACACACTCTCCCTCGAACACTATATTCTTGCAATACTGAACCTGCTTTAGTTCTTTGACATTACCGTGTTCTTTCTCGCTTCTAGCTCTTTTCTCTGCCTTGAATATATTCCTCCAGCAGCCCCTTCCCACCAGTAGTAAATGCAGATGCTCCTTCACCTGCCTCCTTTCCATTCCTCAGGCTTCTGCCCTGGCCTCACTTCACGGAGGAAGCTTTCCTGGACCCTGGACTAACGCAACTCTGTTATGTGCTTTCGCTGCATCTTATGCTTTCCCAGTAAAGCCACTCTTGAGACAGTTGTAATTCTGCACTTTGTCATTGCTTGTCCCTGTAAGTTCTGGGAAAGCAGTGACCTCTCTGTCCTACTTATTTCCATGTCTCCCCGCGCCCCCCCGCCCCCCCCGACCCAGTGCTCTGTGTGGCAAAGGGAAGAAAGACACCTAGAGTGAATGAATGACCTCCTCCAAGAAACCGAGCTGCCCAGTGCATTTACCTCCCCTGCAGGAGCTTTCTTGTTCTGCTCCTCTTTGCAACATAATAGAGATTTCCTTGAAAAACTAACTGTTTATTTGGTTCTGTACATTCAGGTTTTCTCCTATGGTCATTAGTGTTAAATTAAAATCTGATTCAGATTACTCTACCAAATATTGGTTCATTAAAACCAATACTAACCAAAATGGCTGCCAAACAATGCGAGGAAATCAAATGAGTGTTAACTTCAAGTCCATCAGTTTTGGTCCAGGAATGCCTGTTTTTATCCTTAAAACTTTGTCCAGGTAAACCGTCATCTATAGTAGATATTCTCATTTGCCACTTGGCTTACTTTCCATTAGAATGCAAGTGTTCTTCTCTCTGAAGCCTGGTCTCTGACCACTATACCTTTAAAACCATGCTTGGTTCTACCTTTTGTGACCCTGTCTTGTGGCCATTCAGAAAGGGAGCCCTCCTCAGACGTTATTGTCACAATGGCCACAAATACCCACGGCCATCTTAGCCAGTGTAGCAGTGCTAAAAAGAACAGGGATTACCCAGTCCAGATGATTCATAAATTCCTTGAGTCTACCAGGGTAGAGCAGAAAGTCCACCTTGATTCCTATGTATACTGCATAAGAAGTGTCTTCAGACTTATCAAAGTACTTTTTCACGAAGGGCTTTCCTCGCTGAACTTTCTCTTCTGCCCCAGTTCCCTGATATTATTTTTTGGGGGAGGGAGGTTCTGTATCTAACTGCCTTGAGACCTCCTCTCTTGGCTGTCTGCACACCTGCATCCCTCATGCGCCCCCATCTTTTCCTTCCCTCCTCTCAAGTGCAGCTCCTTGGGGCTCTTGAATCCAATCTAGCCTCTCTTGAGAATATTTTAATATCCTTTTCTATCAAGGCCCAGAAAGGATTGGGGTTGACTAACAGGGACTGTAAGGAGCTAGCCTCAGAGTCTGAGCGATGACCATGTGGCACAGCACTCTGAATCATCAGTGGAATTCAATTAGGCTCAACTCAGTCTCAGCTCCTCTTACTTACCCTGGTCTGAAATCGGCCTCTTCCTCCTCTTCCCACCCCCCCCCGCCCCGCCCCCGTTCAAGAGCTCTGGTCTCACTAGGGTCACTCTTTTAAATAACAAACCAAGCAGCCACAACATTTAGCCACAGCGGGAGATCTTTGCAAATAAAATTGTTGCAAATGGTTGGTTGTTTTATGAGGATGAGTTTTTCTTTGGCCCGCTGCTCTCTGCAACAGCCTCCTCAGGAGGTATTTGGGACTGACCCAGCCCCAGGTGACACTAGAAATACAGTCAGGAAATGGTTTTTCCTCTTCCCGTCTGAAAACCCAGGAACGTTAACAGGCCCCGTCCTCTCCGGAAGCATTGTAAGGGGGAAGTAAAGTTCCCATTTATACCTGACCAAACTGCCTTTCTTTCTGTTTAAGTCTAGACTTAGGGAACAGGGATTGGAGACTCTATATTATCGCTGAATCCCATAGACAGACACACATTAGAAGTGATTCACTTGTTAGTTACCAAAGGAAGATTTTTTTTTTTTTAAATGACACATAAGCATTCTCAGAGAGGATCCTTGAAATAAACATTATTTATCAGGTATCAATCCAAATTCCCTACTGATAATTTCTTAGCTCCTTGAAGCTTGGCCAGCCAGATATGGTTTTGGTGACTATCTCTAAATAGGCTCTAGGTTGCTGGACAAGACTGGCAGGGTTGCAAGAAATATATAAAAACCCAGTTAAATTGGAATTTTAGATAAACAATAACTAATTCTCTTAGCATAAATCTGTCCCAAATATTGCATGGGGCGTATGATACGAAAAGAAGACTTGTTTATCTGAAATTCAGATTTAACAGGGCTCCCATTTTGTTTTGTTTTTGTTAAATGTGACAACCCTATTTTGTACACTAATAAGAATTAATTTTCTGTTGGAACTTTGTAGCATTCATTTATGCCTTATTAGTAAATGTAGCCCAGTGCCCCATACTGTTGCCCAAGGCATGCTGAAATAAGAGTTTTATTCCAACTGCGAACTTTATTTGATTGAAAGAGTTGAATAATTTCTTCTGTCATGGGTTGTCTAAGTGAAGGATCTTCTTAGTTCCTGAGAAAAGTCTTAACGTTTTGGTACCAGACGATCTGAAAGTGTTTAGAAAGTGATTAGGCCAGTCGTCTAAACCTGTCTTTATTCCCCTGAGCTTGAAAAGAATTGTTAGCTATTAGTAGGCACATGTCTATATTTTTCCTTTATCACTTCCCCGGGGGGAGTAGTTAATGGTTATTTTCCTTTTCAGTGTGCACTCCAGTACTCTGCTAGCCTGTTTCTGTCACTCAGGTGATGGCACACTGGCCATTGACCTCCAGGCTCAATGTCTGTCCTGAGCACCCACCCAGTGCTCCAACTTTTGGAAAAAAACAGGTGCTCTTTGAGATGGCTGGATCTCAAGAGAGCACACCTCTTATGAATCGTGCCTAATTATTTCCCCCTGGTGTCCTCAGTGTTCCTACTCAACATTTTTATTGCAGCCTCTTTCCTCATAAAAGTTGCCGTCTAAAAGGCCAGAATCCTCCTCTTGGCCGGGTGTTTGAGAGGTGATGATAGCTGATGTGAAGAAAGGCGCTCTGTTAGGCTCCTCCTAGGAGAGCTGCATTGAGCTCCATCCTCCTCTAACCTTGAGGCAGACTCCCTAGCCTCAGACCCATTGTAGTAGCTGGATTGTTCCCAGGGGAGGCCCACTTGACTCTCTTGGCCTGAAGAGTGCTGAGAGGTTAAGAAATAATCGAAGATTTGAGTCCATTGATTTTTAGACCCCATGGGCAAGAGCTGCTTGGTCATTACCCATCTTTTTGTTAATAAATGTTCATGGAGTGCCACGCATGGGCAGATTTCTGGGAAAGCAGATATTTATTATAGGTTTACTTAACATAATTTACATGTGAATAGCCAAAAGCTTCCATGGAAGCATAGTTGTAAGTGGGCTATTGGGCATAGTGACCCTTCACCTGATTAAAGAAAGCCACTGGAGTCTAAGGAAAGCTACATTTTCATATGAAATCCGTAGTAGAGCAAGACACACCTGTGTGTATAGAGAGAGATGTTATCTGCTCAGTGGTGTAGGAGATACAAATTGGGAGAAAAAAATAACTCAGGAATTTACTAACTGTCCTAAAAGATCTGTTCAGTGAGCTTTCACTGCCCATGGAAAAATGACTCAATTGAGGGTTATTCAGACTCTCCCGTTTTCTTCTCATCTTCCACATTCTCCTATCGGATGTATAGTCGTTTCAGTAAGTGATCTGAGCTTCCTTCCCTTAAATTCAAACCTGTGAAGAGCATTCACAAATGTTTAGCCCTGAGACCCCTACGTGATTCCTTCCATAATCACTACCTAATTCTGTGGCGGACTTGTAAAATTTAAAACACACCCATGACATCATTGGTGTTTCTTTCCTCTTTCTTCTCTTCTGTTTTCTTCCTCTTCCTCTTCCTCCCTGCTCTTCTACTTCTTCTTCCTCCTTCTTAAAAACAAAAACAAAAACAAAAAAACCCAACTATTTGCTGTTGGAGGAGAGGGCAGGAGATAAAGGAGGAGTGACTGGGAAAAGACTTCCATTTCATGGGGGACAAGTTTGAGGTGGGAGAGGATGTACATCTGTGCTGGGAGCAAAGACACAGGTGGTCCGTTGTCCGTGGGAAGGAACAGGATGGTCTCGAAGAGGACAGAAGCAGAGCAGACTACGGCAGTGGCTATCAGTGGAGGACGGCAGATTCTGCCTCAGGAAGGACATGGGTCGGTGGCAATGGTAAGGGTTAAGAAGAGAGTCATAAAGTCTATGCTGAGAAGCAGCCGGGCTGTGGAGGTTAGGAAGTCCAGAGTTGGTTGTCTTTCCGAGTACTTACTGCACACCAGGCATCGTGCGGTTACTGAAGATGACCCTTGCAAAAATCCTGACCTATGCACAGATCTCTGGGAGACACTCTTGATTGCTCTGTGAGCAGGACAAGTTGCATGCCCACCCCCACCCTCCCGAGAACTCACTACCCCCATCTCTTGCTTCATTTCTCTTGGTAGCCCTCACCTGACCTACTGTATACATTTGGTTCTTAAGTATTTTTGTTGTCTTACTCCTCTTAGTTGAATTCAAACTTCATGAGATCAGGGTTTTTTTTTTTTAACCTCTGTGTTCCCAGCACAGTGCCTGATACGTTATAGGCACTTGATAAATATTTGGCAGATAATTTTTTTTTTTTTAAGATTTTATTTCTTTATTTGCGAGAGAGAGAATGAGAGACAGAGAGCATGAGAGGGAGGAGGGTCAGAGGAAGAAGCAGACTCCCTGCCGAGCAGGGAACCCGATGTGGGACTCGATCCCGGGACTCCAGGATCATGACCTGAGCCGAAGGCAGTTGCTTAACCAACTGAGCCACCCAGGCGCCCCAAATATTTGGCAGATAAAAGCACAAATGAAGACAGGAATCACTGCTCCCATTTTATGTTTTTAAGAGACTTGAGGTGCAGGGCCCCCCAGTTTAGCCAGTGTGATGTCAGGGTCTGGCCTGGCTCTGCCCCAGGTATCTGGTTTCAGCCCCTCACTCTGCTGTGCATTAACCAAGCTTAAAGGACCGTCCTGTCCCTGAAAAGCAAAATTGGAAGAGTCCTTGGCTAATGGTCTAATCCAACCCTTTCAATACATGTATTCTCACGGAAGAGATGGGAGGAAGATGAGTGATTTTACAAACGTGGGATTAGAGTCTCAGGGTGGTCACTGACCTGTTAGAGGCGGGGGTGGGTGGTGGGGACAGGCAGCGCCCTGGTGTCCTGATGGCAGGAGCGGTGCTCTTCAGAGAGCATGCTCCCTGCTTGACCATGTCCTCTGAAGGGCTGGCTGGCAATCAGACCTGTCCTGTTAACCTTTGCCCTGGTATGGCCATAGCCCCATGATTCTTGTTCCCTTGGTTCTTACCCAGACAAGGGTGCAAATTCACGGTTAATGGGAATTGAAGCTGGCGTTATTTAGAGATTGAGGGGGAGTCATTTCTCCATCTGCTCTCTCTTCCCACCAGAGAATAAAGGCTGGCTGGGTGGAGGTAAGGATGGAGGCGAGTTGCCAGAAAGCTAGAGTGCTGTCATTTATGGTTACAGACATGGGCTGGAAGCCTGAGTGAAGGCTGGACCGTAGCCGGCCAAGGTCAGCCTCACGTGATCTTGAGAACAGAGACAGTTCTGTGGCTTTTGCATCTAGATAGGACCTCACACATCTCAAACAAATAATGGTTTGAGCCTTTCTCTTGTTTCCTCTCCTAAGATGTCCGGGATACATAGGCGGTCTTCTCCTGGAAGGAGCTCTCCGGGACCTGATGTGGCTGATGAGGATTTGGAAGGATCGGGGTGTTCAGCAGGCAGTGGGGCAGAGGAACCTTCTCTCGACTTTTTCGGGGTTTTATCAGTGGCTCCTTCTCTTCCGGGAGGGCCTGGCGGGGTTAGCGTGCCCAGACTGGCACCAGTCCCCAAGCTGGGCCGGCTGGTCACACATGAAGGAGCTGCTGCTGACAGATTAGAGCTCCCCGCTGCTGAAATCTGTTCCCCCTTGTCCGGCTTCCAGCAGCAACAGCCGGACGGGGGCAGCCGCTGCCTCCCTCGCTGCTCGGGCTTTCTCTTTTCCTCATTCATCACTGCCCCGCTCCACCCTCCACCTTTCTTTCTTTCGCTGTTTCCATCTCTTTTCTCGATGGGATTGTTCTGTTCTGATCTTTGGCTGTCCCTCTCTTCTCACCTGCTTTTATTTAAAAGCCTTCAGGTCTTTCTTGCCTTTAGCTTCCAGTGTTCGCAGATGACCGTGTGTAGAATTCTTGCATGCGTGTGTATATACATATATTCACATGTGTGTGTGCTTCACATTCACAGAGCACATATTTATGTGTGTACATTTTCATCTGTCCAATGGAGTCGTGTGTTAAAAGAGCTAGATAGAAACACTTTTGCATAGTAAATTCCCTCATTCTTCTTACCACCGAGACTGTTTAGTTGATCACCTGAGAAGGGTTGTCTGTGAGCTAGACGTTGGAAGGAAGCCTTTCACATGGCTTGCCTGGAGTTAGTTCGGTGAATATCAACTAGCTATTTCCTTCCAGTCTTAATTCCATTTTTAACGTCACGATGAGTGTAAGGATCATTGCCAAGTATCCCTAGCACATCCATTGTTTGGGCAAAGGAGGTAGACTCAGGAGTCAAGTGGTTCTAAATACTTTTAAGAAACCCGTAAATGTCGTCTTTTTCAAAGGACAGATTTTTCCTGACAAAGCAACAGAAAAAGCCATGGAAGCCACACTGTGACAATATTATATTCATGCAAAACCGTCCTTTTCACATTCCCTGGAAGAGATCACAAAAGGAGTCCAGATGAGGACATGTGTCAAAATAATAGTGTTTGACATCAGGGCTGATGATCACAAACCTCAAGTTCAGAATCCTGCTAACTATGTGAATAATAAAAATGACCATTTTCTTTTTTTTTTTTTTTTAAGATTTTATTTATTTATTTGACAGAGAGAGAGATAGCGAGAGCAGGAACACAAGCAGGGGGAATGGGAGAGGGAGAAGCAGGCTTCTTGCCGAGCAGGGAGCCCGACGTGGGACTCGATCCCAGGACCCTGGGATCATGACCTGAGCCGAAGGCAGACGCTTAACGACTGAGCCACCCAGGCGCCCAAAAATGACCATTTTCATACAGAGAATCTTCATATATGTAATCTCACTGAATCATCACTACAAACACATGAGGGCTTCTTGGATCCGCTGCATAGATTACCTGTGGATATCAACAGAGAAAACTCAGATACTTACTTTTCATTTTCCCAGTGGCATTTCCAGACACTCTCACCCACTCTTTTTTTCCCCCTCCTTGAACAACTGGTTCTTTACTTGAGGCACCGGTGACTTTACTTGAGGCAAAAAATAGCACAATAGAATGTCATTATAATGTAGTTTATCATTACATAGATCTTAATGTGTCAAATCCCTCTCGTTATTGACTAGAGAAAAAACCAAGTATGTGTGTGCGTGTGTGTGTTATAGACTATGGCTTAAAATAGTGATACCACAGCCTACCCAGGGTCATTATTCTCATTGTTCTGTTACCACACTGCACGTGTGTTCATACATACTTACCTCTGTTACCTGGGAGAGGAGAGGTGATATACCTGATGTAGCTAGAGCATAACCCAGAACCACGAATAAAGCAGAAAAGGGCTTTGGACTAAAATCACTGGTACAAATCCTTGTCCTAAAGTAAATGTGCTTTATGTTAATTTAGAGTTCATTTACTCTAACTTTATATATACCCCTAAGAAGTTTGTGGAGCAATTGTGTTAGATATGGCCTGGAGGGTCAGTACCCAAGTTTAAACAGGATACATAAGCATATATACGCAACTAATGAATCGTTGAACACTACATCAAAAACTAATGATGTATTATATGTTGGCTAACTGAACATAAAAAAAAAAAAAGGATACATCGACATAATTAGGTGGTCTGTCCAGAGCTGGTATGGTAGCTGCATGATTGTCAGGATCCAGGTTCCTGCTAGCTTTCTGTTTTCTCGTTTATAGGCTGTGGCCTTCATCCCATGCCCATATGGCTGCCAAACTCCAGTTTCGAGCAGCAGATTAAAGTTAGGAAGGAGGCTGGGCTCATCTAAGGAGGTTACCCAGAAGTCCCATACTTTGCTTATAGCCCATGGTCAGGAATCAGTCAGTGGTCACAGCTAGCTGCAAGGGAGGTGGACAAGTTTAGTTTTTGACCTGGGCAGTAAGATGCCCAGTCAAAAATCAAAGTTCTGTTAACTAGAGAGATGGTCAAGGACCTATCTTTGGTAAGCGACCAGTAGTATCAGAGATACTTGCTTCTCTATTTCCCAGATGACAACAGCTTAGAAATGATGAACATGATGGGAATCAGGCAGGCCAGCTGACAGCATTAAGAAATAACCAACAGAATGGTAAGGTGCCTAAAATATTAGAAAAACCCAGCAGAAGACCTTGAAAGGAGCACTTGTCTAAGACCATCTGGGGCAAACTGCCCTATACTCCCCAGGAAGCATATGCCCCCTTTAAAACATCCCTGTATAAAGAATAGCATAGTCATCGTTAGGTCATTATTAAGAGCTTAAAATATATTGATTATCTTTGGTTTAAGAAGTCAGAGAACTGTATAATACCTTTCTAAAATTTTCCATTTAAAAGGCTTCCTATAATCAAGAAAGAGCTTGGTACTTAAAAATACTAAGCTTCAGCAATTTGGAAAATTTACTTTAAAAAAGGTTATTGAGTGAATACTATGTGCCAAGTGCTTTATAAGGCCACATTTAATCTTAAAAGTACTCTATGGAGGCATTATTACTTCCATTTTTCATAGAAATTGAGATCCCAAAAGGTTAAGTCACTTGCCTACTTTGCTTGGGTTTCAAACCCAAGTCTTTATGGATTCCGGGTGTACTTTGCCCCACATTGCGCATCTGAGGGTCCATTCTGAGGGCTGTCCCACTGCTGAGCAGAGTCAGTTAGACAGGACTGGCACGTTCGTGAGCACATCGTTAGCCTGAGGCTCAGGGTGGTTTTGTACTAACACGTTTCCTTTCTTGGCCTCTGCTAAATTCCTGTCCTGACGCCATGATAAATCCACCATCAGTCTGGGAACAGCATCCAGTGCACACATGCTAGGGATGTCCCAGTCTGAGTCTTATTTCTCTCCCTGTCCCGAAGCGTGTCGCACGCAGCTCTGTTTACCAGCCTTGCTGTGATCTTGCTCATGCCTGCCTTTTCTGTTTGGAAAGGATGATGCTTTTTTTCTTATTCCTGTATATTCCAAAGTCTTTTAGGCCACATCTGGGACAACAAGAACTTGAGTCTTTGCGGGCCCGAGAGTCCTTGGAATGGAAGCGGGAGCAGGCTTTCTGTTCTAAAACCTGCCAAAACTCCTGGAGGTGACAGACCCATTGAAAATCCTGTCAAGGACGTGTAATAAAACAAAACAAGACCTTGGCCTCTGTCATGATTTACAGATGTCCTCCAGGGCCACTATTCATTTTTGACAGGTGGGATAAGTTCGGATTTGTTTAAGGCTGAAACCTGGCCAGCAGTTGGAGAAAAGTACAAATGATGCTATATCAAGAGTGAAAGAAATGTGACACATGGGGGCCACTCCTCTGTGCCTCACACTATTACGTCCCCTGATAGTTGACTTAGAGACACGTTCACTAGGTATGTTCAATCCCTATCATGTACTGAATCCTGTGCTGGATGGTGGGTATACAGACAATATACATCCTCCATTTCATTGGCCCCAGGAGGAATGGGGCGTCCAGAGAAAGTTCTTTTAATTAGCTGACCGGGACCTGTTTTTCTTGTAACACAACCTGACGTGCCTAAGAGGCTATCAGAACAAGCCTAAGATACGAAGATCAGAATTTCAGAACATCATGGTTAAAAGTATCAGAATTTTCCCAGTATTTCTGGACACGAGGCAATCAAGGATCCCTTCTGACAGAGAATAAGATAATGGAGTTAAGGAGGGGAAAAGAACCATCTTCACAGAGTGGATTCTAGTTTAATTCTCTGATCTTATTGTCACAGGTGATTAGCCACCTGCAAACTTAAAACCTCCAAAGAAGAGTCTTTTGAAATATACCAGAGTCCCCTTCCCCACAGGTACACACACGCACCTTGCGTGCTCGCTCACCTGCAAGTTTAAAAATAGGAACCCCGGTGTTGCCATGACTCCCAGTGCTACTGAGCAGCCTTGCTCTCCCTCAGATGTGCTTGCGATTCACAATACGGGTTAGCAAGGATCTGGCTCAGAGCGGCCTCTAGCGGTTCGATCCTCAGGGACGTGCTTCCTTCCTGGATCATTCAGCCCAATTGCCAAATTAACCCACACTAGACAAGTTGAACACTTGTGTGTTCTGAAACATCCTGCCTGTGGTCAGCTCTTTGCAGAATCGTTCTCATCGGCAATGCATAACAAACCAGTTGGCACCTACTGTTGCTCAGAACTGTGGGGAACGGTCCAGTAGTTCACTGTCTTGTAGGGGCCCCAAGATCCGCATCCCACACACACTTAGCAGCAGCAGGAGAGCTGGGGTGGGAGAGGTAGTGATGACAAAGGAGGTAATTCCAATAAAGTATGTTTGCTCTTATCATCAGAAGTTACCATTTTCCTTTTTCAGATAAAGGAGCCTTCTAAAATGTATC
Source organism: Mirounga leonina (assembly GCF_011800145.1). Taxonomy (NCBI): domain Eukaryota; kingdom Metazoa; phylum Chordata; class Mammalia; order Carnivora; family Phocidae; genus Mirounga; species Mirounga leonina. The sequence goes on from NW_023270504.1 coordinate 19,429,620, forward strand.
ACTGATTCAACAAGCTCAGGGAAGTGTTAATATGCTGACTTGCTCCCATGTTATCTTCCGTTCCCTGTGTTTTGAGTTCCCTGTGTCAGTAGATCTCAGTCCTCACCGTGTGGGGTTAGATTTTCCTGGGGAGCTTTAAGAAACCATACAGATCTCAAGGCCCGACCCTGCAAATTCTGATTTAGTTGAATGGGAAGGAAGTAGGGGCCCTGGAATGAACATCTATTAAAAGCTCCTAAGTTGATTCTAAAGGGCAGTCCGGGGTGGAAATGGCTGTTCTCAACTTCAAGGTCCTTTTTGTGGCCCCAGCGAACAGAATGGGGTGAAAGGCAGTGATAGTTTTGCAGAAATTTGAACTTGGTGCTAATGAAAGCATCCTTTCTTTGATTCTTTCCTAATGATCAGTCTAAAAATTGGGATTCCCTATTAGGGCTGTGAAATTCAATTTCTGGAAAGGGTAGAGGATGTGGACATTTCATCAGTGATGATCCTCTTGCAGGTGGTCATGATGTACTGGTACGGTTTTTGGTCCTTTTGCTGATGCTCCATGTGTCTGTTTTGTGCAGAGAGGTGAGTTCCCATCAGTAAAGCTAGCAACATGAGCATCAAAACAAATCTGACTTTAAATGGCGTTCCAGTTCTTCTGTACATAGATTGGTTACAAACCCCAAAGAAACAGAACTTCAAAGCTTCGACTTTGATGTCTGCTGGTCTTGAGAAATTTATGCTTTGCCAAATTTTGGACTGTACAAGTGGTTTTAAAATGAAAGTTATTAGCACTAGAAAATGATGTTCTTTGTATTACTACGCTGTTATTACATTTAATGGAATTGCTCCCTAAAGTGCCACAGAATGAAATCAAAGGGAAAACAGTTTAGAATAAGGAAGACACAGGATGAGGGCCAAGGTGAGAAAGGAAATGGTGGACCGCCCCAGTCTCCCCACCCTTCGCCGGAGCCTGGGAGAGCCCTCCTTCAGGGGGACCAGTTGAATTGGGCTTGATAATGGTCTGGCAGGGGGTTGCAGGGGGTTTCATAATGTGTGGCATTATTGGGGTTCCTGACTGCTGTGAACAAGCAAGAGAGGGAGGCCACAGCATCGCTTTGGAATTGTATTAAGGAAGGACGTAATTTTGTGCAATGCCATCTGTCTGACAAAAGACTTTGCACGGCATAGGAGACTTTACGTTTGTCCAAAGAAATAAGAAAAAGAAGAGAAACACTGCCTATTGTTAAAGCCCTTTGTGATTTGTAAGAGAGAGAGAGAACCATGACAGAGTCCCCAGACACACTTACCAAGTAGGTGATGATTACCTGACTGTTCTCATTGCCTTTGACCCCTGGCTTCCACCCAGCCAGCCGTCTCTCCCACATTTATCATGAAGGTGCCTGGATGAACAGATGGCATTTTGCATCCTGTCCTTAAGGCCACCAGACTTGGGCTTCCTTGAATGAGCTGGAGGGAATACTGAGTCGCAAATACTTGTTCTTCTCCAAGCTCAAGATTCCAGATCTGAGCTATTGTGTGGAGCTTTCTGTCATCTCTTCACCAATAGCGTAACATGAGGGAGGAACTAAGGACTATTAAGAAACATTCATTAATTGCTCCAGAGTGCATTTTCCCTCTTTGGGACTCAACCAGGCATGTTCTAATATTGAGCTGGCTCCTCAAGGTTGAATTGAAAATGTCTCATGCAGGCAGTCAAATCTTTATTTTGCATATGCCCGAAGACTGGTGCCATAAAGTAGGATTATGTGTTTAGCTGTTTGTTTCTAAGCATATAGAGGTTTTTCCAGATTTCCTATCACGGGCACATGAGACCATACTGGGTTTTGCATTGGAGGAGAAGGGTGGACAAAAGGAGTTAGCGCTACTCCACTGCAGTCCTCAGACAGTTCTGGAGCTGTGAATCTTAGTGCCTGAGAGCCATGGCCATTTAGTGTCGCTTCTCTTTACAGGGATTTCCTTTCCCTTCTTGGCATTGTTTTCGTCTTGCCTCAAGTGACGTCAACTTCATTTCATCCTGGCTATTTGGTGTTGTCTTAAGAACCTGGCAGCGAGGAGAAGGGGCATGACAGTTAATCTCTCCAGAGCACCTCACTGTGCTGCCCACCATGCTTCTGTGTTAAGTCAAAGGGGTGACCTAGAAAATCCATGTGTCTCCTGGAGGAGCCGAGGGGACAACCGAGAGTGGTCGCCTGGTGGGGGTTCCCCCACCCTTTTCTGTGGGAGATGATAGTTCATATATCTCACTGTTGTCAGGAAGACCGAGATATATTTCTCTTTCTATTGCAAAGGTAAAAGTGGAAAGTGGGAAAAGAGAAAGCAAGCACAGCATTTGATTCAGCCTTTGAAATCTTTTGGGTCCCGTGTAAAGGACACACATGCTAAGTCTGTCAGCCCTGCCAATGACACGTGCTTCAGATTGTGAGCTTTTTTTTTTTTTTTCCAAAAAAAATTGCCTGTTCCTTCCATTCCTTCTGAGCACTGGGAAAGGATCCTGCTTCTCCACACTTGGTTGTACCAGCTGTCGAATCAGTCACTCTGGTTATTAGTAAGCAGCAGGGAAATGTGTCTATAAAAAAAGAAATTGACAGGAGACAGAAAGAAGGAACAGGACCTGTCTGAGGGGAAGGAGACACTTCAGAAATAAAAAAGAGCAGGCATGATCCTGGAATGCCTAGGTGCTGGGCCCCTGGTCAGAGCCCTAGAACATTCGGAGGAGGAAGGGTCCATCCTGATGGAGGAAAGATGCTGTGGAAGGAAGAGTAGTGTTACAACAGGAGAGCAGTCCACCCCAACATAGCAGCGTTGTGCCTTGATAGGAAAATGAAAACCCTGCTTTTGTGAATTTAATTCAGGGCTAAGGAGGGGTGCATGCTCAAAATTTCTCCAATATATTGTGCTTTCCTTAACCAAGGAGGAAGAGCCAGGGCCTGATCAAACATCAATTCCAAAAACATGACAAAATCCCCGCCAAGCATCTTCCAGGAAGGGGATGTCTAATAGTTGCATTGGATGATGAAAAGACCATCACCTGGGCATCTGTATTTTTTTGGATGGAGACATTGTCATTGAAGACCTGAAAGTGGCTAGCATAGTCTTTCTCAAATCAAGATGGGGATGAGGAAGAAGTTGTAGCCCATGACTTACTGAATTACATAGATTTTAGTATGCTGTAAATAATGAAGAATTGGATATCTAGAGCAGAAAGCTCACTTTTCCATAAATCTCTGATAGTTTCTTTTTATACATTGGATGAGCTATATATTCCTTAGCAAGCCCATAAGACTCTTGAATATCTGGGCCCAACTTTCATGATTGGGCTTATCTGCATCCCTCTTCCATCTCCCCACTGTGCCCCAGCATACACTGCTTGGGATCCAAGCAACAGCCAATGACTGGGCTACCTGACTGGCTATTCTCTGTGACCAGTTTTTTTACTACTTCATATATCTGCATGGTTTGTTCTCACTAATGCTCCTCTCTGAGTTCCCTTGGTGAATACATGAATGTCCTTTAAGATCTGACTCAAGTGTCATCTCCTCATCATGAAGCCTTCTCTAACAATTCGAGGCAGAATTAGTTATTCCTTCCTTTGGGCTCCAGTAGCCCTGTGTTCATACTTCTGTTACAACACTTAGATGTGCAAAGCAGTTCCAATTTAAAAGTATATCTGGGAGTGTTTAAGTCTGGGAAGGTCTTTTGTAGCTACCCCGGGACTCCTTGTACAGAAGACTCATACATGTTTTATTGAATGAAAATGTGAATGAATCAATAAAGATGGGAGGCAGGGCTTGTGCATGGGGAGTGAAAAAGTGGTTATTCATTTTAAAAATTAAGTATGCTATCCTTCATGTGTGAAGGTGAGTTTTCTGATTCATTGGCAGTAAAACATGGGCTCTGAACTAGTTTTCTACATTTGTTTTATGTGCAGGGAGGGGTCATGTGGTCTTTTGCCCTATAATCTGTGACATCCTTGGAAATTATTCCTCTCTGCCCTTTCTTCCTTTTCTATATGCCATCAGTCAAACCCCAGTAACTCCTGCATGGCCTCTAAGTTACGTCAGTCTTTCCTCTCTGCTTCCATAGTCACTGTCTTCATTAGCTTGTGCCTGGATTCCTAGAACCATGTCCTTTTAATACCACACAAAGAATTTTACCCACTGTCAGATTTATAATTTTCAAATATCATTTGGATCATTTTACTCATGTGATTAAGGACCTGTGGGGACTTCTTTTGGCCAAATTGAAATTTAGCATGGCAGTCCTCCTCCCTGGATAGCAAATTACTGATCTCAAAACCTGATCTTATATTCACTTTCCAAAAGGGATGACTTTTCTAGGCAAACCCTTCTCTTTTCCATCCAGACCAATGTGGTCCATATAGTGGAGGGGATAATCTGCTGGGAGGCAGGAGAACATGGTTCTCTTTCCAGTTTTGCTCCTAATTAGCTGTGTTACAAGTCATCTTACCTTTCCAGACTATGGTTTTCTCATTTGTAAAATAAGGTCTTAGGAGAGGTGCTTGCTTGAAAGGAATTCGGAGGAGTTGAGCCCTATCTATGTTCCTTGTGATTCTCAAGTCCTTTGATTTTTTGATTTTATGAGGTATTAAATTTCTGTGTTTCCTTCCAACCTTATGATCAATGAAGTAGCTTGAATAGGTTTTGAACCCAGAATCTTGGCTTCATCTCCAACACACTATTCTCCACTAGCTGACTTAGCACCAGAACAGGGATGGAGAGTAAGGGCCTCTGTGTTAGCCTGCCTTTTGCATGGATCCACAGAATACTGGGAGCAGTCCTTTTTCAGATTGGTTTTAGTTTTTTGGTTCAGCCAAGCTTTTGATTCACTTGATAAAGAAAAATAAATGGGCCAGATTTGATTTTCTTTGATTGAAAAGATTTATTTTCTATTCTTCCTGCCTCAGCAAACACTAACCTGCAGGTATTCACAGTCTAGTTACCCAATTCCGGGCTGAGTTTCTTGAATCTGCCTCTTCCTCTTCTCAGGCCTAATTTTTGATAGAGCATTTGCTTTTTAAGAAACCCACGTGAGGATGAATGAGGTCAAGGTCAGGATATGGGCCTCAAACTACTTCTTGTCAGCTTTTCTTATTTGATAGGTTCTACTCATGGAATTGTTCCCATGCCACAGTTGAATTTTTGTGGTATAACCACATAAAGTTTGCCCTCCACCACTTTTCTCCATCTCAGGGGAATGGCATGTGCATCCTTCCATTTGCATGTGTTAGAAATTTGCAAGTCATCTTTGCTTCTTTCCTCTCCCTCAGCCCTTAATCTAATCAGTTTTCTAATCTTACTGGTTCTACGGTAAAATATATTTCAAATATCTCCACTTTCCCCCCCATTTCCCCTAAAGTCCTAGTTAAATCACACACACACACACACACACACACACACACACGGTTTTTTAGTGTTTGTGTCTTCCTCAGACTAGACTATTAGCTCCATGTTGGCAGCAATGTATCAGTCTCCCACACCATTGCATTTTAATGCTTAGCACTTTAATTGGCTCAGAGCAGGCACTCATTAAATATTCGTTGAATGAGCAAATTCACTTAAGCTAATTGTAAAATTAAGCTTGATTATCTATAGACTTGATTTTCTCTGGGCCTTTGGATTATCTATTTAAGACTTTATTTCAGGTTCTATTCTTAGATTCTTTATATTGTCAACAAATAATGCAGCACCTACTCTGTGCACAGAGCTGTGCTCAGTGTGAAGGACAACACAACAGAAAAGACATGTTCTGATTCTTTTCAGATTTTAAATTTAGTTGAAGCAAAGCCTGCACACACAAAAATGTGTACTTTTACAAGACAGAATATGACAAAATGCCTCAAATAGATAGTACAGTTAATATGCTCTAGTCAAGAAATGTTGCCTATGTAGGCTGAAGTTGCAGCCTTGAAACATTGTGGAGGATTTGGAGGCAGTGGAACTTGACCTAGCCTTTGAGGAATGTGGAATCTAGAGGTCTAAGCAAGGTGACGTTTCTCTAGTTGGGAATGATAGCATGAGCAGAGATTTGGACTTGACACTTGACACTGAATATTCATGCGAGGGTTATGTTGGGATCAACTTAACCTGAATGGAATTATAGACAAGTAATAGGAAACAAGTATGGGGTTAAGAGTGGGACAGAGTTGGTTTTTTGAAGGACAGCATGCTATAGTAGGAAAAAGTACCATATTGGGAGTTGGCATCTCATTATGTGACCTTAATCAAGTCATTTACTCTGTCTGCATCTCCTCAAAAAAAAAAAAAAAAAAAATAGTATGGTAAATAGCACGTATCAGTAAAAGGTAGGATTATATCAACTTTTAGTTATTCTGTGTTAAGGATTTGAATTAGACACCACTGGCATATCTGTCTGCTTTAGAATCTTCTATGAAACAACCTATTTAGTTCTTGAATCCCTGGCTTGGGCTGAATGAATGTCACTACTAACTGGTAAGTCATGAAAACCCAGAAAGTTAGATTAATGTGATTTAACCTTATCCTGGGAGGTAACCATAGGAAAGACTTGATTATGTGGTTATCTTAAGATTAATCTTGTATGACTATATGAGGCAATGGGAAAAGTGACCCAAAGGTGGGGAGACAAGTCAGACCTGCTCCAAATGCAGTGAAAGGGCCAGAATGTTCGTGGTCTCAGGGATTGCAAAAGAATTTTGAAGTTTACTTCTTTAGGATCTGGTAGTATCCCATATAGAGATAATACAGGAGATAAAATATCAAAGCTGGCTTTTCAGTCTTGAGATTGAAAGGATGGTGAGGGATCAAGGGAAATTGAGCAGTTGAAGTGGGAGCCTGTTTTCCACAGAAGATGTGTTAAATTCTGAGCTGAGGGCTGCACATGTTGGTGAGATATCTTGAAGTGCCTACAGCAGTCTGGAATGTGAGGTTACAGATTTGAAATTCATCAGCATAGTGTTGATACAGGTGTCAGTGACCAGCTGAGAAAAGATCAGTTCTCTCAGGAGAGCAGTTTCTAGAGAAAGTAAAGTGAGATTCCTACTGGGCCACCCAGAACAGTTGGAGGGAAGGAGGAGGCAGAAAATTCAGCAAAGGTCACAGGCCTGGTGGAGGTGGAGGGAAGACTGTGGTCAGCTCGGTAAGGGGCAGGTTATTGAAGTCCAAAGAAATGACTTTTAAGAAAAAAAAAGGATCAGGGGCACTTTGGTGGCTCAGTCGGTTAAGCCACTGCCTTCAGCTCAGGTCACGATCCCAGGGTCCTGGGATCGAGCCCCGCATCGGGCTCCTGCTCAGCGGGAAGCCTGCTTCTCCCTCTCCCACTCCCCCTGCTTGTGTTCCCTCTCTCGCTGTCAAATAAATAAATAAAATCTTAAAAAAAAAAAAGAAAGAAAGAAAGAAAAAAGGGGTCAGTAGTGTCAAATGTGGTAGAGAGGACAGACATTTGTGGACTATAATCTTTTATTTCCTCTTTTATACCATCAACTACCATTAATTGTCAGTTGATTCTTTTTTTATTATTATTATTCAGGTCCATTGCCTAATTTTTTAATCATTTTATAATTTTTTAAACAGTGTAGGGAAAGAATTAAAGGGAAGGGAAGGATTTAAGCATTCTACTCTATTACAAGGTATAGGAAAAGGTCGGTGGGGAAGGTGCTTAATACTCACTATTGGTAAAATAAAATTGGGGCCATTTGCATGATATCAGAAGCCAGGTGGATCTCTTGGTATCCTGGCCCCTGTACCTGTTCAGTTGGTGGCTTTGGCCAGGTTACCTAAGCCCTCTGAGCATCTTCAGCTGTAAAAGCAGAGGTAACACTGAAGGCTACCTGTTATTTTCATGCTGGTCAAATGAGACTGAATGCAAGGTTTTTAGCAGAGGCCTGATACAAAGAAAATGCTCATTGTTAATTATCTTTTTTTTTTTTTTTTGGACTATCCCTGCAGAGAATTAAATGGGATACTGTATTTATTAAGTGTACACATTGAAGATTTTATTTTCCTTCCTCATTTTTTCCCAAGAGGGACAGATTTCTTCCAGTCAAGTTTTATAAGACCAAGATCTCTATGAAATCTAGACAGCTACTTGCTCCTGAATCTTCCTCGCCATGGGCTCCCAGCATTGATTAGTCTAAAGCATGGAGAGAGCACATCTGTGAGGAATGCTGAGGAACAGGCCTGGAAATGCTACATGATGGGAGGAATGAGGTGATCTTAAGTCTCTCGGTGTGAAGTGTTCTGCTGATGTCGGAATGGGGAATCATCCTGAAAGAAAAAAAAAAAGTGTATATTTCTGAGAGCAAAGATGCATGTGCTGACAATTTAGATTTTTGCCCAGATATGCTGGCATTTTCTTTCTGGGGGCGGTTCTTATGTTTCCAACAGTGTTCCCACTGCATACCATGTTCTCTCCTCCTCCCACCCCCCTACCCATATGTCTTCCTCTTTGTCTCGCCCACCCTACTCCTGGTTTCTTTCTGTCTCTCTCTTCTCATAGGTTATTTCCCTTTAGTAACAAAGTGAATCCTGTCATAGAAGATAGGACTACTTTCCCTAAACCCATTCTCCCCATCTTCAGCTATTTCTTTTCTGAAAGTTCTGGAATGGGCAAGAGATCTGGTGAAAATAGTCCTTTCTACATATTCTGTTGTACTTCTCCCATGTTTCTTTTCCCTCCAATAATTCATTTGGCATTGTTCTGTCTCCCTGGCTTCCCCAGGTGTCTTCCCTAATAGCTCTTCCTTTCCTCCTCCTCCAAGACTGTCTTCCCATGAATTGGCTAGTCCCAGCGCAAGAATGATCTGGCCTTGGAAATCTTCTTCATTCAAAAGTGAGGGCAGACAGAGAACCCCACAGAAATGGGAGGGACAGAAGGACTGAAGGTTTCTGAGAATGAGTTTGGGCATGGGTAAAGGTGACCTGAGCAGCCAGATGCAGCTGCAGGGATGGCAGTGAATTATTTTGGTCGAAGAGTTTTGATAGATGACATGACTCACTGGGACTAGTTTACGTTACCCCTCACTTCCATGTAGGGAGTGAATGTTAGGTTATTGTTAGCATGTTTTAGTTTCTTGTTCTGAAGCACAGGATAGCTAGTGCCAAATAAATGACAGAAAAAAGCAAAACATCAGTCTTAGACTTTAATCACATCGCTGACTTCACCTCTTACTCAGACGGAGACACGGTACCCCAATGAAAATACCATTATATTATGTTGTTTGATTTGTGTGAGAAGACACTTAGGTGTGTAGAGGTTTTACTGTTGGATGATGAGAGAGACAGGTTTGTTTGTTTGTTTGTTTGTTTTCTGAATGCTTTTATAAAAAACTGAAAATAGTATCAGTTCTATGCAAAGAAAAATCCAGAAAAAGAATTGATAGGTAAGAAAGTGGTAGGTTATTTGGACATACTGACCAGAATTATGCTAGTTTACAGGTGACTGTAGGTAATAGAAGTAGCAATAGAAAATTATATTCTGTCCATCTATCCATTCAATTTTTATTGAGCGTTGGCCGTGTGCATACCCAGCCCTAGGTGCTGTGGGAGATCTACCAAGTTTACACTTGATTCCTGCCATTAAGGAATTCTCTATATTCTCAATATTGAAGCACCCACCCAAAGAATGTATGAATGGGCATCCTCCCTCTCTGGGCCTTTTCTGCACATTCCCTTTCTTAAAATTATCTCTGAACCCAAAAAGAGATACTCTGAGGGTCTCTTTAGGAATTAAAGTGCTAACAAGACAAAATGCTGGCTTGAGATGTTTTTAAAAAGTTGATTTTTTTTTTAACGTGTATAGGAAATATTCTGATGCGTGGGGAGTTACGGGCACCCTTTGGTGGTTGACTGATGAAATACTGGAGAACTTTCCGACAGTGGTTCTCAAAATCTGGATCTCAGAAAGTTCCCAGCCCTCAATATGTCTTCCCACCCTTCCTGAAAAGTGCACTGACTCTCTTGCTCCAATATTAGTCCTGCCCAACACATAATCCTGGGGCAGGGCGGGAGGAGGGTGTGTGAAGGGGAGGCGCTACTTAGAGAACAACCCGAGTCCTGGGCTGTTGAATGGAAGCAAAATGATTGCATTTAAATCAGGTTGAAAAGTCATTCATTCATTCACTGTTCAGCCACCGTTTACTGAGTGCCAAACTTGCTACTAGCTTTGTAGATAGAGATAAAAGACAAGGGTTTCTGTCCTTGTAGGGCTCACAATCTCCAGTGACAGACGTGGCTGAGAAAAGAGCTGAAATGCCAAATGCAGTCAGTTTTACAGGCTGTTTGCCTGTGATGTGACAGTAAGGACTGACACACAAGAGCAGGTAAAGGCATGCCACCCCATGCCCAGGGGAAAGGGAACATGCAGACGTATGTTTCTGTGGACCCCCAGTTTCTCCCTTATGAGCAGCTTTCCATTTTACCCCACGATACTGTTATTCAGAGCTGTTAATAGGAACATGGTTTGCCTTTTCTCGTTTTTACCCACAGCCTCCCCCATCCCCAGCAGGAATCTCAGCACCAGATCCTCCCTCCTTCAGAGACAATGACCATCTGAGTCTGTATCTTTGTCACCATTTCACACACTGCAGAAATAATGGGTAAAACATTACGCCTTTAACAGGACTAATCACCATTATTATTGCAATAACAGCATTGATTTGCTTCTTACAGCTTTTAGCATACCCTCCCATATACCAGCTAGACTTTCCAGAATGGTGAAGGAATATGCTGTGGTCTCACAGCTAACAAGGAAGCTCTAGAACCTGGATCACCCAATTCGAAAGCCCCAAAGGACTAGGTGCAAATCCTCACAATTCCAAAGGTTTTTATACACGGCCTTGGTAAAATGAAGCTCCACCGTGATACTGTAAATCTACAGATCAGTTGAAGAACTCATGGGGAACCACCAGTGAAACGTAGGCTAGAGGTGAATACTGCTGGAACCATGACCATGGGATATAGCAAACAAAAGCATTGAGCTGGAAATCAGAAGACTACATCCCAGCCTACACTCTGCCTTCTCCTAGCACAAGTCACTTAGCTGCTTTGTGTCTTAGTTGCCTCTTCCATAAAATGTAGAGAATGAGCTAAATGATCCCCAAGGTTAAGAACACAGACTTTGGAGCCTGGCTCTGCCACTTTCTCGTTGTGTGACATGAAGCTAGTTATTTCATCTTTCTGAGCCTCAGTTTTCTCTTCCCAGAAAATGGGGATAATAACTGTAACTTATAACTCTTAACTTATAGAATTGTTAGGAGTATTAAAGAAGTCCATAATTTTAAGTGATTAAACAGTGTGTGGTTTAGGGTAAATGCTATATAATTGTTTCTTGAATTAAAAAATTGGTCCCTTCAGCTCCACAATATTATAGGTCTTTGAAGCTTAGTTATCACTGGAAGTAGAGAAAGAAAGTACAGTTTACAAAGGACGCGTTGAGAAGGGGAATGCTGAGATGGCAAAGCGTTATGATGACTTCAGCAGGAAACTCAAGAAAAAGGGGTAGAGTGTAAAAAAAAAATTCGCTATTTCATTGGCATAGGTGTATATTCATGCCAAAGATCTTAGGGAAGCAGAGGGAGGTGGTGTCAGGCTTTGGGCCTTCCAGACACAAAGCAGAACAATTGGAGATCTGCAGGAAACTCTGGCCTGGTCCAGTGGTCTGGGGTGTCATTATCAAGTTCATTTTGTAGTTAATGACAGCTGGCTTGCTTATCCCCCCGCTCCCATTCTTGAAGGTCACCCCGGTTCGGGGCTCCCTCATCCTGGCGCTGTCGGAACTCAGGGTCCAGTGAAGTTGGAGTTTCTCCTCGAGCCTTTGGGGCCTCTTCCCTGGACATTGCTTCACATACAATTGCTTAGCACCATTACTTGTTAAATAGAGGGAAAATGAAAATATCCTAGTTGCCTGCATTCCAGTTCTGTGACGTCTCCCCATAGACTGGCCTACCGAAATAAATCCCAGCAATAAGAAGGCAGAAGCCTGCAGGCGTCTGTGTATCTGGTCTGATCGGTTTCCCTCATTCTTGACCGAGTCCTGTCTCTTGCTCATGCTGGGGCACAACCTGTAGCTCCTCGCTGTCCGTTCAGCCTAAGAAACGGTTGTTTAAAACAGGGATCTTGAGCCTTGGCTTCCTCATCTGTGTGACAGGAGATCACTTGCAAATGTAGTGCGATGATCAAATGAGATGAAAAGTCAGAACGCCTCAACTACAGCACTGCCCCCCTCCTGTCTCCCTCCTCCCCTTCCCTGTCACCTGCCCACCCTCCTCTCCCCTCCCCTGCCAGCTCCTTTCCTCTCCTCCTTCCATTCTTCTTTGTATTTAAAGTGACACAGTTTGGTGACTAATTCCTGATCTGCTCTTTGATTTCCCCAGAAGGGGATCTAATCCCTCCAGGGGACACTGTTGTCCTGAGGCTAGACAGTGACAGTGGAGGAAAACAGTGTCCTGGGAAATGAGAAGCAGAGTCATGCCCAGGGAAGGGTGTGCTCAGAGGGGCTTCTGGTAGGCACAGAGCCAAAGAGATTGCAGTGGCTGTATTTGCATTAGTGTTCTGCCTCAGGGAGTTGTTTGCCCTTAACCACCATCTTAATTTACTGATTAAGGTGAAGGGAGAAGACGAAAGGAGGAACTTACCATCTCTTGAGAACCGACTTAGACACTACACTAGAATGCATTAATTTAGACAGTGATTTTTGGAGTCCGTGGTAGGGCCAGGAGCAGTCTCAGGATTCTTTAGCTTGCTTGTAACTTCTCTTCCTCAGAAATAGCTTGTCTTAGCCTTGGCGCAAGAAGTTTCTGTGGGACACAACCTTTGGGAGCAGAAATTAGGGACGAGGGGACGGAGGCAGGGAAAGAGGAAAGGCCAAGGCAAGGCACTTTATTGAGCTGGTAGCCCTGTGGGTGGCTGGTGCGTGATCCCGCCAGGCCTTTCTAGGAGAGCAGATCAGTCAGGTAACCAGTTCTCAGCCTCACGTAGTCCTTCCAGTCTAACATTGCCACCTCCCTAATCTTTGGGCCCCTTTCGCAATATTTTGCCAAAGTCGTTCCATTGTCCACTGCATCATTCACTAGGCCACCAATCCATTAGTATGTTAGGCGTGCCTCTAGGAGTCTTTGCCAGACCTTTGACCCTTAATTCACAAGAAAGTGCTCCCCTGCCAATAAATTCTATATCCCACTCTCCCTCAAAATCCACTTCCATGCGTGCTCCCTGCTTTCTGCAGATTTCTATAGGCCAGGTCTTTCCCTTGCAATTCCTTCGGTATGTAAGCTCTTTCCTCCTAGCTATTTGCCTCCTGCTAGGAGCTGTGTTCTTCAGCTGTACTTGTGCATGACCTGACTCTAGGTATCCACCCAGAGGGAATGAAGGGAGACAGGGGTGTATATCTGGAAGGACAGGAGTCCTATTGAAAAGCACCTGCTTCAGATAAGGTCTTTGGACACTCTCTAAGGTCAGGTTTGTTTCCTCTGACCGTCGGGGTGGAGCTTCTCTTGCCACCTTGGAGGTTTTAGGAAAAATCTTCCCTTGCTAGGCACCCACACGTCCCTCTGTGGGTCTCAGGGTCCCATTCTTTTCCCATTAGGATTTTCACGTAGGAGACGTTCCAGCGTTGTGCCTTCAGTCTCTTTTGTAGTATTGTCACTGTTCCAGTTAGCTCCTAGGTCTGGTTTTCCACAGTCGGCCCTGTGGCCACAGGCAATGCAAGTCTCCTTAAACATTGGCCTGGGAGACTTCCTGGATGTCACAGAATACCTCGAGTTGATAGCTGGCTGCCCTAACCCTTCCAGTTCCTTTTTTTCAAGACTTGCAGATATTTGACTGAGCTACCATACAACCTGATCCGTCACCCTCTGCCTCCACGTCACCCCAGGCCACCACAGGGGAGAGTCTTAGTATTTGTGGTGCTGGTACATGCCAGGAGTTACCGCCACCCCGCTCACCCCAGCAGTGGGGTCTTTGTTGAACACCACAATCCCAGCTCTAGCTACTCCTGTAAGGAATGATCTTACCCTGAAGGCAGAGCCCTTAGGTAGGTAGGGATTTTTTGTTGTTGTTGTTGTTATGGTTTGGTTTTTTTTTTTTTTTTTTTTTTTTTTAAATGATTCAAAATGAAACCGGAGTTGGGGACCAGAAGAATGTGACAGGGAAGGAGAGAAAATTGATACAAGGATATGTTGTTGGGTTGAGCACTGCTGAGGGCAAGTGATCCTCCATCCTGCCAGAATCCTCTAAGGAGTCTTTAAAGATGTGCCTGAGAACCGTGTCCTGAAAGACGACGACAGGGGCAAGTGTTTGCTTTTCTGCTCCCATTTACTCTCCCACACTTCCAGGTTGCGTCTAGTTCTGATGTACTATGGCATCATGGCAGCGGGGAAGCCCCAGGGTAGGAAGCCAGAGCTGGACAGGATGTGCCTGAAAGGAGGCGCCACGTGAAGCTGGCTGAAGCCTGAGCACACACAGTCCCCTCGTCTATGCCTGAAGGGGGGCACCCAGTGGTGCCGATGCTCGGCCTCCGTGAGACCGGCCGCCTCCTTCATGTGTACCGCGAAGCAGTCCCGCAGCTCAGCTTTCTCTCCAGCCAGGCGGGAGCACAACCGGGAGGACAAAGCCGTGGATCTCGAGTTGTGACTTGGTCCCGCCCAGCCCTGCTGCATTTCCTACTATGTTCACTTTCTCCCGCTCCAAAATAACTTCACACTCTCTCTTCTCACTTCAGACCTAAGGTTCTTCCTCTCCTCTAACTAGCACTCTCTGCTGGTAAATCTGCCTTCTAATTCATTGAGAAAATGGAATTATTTTTCCCAGGAACGTCTTCATTTTTATACTACCAAATCTACCAGCCTACCTACATCAGTAGCCTTCAGATAATGACCAGAAAGGCCAGTGTGGCTTTAGCTTTGCCAGAAACCCTGAACTTGGTAGTGTGATGGTCTCCTATGCAAGTGCCCCTGTGTCCCTTTTCTTTTTCCACTATTTTATTTTTTTCATCATGGTAAGTATACTCTTTAATCCCCATTCCCAGTTTCCCCCACACGTCTCCTCTCTGATAACCACGAGTTTGTTCTCCATAGTTAAGAGTCTGTTTCTTGGTGTGTCTCTCTTTTTTTTTTCCTTTGCTCACTTGTTTTGTTTCCTAAATTCCACAGATGACTGAGATCATATGGTATTTGTCTTGCTCTGGGTCTCTTCTTATAGTAATATGACGGTAAGCCAGAGTGTTACTGTCATTTGGTTATTAGGAAGGGTTTCCCTTGGCTGATGTGCCATATGAAAACAAATATTTGTTAAAATTTATTGGGAAATTTAGATACTTTCCTGAAAGGGAGCTACATCCAAGCTTTGGAATTTACAGCAAAGTACCAAGGTGATTTATTGATGCTTGTCTGATTAGTATGGACAAGTGAATGAAGGAGTAGGTCTACACCTGAGTCTTCATTCAAATGGGAAAAAGCAAACATGAATAACATGTATGAGTGACAGGATGCCTTGTGCACGTATTTGTACAGGGGATTGATTCAGGAAGCGAGTAGATCAGTGTGTGGAGGAGCGATAGGAGTGGCGGGTTGTACGCGGGAGTGATAGTCTCCTCTCTTGGATGGTGGGGGTAGGTCAGCTTCTGGCTCTGGAAGTGGAAGATGAGTGATGATGGGCCATAGTGCATCTGGAAAGGACTTCTGTGTGTGAGGGACTATTTGGGGAGGATTCATGCATATGAGAGCAGATGTGTGGGTGGATGGTGGCCTCTAACACTGTGAGTAGTTGAGCCTGAGCATGTGCCTGAGCCAAGTAGGCAGGGCAGTACTCTTGCATATTTTAGAGTGGGAGTCTTGGTAGATAAGGGCTTCTTTAGTCATCATGCATGTGTCTGAGTTGGAGAGAGGTCACTGAAGCCTGTTTTCTCCTCTTTTTCCACTTACAACATGAAGGGAACCAGTGAGTGTACCCCCTTTTAAAATTAAATACACCCAAACTGCATGATCAGTTATAGCCCTGTGTTGCATTAACTTTCTCCTCTCTACTACACTTAACCTCATGTGACAGAGGTTGACTACCAGGGGTGTCACGTGGTTGACTGAAGGGGCTTCCGGATTCTCTTTAGAAGCTGCTGTGCAAGGCAGCATTATAGTTTCTCTTCTTTACATTTTTTACATTTTTTACCATCTCTAGTCCCATAGGAGATGCCTAGAGAAGCTTCCCAACACCATAAAATGCTGTAGGGCAAAGCAAGCAATTTATACTTGGGTATAAGCCAACAACAGCTCCTGCTTCTACCCCCTCCCCTCACCATTCATCTGTGAAACTGCCTTGGTCCAGGTGTTTGCCCTTTTTCCTGGGTATTTCCTGCTCAGCACTTGAAGGCTTGTGTGGACTTTCACAGCTGTGGTTCTCTCCTTAAAATACTCTTCGTTGAGGGGTGCCTGGGTGGCTCAGTCGGTTAAGCGTCTGCCTTCCACTCAGGTCATGATCCCGTGGTCCTGGGATGGAGCCCCGCATCGGGCTCCCTGCACAGTGGGGAGCCTGTTTCTCCCTCTGCCTGCTTCTCTCCCTACTTCTTCCCCTGCTTGTGCTCTCTCCCTCTCTCTGACAAATAAAAAAATACTCTTCATTGAGTTTCTTGAATGATCAGCATGAGAGGCTTTGTCTCCTCACCTTAAGAGTGAAAAGTAGTGGGGTGCCTGGGTGGCTCAGTCGTTATGTGTCTGCCTTCAGCTCAGGTCATGATCCCAGGGTCCTGGGATGGAGCCCTGCATCAGGCTCCCTCCTCAGCGGGGAATCTGCTTCTCCCTCTCCCACTCCCCCTGCTTGTGTTCCCTCTCTCACTGTGTCTCTCTCTGTCAGATAAATAAATAAAATCTTTAAAAAAAAAAAAAAAGAGTGAAAAGTAGGAGGAAAAGCAGCCTGTGTGGCCTGCAGGTGACAGAGGTATTGTTCTGGGACCTGAAGTCCCCCCTCCCCCCTTCTACAGAGAAGTATACAGGAGCAGCCACAGCTGAATCCCCACCCAGAGGGAGACAGAAGTGTGTGTGTGTGGTAGATGCGGTGGGGGGAGGGGGGGTGGATGGAGTGGACCATGTCAAGAATAAAGAGAAAATGGTTGCCTATGAGAGCCAAAAGACTTCTTTCCATAAAGAGAAGCAGGAAATCATCATTATAGATTCAAGAGAGAAAGCAGGTCATGGAGGAGAGAAAAGAGGAAAGATGTGACAGAAAACATGGGAAGGAAGGGCCCCAAAGAGTGTCCTTCCTGGTTAAGGACTGTGCCTCAGTATTTGCCCCTGTGCTCCCTCTGGGATTGACCGACCTGTCCTTTTATTGTGAGGGAGAACTGTGGCCATCAGGGAAGCTACCTCCAGGGACAAAGAGATTGTGATTTGTAGAAAAGGGACAGGTTTGTTTTCCACTTTGGACCCCCACCCACTGCCAGGCTGTGCTTTCACCTCACCTCCTGTGCTTTTTTGTATTTTTCACTTTTGATTTAGGACAGTGAAGGCATAGGTAGAGTGGTTTCTGAGAGATCGGAAATCCTGAAGAAGAAGTTGACCATCTGTCATGGTTTTGGGAAAAAAGGAGTGGTTCTTGTGGGTTTTCTCACTTCCACTTCATTATCATCCAGCACATATTTATGGAATGCCTACTGGGTTCGGACAGTGTGCCAGGAGCACCACTATACCAGCTACAGTATTGGGCACATTTATAAAAATATCAGATTTAGTTTGTGATGCTATGTTGTCGGGCAGTTGTTCTACCATTTTCCAGATGAGAAAACTGAGGCTGACTCAGAGTAACTTGCCCAAGGGCTGCGATGGCAATAACATCCCAAGCGGGGCTTTCTGAGTTTAATTCTAGGGATCCTTTCTGCTTTGCATTTGTTTTAAATCAGAATTGCCATGCTCTGCCTGTTTTCTGAGCTGCAGTATGTTTTAGAGTCAGCCAGACCTCATTATGAATCCCAGATCTACCTACTACCTATTTAACTTGTATAAAACTATCTACACCTCAGCTTTAGCAGTTGTAAAAAAGAGATTTTAATTCCTTATATTGAGGACTTCTATGATGTTTGAGTTATTATTCACATATACACATATATATGGATATATCTATGATCTTTATGTGTATATATATTATATATAGCCTAATATAATGCATAATACACTTCTTAGATAAGAAATGCTAGTCCTCTTTCCCCCATTCCCCCTTCTGATGAGAATTTACTCTCCTTTTCTATGGTTGCACAAAATTTAGTAGTTTTCTGTAGTTTCTTATTCTTGTGATCAAAGAACCAAGCCCTTGCCTATTTAGTCCCATTAGGGTAGGCACAGTATTCCAAGGTGATGGATAGGAAGGACTGTCTCAGTCATAAAGACCAAAGATGGAAAAACTAACACCACTGGGTGTATACAGAACAGGAATAGAATGATAGAGATACTCCACCGCACTAAATCCCCCTCTATTTTGTGTTGTCTTGAAGAATATCATACAGCATTCATTCCCACGGGACAGATTAATCCTTCACCTGAAACTGTGAGAACAGTTTCTTTCATTGAAAACATTTCTTTCTTTCACCTTCCTTTTCCACTCTCATTCCATACCCTTTTCTTTCATCCTTGAAATTTCAGCATTGATCTCTTACGCGGTGTTTCTTCTCACTGCATTGTCTTCCAAAACATGTCCTGTTTCATCTGCTTTCGTCCTCTGTGACAGTAAAGTGTGTGGCCTGTTCAGCCATGGTCCCTCTGAAAGAGTAAGATATTGAATGTTAGAAAAACCTTGGATAAGATGCTGCTGTGTGATTGCTGTGGACCCTGAGAGCTTAGGACATTTTCATATTAAGCACTTAGATTAGTACTGGCTCATAGCGTGACCATTTCTTTCAACATATTATTATTTTTTTAATTCCAGTTAGTTAACATACAGTGCTATATTAGTTTCAGGTGTACAATATAGTGATTCAACAATTCCATATATCGGTGCGCATCAAGATAAGTGTACTCATAATCCCCATCCACCTATATTACCCATCCTCCCACCCTTCTGGTAACCATCTGGTAACCCTCAGTTTGTTCTCTGTAGTTAAGTTTTTTTTTTTTTTGGTTTGTCCCTTTTCCCCCATTTATTCATTTGTTTTATTTCTTTAATTCCACATATGAGTTAAATCATATTATTTAAGTCCCATGTCCTCCATGAAGCCTACTCTGACTTCACCTCCCCACACTGTGCTCTGTTTCTAAACTTACACAGTATTTATTGCCTGTTGCATCACCCTAGTCCCATGTCTTCATTTCATCAAGTGATTTTTATTAAGAGGTTGTTCCATTCAAAACTTTATATTAGGTTTGCTGTAGATAAAGTGGTAAATTAGATATTCATATTCCCGGGAGTTTTCATCCTAGCATGGCTTAGGCTACCGGTTGTCCTTTGATAGTTTAGTTGTAGTTTTTGTTTTTTTAAGCCCTACAGGGAGGATTTTGTGGCTATTAGCTACGTCAGTTTGGACTCAGATCATTATGGACAAGTTAATGATTTGGGAACAGATATTGTAGGGGGAATAAGTGAACACTGGAAGAAACACACCTCCATCACCACTTTGCATAGGGATCAAATTCTTCTGCTTCCACAAATCTTCTGGCTAAAATAGACATGAAAAATTATAATGTCTTAAAAAAAACTTGCTCTTCTGACATCATTATGACCAATTTGTTATTGCTTTGTCATCAAGGGGTCATTTTTGCAATATGCTTCCGGAGCTCATATAGTCTTGTATTGCTCACTTGAAAGATCAGCGTTCAGTTTTTTCTGAGACCATTCTTTTAGAGCATAAGCACTAGACTTCTTAAAATGTGACTTTACCTGTATAATAAGTATTCTAATAAGCAGAGAAATCCAGTTCAAGAAGCCTTTCATTCATTTGCTCACTTATTCATATATTCATTCTACAGTCATGCATGCATTTGTTCAAAACCTTTACCTAAGTGTTGATTGAGTGTTTCTTGTCTTAGAGGATGAAGAACAAAGACAATTCTTTAACCTTCTATGCATGACTATTTCTGAACAGTCCGATATTATTAAGAACTTTGGTAGTCATTTTCTAACCAGAAAGAAAAATATTTCTCAGTGAAATAATGTAGTAAGTTTAACTTGAATGCTGTTAGCTAGACTTTTTGGAATTCACTTTCTGCCACATCTATATTATTCTAGGAGAAGTGAGTATTACCTGGAGGATGATAGCTGAGAGGCTTCAGAAAAGTGAATGAATGAATACATACATGGTATTATTCTCAGAATAACTCTCAGTTCACTCTGTCTGGTCATTTAAAAAATTTTTTGACTTAGTCTTTTTAGTGAGCGTGATTGTCTTCATTACTATCACCATCATACGCTCCACCACCATCCGGTATTTAGCACTGTAAGACCCGTGGTACACTAGCAATGCTCCAGGCACTATGAATGAGAATATTTATCAGAATGATTAGACCACTATCTTCAGGAGCTCGGCACCTAATTTAGCCTTAACAATGCGGCTATAGTGCATAGAAACATATTTCTTAGAATTTTGAAATCTCTTAGAGAAAACTCCTTAATTTGGTTTTCCAAAGAATTAGGTGCTTTATGTCATAAAATATATTCCCAGAACATTTGATCTTCTAGTCTTTCTTACCCATTTTGGGGTAGATGGAAGGCTGGGCACCCTACCAGAATTTCCCCTTAGGCTTGAGATTAAGGGGGAACATCAATACTATTCATCAGAGTTCAAAACCCACACAATGCTTAGGACTCAGCAGGACTCTATGGAATGGGGATATTTTATGGAGAAGATATGACCTCCTTTTCAAAGAGCTTCAAGTCTAGGTGACCTTAAATCATAAGCATAGAAACATAATATTTCTTAGAATTCCCAAATCCCTAGAGAAACGATTTCTCTCCAGTTTCTCTAAAGAAAGAACTGTTCTTTGTTTAAAAATCTTCTCCATATCAAGCCTCAGTCGTGGACTGTTTTTTTCCCACCATATCAGAGGAAGCATCTTACTGAATAGATCTGCTTTCCTCCTGTTTGCTGGGAGTTATTAAAAGAGCTGACTGCAAACAGATTTTTACTGCCTGAATGTGGACTTACATCAGGTAGCACCCAATAAGACTTGACAAGCTGACATCTCTTATCCATCAACAGTGATGGGTGGGGGAGGGGCAACAGGAAGGAGAGACTCTTATTCCCACCTACTTTCTGAGAGACAGACTTTGGTTGAGTGATGTAGGGTCCATTTTTAGAAATCTATTTAATTTCTGAGTTGGAGTTTTAGAGATTTTGTTTATGGAATATAGGGCTAGAAACAATACCCACCTTGTCAATGCTGAACAGAAGCTGAAAATTACATACCCTTTAGGTCACAAAGGAGCAGTAAGATGAGTCCTTTGGAGGAAGGAAAAAATCCTTACAAAACTCCAGTGACAGAGCATCTTAAACACTGCACTGTTCTTTAGCCAGGCAGCCTAACAGCTCTGTGTGATTGGTAATGATGTCAAGCTTTTGTTCAAAAGGAGGAAAAGTCTTGTAAACTTAGATTTCCAAACATGTAAGCTTTATAGCGCCAACTTTTGTCCCATCCTCTTCAGATTTTGCTTTCTTAAACACTGGTGACACTGATTTTTTTCAAAAGAAAAAGCGAAAACTACAGCCAGATTCTGAGTTGTTCACTTACAGAACTTTCATTTTACACGTGGAATGAGAGATGGATACATGTGACTTCTTGTTCTATTAAGAGTATGTTACAAACACTGATGGCTCATTCCTAGGAAAGAAGTAATTCTTGGCTGCCTTTTCATTGGAAGAATATGAATATTGAATTCTGCTTAGTTAATTTTCAGGATAATTAGATTCTGTGATTCTTTTGGAAAGAAGCTGGTGCCACTTTAGTGGGGGAAATCATACTGGTTGTCTTGTGTAAGCTGGGGATCTCTTAAATATGTGAGATCTAAACCATTAAGGTCAATGTTCTTTGAAGATCACTTGCTAAAATTATTAGGACTAATAAGAATGGTGATTTGGTGGAATGAAATCATCAATGTCTGCTAATTATGTTTGCTACAAGCATAAAAGTAGCACATCAAATGGACTGGGAGTGGGAGTGAAAAAGTCATGTTATAAATGTAGAATGCCTTTCAACCAAGGATGTTAAAAGAAGTACCTAACATTTCTCATATTTATTGTGAATGTTTTCTATCTTGTTGATTCCCTGTTATACTTTTAAAAATTATATTCTACTTTACTCTAGGTGGTCAGCATCTTGAAGAGAGGACTGTATGCTATTTTGGATTTCTTACATTTTTAAAACCTTGCCTTGCATACAGATATGGTCAATGAATACTTATTGAAGTGAAATAAATTGAAATGAAGAAATATTTATAGTATAACATATCCTGAATATAAATTAAGACCAAGAGAAGTTATGTCCAAGAACTGTTTGAAGATGTAAAGGTGGCTAGAACCTTGGGAGATAATGATCATATTAACTTAGGGTTTAAAATTTTGAAGATGAATCATTGAACATTATATCAAAAACCAAAGATATACTAGTTGGACTAGTTGGCTAGTTGAATTTAAATAAATAAAAAAATTTTTTTGAAGTTAGAAAACATATGCCCTGTACTTTATGGAAAGATATTTCTAAAGCCAATAGAAAGAGCTTGCTTGACTTGATGTTCAGAAACTAAAATATCATCTAAAGATAAGATTCTAATGAAAATAAAGCTCACTAGATACTTCAACATATATTTTATCTGTGTATTCGGTGACTTTTGACAAATGCTTTCATAGGTGTGACCTCTGTCAAAATATAGAGTATTTTCATTGTCAGATTGGCCTCATGCCCCTTCCTAGTCACTTTCCTACCTACCACTACCACCCCCACCCCCAACATCAAAGGTAACCAACCATTATCTGATTTCTTGCACTATAAATTAATTTAGCCTGTTTCAGAACTTCATATAAATTCAGTCATGCGATATGTATTATTTTGTGTCTGACATCCTTTCAACATAATGTTTTGAGATTCAGCCATGTTGTTGCATTTATCAATAGTTCTGTTTTTAGGCTAATATTCCATTATATAAGTATATTAGAGTATGTTGTTTTCTGTGGATGAACATTTGAGTTGTTTCTAGTTTTGGCTATCATGAATAAAAATGCTGTCAACATTTTTGTTCCGATCCTTTTGTGGGCATAGGTTTTCATTTCTCTTGGGTAAATACCCAGGGGTAGAATTTTGGGGTCATAGGATAGGTATATGTTTAACTTTTGTAAGATATCGCCAAGCCGTTTTTCAAGGTGGTTATATAATTTTACATTCCCACCATAAATGTACGAGCGTTTTAGTCAACAGAGGGAATATGATGCAGGATATTGGAGGGCTGAAGGAACAGAAAGAGAATAGTGGGAAGTAATACCTTTAGAAACAGCTCTTATTCCTGGAGCGAGGACTGTGGTTATCAGAACTTAGAAGCTTAGAGGAAGATATATATATACATATTCATGGTGCCACCTAAGTCTGAGATGGTGCTTAGAGCTCCAAGGAGAAAGTACTGCCCAACTGTTCTTGTTACCTTTGAGTCACTGACTCTTTCTTCTGCCACTGATATTCTGGTCACTGCTTCCAGTTGGTGGGGGTGTTTTCTTTTGGCAATTCAGTTCTAAAATTTTCCCTTTGACTTCCATTTTAAACTTTTGTTTCAAGAGTGTTTGTGATTGCCTGTTTGAGAATTTTTATAACAGCTGCTCTAAAATCTTTCAACATCTGTGTCGTCACGTTGTTGGTGCCTGTTGATTGTCTTTTCCCTTACAAGTTGAGGTCTTTATGGTTTTTTGTGTTATGAGTAACTTTAGATTGTATTTTAAGTACTTGGAATATCATAAGATTCTGAGCCTTGTTTAAAGCCATTAAGTGTGGTGTTACTTTGAATCCTGGTGTTCTTCCCAATATGCATGTTGATACTTGATTTTCAGAAACCTCAAGTAGCTGTTTCATGCCTTCTGTCTAGGTTTTGTAGTTGTGTTCAGTGAGAGAGAAAAGTTGGCATTTATTCTGTTTTACCTGGAACCAGAACCAGTAAACTTGATTTTCAAAAGTACACATGCATAAGATAAAAGAAAACCCACTTATTCATTTATGTATCTAGGTCTATTATTTATTGTCTGGTTACCACCATTAGAATTTAAGTCTCACAAGAGCAAGGATCTTTGTTACCAGTGTATGCCAAGTACTCAGAACAGTTTCTGGAACTAAATACGTATCAAAGGCATTCAATAAATATTTTGGAATGAATGAAAAATAAGCTGATAAACAAGGAATAATAACAGTATTGCAAGAAGATCATTTGAATGACCAATACTTGTGATCTTATGTAAGTTGATTAACCCTCTGTTGTGTATCAGTGTCTTCTTTTATATAATGGGAAAATAATATTTATTTTATAGGGGAAAATGTAGAAAGTGTTCAGCACGTTGTAGGTGCTCAAAAACATAGATTCCATATTTTCTCTCCAGTCCTCTTCAGATGCAGAGACTATAAAAATAACTTAAGATTTGGAGACAAAAGAATAACCAAAAGATGGGATCATTTCACAGGGCTGTTGGTTTTGTGTTAAGTGGATGACAAATGAAAGCAGAAATACTCCATTCCTATTTTCCTTCCATCTTCCCTATTAAGGAAAATGATCTTCAAATGGAAAAGGATAATACCATAGACTTTCAAGTTAGATGGGCTTCACAGATGACTTTTCTTAAGTTCCCTCAGGTTAAGCCCAGTTCTCTCTGTAAAGTGGGAGTAATACGACTCCCACAGAGCTGTTTTAAGTGTGGCAGGATAAAAATCATGGGGGATTCTCCTCATTCCCCAACCTGTCAAAGAGAATCTTATAATTGCCAGCTCAGTTCCAAAACCACTTCTGACGGGCAGTAGTAAACTGGCAACCTTATTCATTTTGTTGCTGTTGACCTTTGGGTCTAGTATGGCTGGGCTAAGTTTGACATGACTCTCTGCCTGCTGAATCTCCACCTACCCTACCTTACTTCTCCTGTAGAAAGCCTGGGTCTTCCTTGGTGCCTGCAGACCAAAACACCACATCCATTGGGCTTCCAGATTTGCTTGGGAACTCAGCTTGGATCCACACCAGAGAAACTCTCTACCAGAGCTCTGTGGGAGACCTAGAAGCCTGTTCCTCTCACCCAATAACCTTGCTCAGTATTTTACTTGTTACTAATTCTCGGTGCATCATTTCTCAACCAAAGAGTTTTATTTTTTTTCATTCCTTCTTTTCTTTCAGGCATTGAATAGAAATACGCTACGCCCCCCCCACACACAAATTTCCAAAAACCTAAATCAGTCAAATTTTTTCACTCTACTGTCCACTAAGCATCCATATTTTATGTATTTTCACATTCTCCACCTAGCCCATGCCCTGCACCAAATAGGTGCTAAATGAAAATTTCAGACTTTAAGACTGCCACACACTCATGCAAGAGATCTAGTAAGTGTTCAAAAAAAAGCCTTGATTTAATTATTCACTGATACAACACTATTTAACTTTTTTTTAGATAACTGCAACATTCTAAAGACTGTGGGAAGATGCTGTTAATGTCTTGGAACTATATAAATATATCGCCAATGGACATCTCGGAGTATCTTCAGTTCTGTTTATTATTCTTTGGTGTCATAGCTATTGAATTCAGGGAGATATAGGGATTGAATATGGAAAGGGGGTCAGAAGCTTCTCCAGCGTCACGGACCATCATTTAAAATATGTCTTTCACAGAGTGTGAGGAAGCCTGCTTAACTGGCTATTATTCAGTATGGAGATTTTCCAAGATGCCACCTGATGCTAGGGTAAAGCTGCTGTTCTCCTTTGAATAAATCTCTTTAGGATGTAAAAGGAACTATAAGGCCTTCATTAATAGGGTGAGAGGTGACCAGCTTGATACTTAGTAGTTTCTTCAGGAATGAAAGCAAAATGAGACTTCCATTTACCATCTCAGGCAGAAAACCAGCTAAGGAGCCAAACCAAAATCATAGGAACATTTTCATTTTTATTATAATCTGTGTTTTAAAAATTCATTGCCACTTATCTACAAGCCCATTGTGATTAAGAAAAATATTTTTGAACAGGAAGGGACTATGGATGCCTTTATGGGCAGCAAGAAGCAAAGAGTTGGAGAGACTGATTTCTATTCCATAGCCGGTCTCGACAAGAAGTTTGGCAAGACATAATGAATGTGGTGCAAGTTCCTGAGTGGAGGGTAAAGGAGCTGTCCCTAGAGCCCGTATCAAAGGGAGGGAAGACAGCCGTGGGAGCTGTCTGGGCCTGGGATGAGGCAGGCCAACATTACTCCTGATGTAGTTGACTGCCAGTTGTCTGCTCCAGGGATCACAGAGCTCTGATGGGTGCAGGGACACAGGTCCAAATGCAGTGATACGGTGAAGGAGATGTGTGCTCCAGCTTGGGGGACTTGGTAAATATCTTTATAGAGAAGGTGGCATCTGAGTTGGGATTTTAAAGGTCGTTAGGACTTTGGTCAGACATGGCTGGAGGGAGGAGGGGTGGATTTATAAGATCAGGGTAGAGGAGGAAACCTGTGAGACTTACTTGGGGAATCCTGCTGTCCATTGATGGACTTTAGATCTGTAGGAGGCATGTTGATATACTGGAAAATATGGTTAAATAATGAGTTTACCTTGGCTTTTTTATTCTCTCTACTGATTGAGTTCTGCTTAGGTCACTGGAAGAAACTTTATTTCATTTGTAACCATTTAGTCTCCCACTGGGAAAGTATGGGTTTATGCGTTTTTCTTTTGATCTTGACAGGGTTAGAATATAATCGTATTGGAGGATGGCACTTCTGATGTCTAATCAGTACTTAATTCTACCGCTAATCCCCGCTTTTCCTCAGCCTTATTGATCCTCAGCCCTTTGCCAGTTCCAATATATTTCTGGGATCAGTAAACACTGTGAGAGTCATCGAATCAAATAATTGGAGAGGACCTCTAGAGGTCATTGTGCCTATAGGTAGATGATTTCCGAAGCCTCCCAAGATGGAGATTTTTTTATTGTCTCTTTGGAGCCCTCTGGAGATGGAGACTGACAGCGTCCTCCAGGGGTTCATTCTAGTAATTAATCAGCTGGAAGCTTCTTCCTTCTGTCTAATTGAAATCTTTCCTGATGTAACTTAATTTATTTTCTCCGGTTTTGTCCACTCTGGGCATAGATAGCAAATGATTACTACAGTGCTAGCAAAAACCCTTCATGAAATTGAAGACAAAATCTCATCACCTTTCTACCCCTCCTTTCTATATTAAACAACTCCGGTTTCTTACACTGTTCATCAAAGGGTTTACTTCCATGTCTTTAGCTATCTTCATTGAAGTTCTCTGAACTATTGAGTTTTTCTACATTATTTGAAAATAATTCCTACAGTGAACAGAAATTTAGACTCAGCACAAAATAACTATTTGGGAGATCTCATTGTGACTTACAATGTGAAGAAGTTCATGGGCCATTTACAGTGGAAGTAAAAATGACTGGTGCTAGGACCAGGTTTTAGGTAGGGACATTGGTAACACAATGCATTTTTATTTATTTTTTATTGTTTTAACAGACTTAATCTCACTGTGGTATACCTATGTTTCTTTGGAATCCTTGTGGATCTGGTCATGTGTCTTGCTGTCATGAAATTACTTCTAAATTATAAACCTAGAGGAGACAAGGCACTGTGCCTTATATTGTCCACTCCTTTTTTGTCTGATCAGTTTGGGGACTGTTTCCTCTCATGTATTTTAGAGTACCTTGTCCAAAGAACCTGAAATAATAGACGTAATGATTACTACAAATAACTGTAGGAATGTATGATACTTATTTGCTCATGAAATGGCTTTGTGGTTTATTAAAAAGCTAAGGAGATAGTGGGTAATGGGGATTAGACAATGTGGGAGAGCAGGGGGATAAAATTCAACATTCATTAGATACTTCCTACATATAAAGCACTGTGTGAGGTGCTGTGGATATCGAAGATGGGTAGAGATAGCATATTACCATCAGAGGAAAAGGCAAAGAATGGATAGGATGGTCCAGTCCAGGTATGTTGGTGTGATGGCACCTGGGCATTGGAGAAGGAGAATCTAAGGAAGTATCGGTTGTGGGAATGTTCCACTGAGCTCAGGTATTTGGCACTGATTTGTCAGATAAGAGGAAACTGGCTCCTCGAAATTTGGTGCTAAGTAAAAGATGAGGAATGGCAAGTATCAGTGACATGCATTTTATTTATAAACAAGGAAATAATTGTAATAATAGAGAATTACTTATGTATTTTATTATATATTTTACTTATATAATATATAGTTACATATTATATATATTATTTATATACATATTAGTTATGTAATATATATTCCTTATATAATACATAATTATAATATATAATAGTATATATAATATACTATTACTATATATGTAATAGTAATAATACATAATATGATTGTAATAATAGTTAAATTCTTTGAGCTTTTACAACATCCCAGGCAAAGTTCTCAGTCTCTCTATACGTAATAATTCATTTAACCTTCAAAGTGGTGCTATGATGCACATACTATTTTATCTCCATTTGATAGAGACAGACAAGGAAATGAATAGGGAGAAGAAATCTCATGGGAATAGAAGGAGTTGAGGGGTCTGAGTGTGAGGTAAGGCGTTTACTTGGAGATGGTGCCAATAGGATTTAGCGATGGGGGGCTCCAGATTAGGTGGCTATGTGGATGTTTCTCTGGTTGGGATGGCACCGAGGGATGGTGTGGTGACCAAGAAGGACTGTAATGCTGCAGGCATTACTTCAGCATATTTCTGAACACAGACGAAAGCAGAATAAGAGGATATCTGTAGGTTGTGTCAGGATTTGGTTTGAGTCATCGAGAGATGCTGGGTAATGGCGCGTGGAGAGATTGGCAGTTGAGCAGTATGTTTCACAGGGATGACATCCTTCCTCTCTTCGTCAGCCCGTGCCCTTCTCCGTTCTTTCTCTTTTCTCACCTATGGCTCTCTGTTCTCCTCTGAGACCCCTGAGGGGCCATTTTCCCCTGGCCCTGCTTGGCTGTGCAGTGGCTGCCTATCTGGTGAGGCCTTCCTCACTCCATCATGCCCTTGGAGCATAGACCTCACTGTTGGCCTCCCAGTGTCCACCATCACACCTTTCCTAGCTGGGATCCACGATACCTTCTTCTCTTCACATAACTGGAGATGCCACCTGCATGACCCCATTATTTCTTATGTCTTTGACAAGTCCCTGCATGACTCATTTCTTCCACACCTTCAGAACTCCTGTCCCGCCCTGTCTCCATTCTTGCTCACTCCTAGTCCTGCTGCAGCCTCTCCCTCACTTTGGATGACAGAGGCAAGTAAATGCCTGAATGTGTACCCTGGGTAGGTTTCTGTGTGAGTTTAGATCTGAATCTGAATATGATTGTGAATGGGAGTGACTATACAGAGGTATGTACACAATTAAGGGTGTATTTGCGCACCTTCCTATACGTGTATATGTGTTCTTTGGGTGGCAAGAGGCAGCTGGGCGTAAACTGATTGAGGTTGTGGTCAACCTTACTTAAAGAAAAGGTTAACTGCACAAAGGTATACAGAGGAGGGTGATTATCTAGTTTTTATAAATTGAAAACATGTTAAATTTCCATTATGAAATTGATCAAATTTTGGTTAATCATTCAACGAAATATGAGTTTTAAAAAATATTACGTGTACTTATGTGTGTGTGTAGGGGAAGAGATGAAAGTATTAAGTGAAAACACAAGGTTAGAACAGTTGTGTATAATATGATATATATTTCTATTGCATTTACATATTCTTGGAAAATGTCTTGAGAAAATTGCTAACATAATAATGCGGTTACCTCTGGAAGGTGACATTATTTCTCTTAACTACATTTTCTGATTTGTCACAGTGAAAAAATAAAAAAATATAAGCTTGCGAGACAACAGCAATATTTTAGGAGCAACAGAAACATGAAGAGTGGGTGCACAGGAAGAGGTCCACTGTTACAGCCAAATAAGGCCCGTTAGCCTTCCTTTCCCTCCTCCAGCTCACCTGATATGAGTGGAATCACAAGAAAAGCCCGCCCACTGCACAAAATCTCTTCCTAATGCTTCTGCCCAATTAGAAATTTATTTGAGTACATCAGTACCCCTGGGAAGGCAAGCATTTTTCAGGGATTTGCAGAACAGTTTAGCCCACAAGTCACATTGGTGCAAATTAGGAAAAGGTATTCATTCCTCAAAACACTTTCCTGCCATGTGCTGGGAAACCATCATGATGAAAACCCGAATTGACCGTGTTCGTGTCCTGATTGCCCTCCTGCGTCTGTGCCAGGACTTTGCTGCCCACTTGTAGGCAGCATTCCTTCCCCGCGGTGTGAGTGTAATGTGTAGTTTGCTTTCCTCCTAGTCTGGCTGACACCTTAGCTCTAAGGAATGGGGGTTGAACACATGGAGGAGCAGTGAATGTGGAGCACCTTGCAAAAGATGCCTGAGAGAGCTCTGAATCTGGAAACTTGGGACAGCCTGAAACAACATGGGGCATCAAACTAAGGAAGAAGAGGGACCCGGAAGGCCAGAGCCTGAGAGAATAGAAAGGAAAGAGAATGAATCCAAAACTGTACTTCAGCTTTTTAGTACTGGTCTGTGCTCTCCTGTGTTCATGAGCGCATGGGAAGTGATCTGTTCATTCTCACAGAGCCTCTCCTCTTGGGGCCTTGGAAGTGAGCTGAATCCCTGGTTTGTAACCAGAATATCCTCCCAGGGATGGAGAGACTTGTGCTGCCGGTGTGTGGACCTCCATGGAGGGCAGATTAACGGGATCTATTCCTGTGTTCAAATCCTAAGGCTCATTTAACAGCAGTGCTTCTTGGTTTAGTGCATAGCCTCTTATGACAATTTTCATTCTAGGTGTTTTCATCTGTCCCTGATCCACCAAAGTCAGGAGCCCGAGAGCAGACCAAGAAACCAATAGATCTCTGAGCAAACAGATGCCATGTGGGTGCTCTGGTTGTGTTGTCATATGATGAAGTGCTCCTTGGATCTAAGCAGTTTTGATTGATTGGTACATAAATTAATCAACTAAAAAGTAAATACTTGAGATTCCCTCTTCAAGGGAAAGATCCTGGCAAGCATATTTTTGAACTAGTCAAATTAGACATTTTTGTGTTAATTAATTTATTTATTTTTAGATTTTTTAAAATTTATTTATTTGATAGAGTAGAGAGAGCACAAGAAGGGGGAGTGGTGGGCAGAATGAGAGGGAAAAGCAGGCTCCCCACAGAGCAGGAAGCCTGATGTGGGACTCAATCCCAGGACCCTGAGATCATGACCTGAGCCAAAGGCAGACGCTTAACCACTGAGCCACCCAGGCACCCCTAAATTAGACATTTTTAACAATTCTAATTCTGTTACTGTGGGAATGATGGTAGAAGCTGAGGAGGGTTTGTCTAAGGCCCCATGGAAAACAGTTCCTGGGAATGATAATGGAAGAACTGTGAGGTACATGAAAGAAATCCATGAGTCATTAGACATTCATTATACAAATCTTAATTAAAGTGATTATTAGTTGGCAAATTGCTAAGGTTCTGTATTGCTGAAATTATTCAAATTAAAAAGAAAGAAAAAACCCTTCTCAGAGTTTGAATTGACCAATATTGATTTGTATAGCAAAGACACTACCCTTCTTTGGTAGAGGAGTTGCATATTGATTTTCAAGAGGCCTTCAAGGATTCTTCTCATGGCAAATCTAAACCTCTGCCTTACTTTGCATTTGTCTTTCATCCAGAGAACCCTGAACTGAGGTTATGTTCAGGAGGATGGGTACAGTTCTCCCCCTGGATCTTTGAGTGTTGGCCTGGAGGAGAAGCCATAGGAACTGGTGAACAGCAGTTCAACATGCAGATTTCGGCTGAGCAGTTCTGGGCTTCCTGTGGTATAGGCCAGCCTTCACCAGCAGAACAGACCCTCCACTGTGATCTGGCCTCATGCAGTGGTAGTAAATTCACTTAGAGCAGATACTGTTGCTGCAGTTGGTGAGATAAACTTCGATGTCTAGTAGAACAAGAACCCTGTGAAGGCAGGGACTGTGTCTATTTTGTTTGCCACTGAATCCCCAGAGCCTAACATGTAATAGTTGTTTGATATTAGTTAAATGAATATTAGTTAAGTGAATAATAAATTAATAAAAAAGTATTGCAGAGGGAGGGTAGTGGGGTACTTGAGCAGAAGCTAAAGAGAAGTTTTTACTTCGATAGAATTATACTGACTGAATTTTTAGTCTCCCAATCTTAATTTTATTCTCTGAGTTGGTCAGTATCAGGGCAATAATCCATACTAACCAAACTCGTAACAGACTGAGGTATTAACCAGATGCCAGTTAGTAATAGTTTCCATTATCAGTTGTTCCATAACCAATCACCTTCAAACTCACTAGTTTAAAATAACAACAATCATTTGGCTAATGATTTGGCAATCTGAGAAGGAATAACAGGGAGAACTTCTTTTAGCTCCAAGTGGCATCAGTTAGAGTGACCAGAGCCAGAGGATCTAATTTCAAGATGGCACATTCCGATAGTGAGCAAACCATTGACGGCTGTCAGATGGGACTCAGTTCTCCTCCACATAGGCCTCTCCATTTGGCTACCTGGGCTTCCTCAAGGCATGGTGGCTAGTTCCACCTGGCACAGTGTTACTTCTGTACTGTCTTGGTCAAAGCAGGCCCCACCCAGTTTGGGGGAGGAGAGGAGAAATAGACTACCTCTTGAAAGAGGAAGTGATGAAGAATTTGTAGCCATTTTTAATGAACTTCCAATATTCACTAAAAATATCTATTAGAAAGATTTTCTACTGATTGATTGCTCACTATACTCTTTTCCTTGTAGGAAATTTCCACAGTTAGCTAAATTACATAGGCCAAGAGGAGGGGGATAGTACTTGGCTTCCTTAAAATTCCTGTCAGTTCCCGCTCCTAAACTCTGACAAATAAATCCACTGGTTTTACTTAGATTGTATGTTTATGATGCAGATGATGTTTTAAAAGTCCCAGTGTGCTAACATCTCCCTCCCCATCCTCCGCACACACAGACTGCATACTGCTGCTCTTCAAAGAACTCCTCTTCTATTGAAATACTGGAGTTGCCATTGCTGAGTTACAAGAATATTCTCTGGTAGACCAGATTCCCTGGTCTACACCACAGGGGAAGCAAATTACCTGGTCTGAGGGGCTGGTGTCACTAAAGTTATGATGTACCTATTTCAATCCCAGTCTTACCTGCCAAATGTATTTGGACAAGAAAAAAACATTTTTATGTTTTTGCAGGTGCAGTCCTCTACAGTGCTAGAAAAGACTGGTTCTTTTATAGGTTTCAAACAGGCAAGTTTCTTTTGTTAATTCAATCTTTCTTTAGAGATTCCTGTTAAACAAGTTGCATATGTTAATTCATTTATTTCTTTTGCAGATTTCTTAAACCCTTAGAATGACCTTGGTAAGAGCTCCAGGCTCTGCTTGGTCTACTTTGACTTAGGAGGCCCAAGCAGCAATAATTTGTTAATTACCTGTTAGTGCTTGGCAGTATAGATGTGTTACTCTGTGTCCCCCCCACCCTCACCCCCCAATAAATATGATCACATCATGGGTATTTGGGGACAGGGGGCCTCCAAGAGACCAACTCACCCAAGGTCTGCATAGTAAGTGCCATCACAGGTGGGACATGAGCTCAAGTCTTCCTAACTCCACAACCTTTGTGACGTTGTATGCAAACCCATATCAGCCATGATAGGTTGAATTTTATTAGTTTACTCTCAGAGCCAACTTATCTCCATTTCTTGAGGTACTTGGTCCTAACCCTTAATAAACTGACTTAAGCTATGGTAGTGATTGCATTTTTTAAATTCTTTATTTAAATTCAGTTTAGTAAACATGTTTAGTAAACATGTACTCTATTGTTAGTTTCAGGAGTAAAATTTAGTGAATCATCAGTTGAATATAATACCCAGTGCTCATTACATCACATGCCCTCCTTAATGCCCATCTCCCAGTTACCCCATCCTCCCACCCACCTCCCCTCCAGCAACCCTCAGTTTGTGTCCTAGAGCTGTCTTGTGGTTTGCCTCCCTATTTTCATCTTATTTTTCCCTCCCTTCTGCTATGTTCATCTGTTTTATTTCTTAAATTCTACATACGAGTGAAATCATGCAGTATTTGTCTTTCTCTGACTTATTTCACTTAGCATAATACCCTCTAATCCCATCCACATTGTTGCAAATGGCAAGATTTCATTCTTTTTGATGGCTGAGTAATATTCCATTATATATATATAATCCACATCTTCTTTATCCATTCATCTGTTAATGGACAATGATTGCATATTTTTAAGATGATGCATAGATTGAAAGTTTTTTTTAGAAGCAATAGGGAAATTGGAGGCAAAAGAAAATCACTTATACTCCCACCACTGTAACACAAGTATTTTAATTTTATTCTAGCCTTTGACCACCTCATGAATAGCTATTTTTATACAATTGCCATCACAATGTACATCCAGTTTTTCACTATGCTTTTCAGACGATGTTGTGATGGATGGACTTTTCCCCAAGTTTCTAGATATTACAGTAATAATTTTCATTTGCTGTGTAATATGCTGTGTAGATGACCGAAGTAGATCCTTGTTTTGGTTTATAAAATACAATTTATACACACACACACTTGAAAATTTACAGAAGTATGAGAATATGAAGATTTTTTAATCACAAAAGAGCTAATGCGGTTATATTTGGGGTGTTTTCTTCCAGGCTTTAAAAATGTTATAAATATATTTTGTTTATCCAGACTACACATGTCATTTTATTATATACAAAAGTGATACTATGCTATCAAAACAATTTCAGTTACTGTTTGCATGCCTCCACAAAAAGAATTTGTTTTCCTGATGCTTTTTCTATAGGGACTCTCCTTTAGGGGATTGCATTGTTCTCACCAGGCAGGGATTTGTTGGGAATTGGAGACATACCTAAATGTAAAATCATGTCCTTCCACATCAGCCTGCGTCAGGACAGGACAGCATGTACGTGCCTCCATTAGCAGTGTGTGTTATGCATTCATTGCCTCATAAACCATGGAGCAAGGCTGATAATGATGTGGAGAGGTGACCTCTGGCTAAATGCTGAAGCTGGAAGACACCTTCCTATTCTGTGCACCAGTGGTTACATCTGAATAAGGTCCCAGCCTCTCACTTAGGAATGCTACCTACCTAGTTGGGAGTGATCTATTTATCATCCTACTTGTTAGATGGAAAAGTGAACCTTATCTGTTACTTTGATGTGTGTTTCAGAGGCACATGTTGAATTGGGTACAGAAGCCTAGTTTCCAGGAGGAGTAAATACCATATATAACAGCAAAATGCATTTCTTAGGATCAACAGTCTCTGCTTTAATGAACTGTGGAACAGTAGAATCGGTGCAGGTTTGCTGTCTTTGTTCCATACAAGGAAACATTTTTAAAATATGAAATTCTTTAAAGGCACAGGGAAGTACAGAAACTACTATCTCAGATACCTGCTTTCACTGCACAGACTTAATGTTCACATGGGCCATATTTGCTTCAGCTCTCTTTACAAGGTGATGATGCTTCATTGGTGGGTATTTCTTCCATAGGCACAATCTTCGGAGAACAAAAAAACCTTTGGGGATGAGGCGCATGCAGTCTGGGCCATCATTCCAGCCTTTCCGCTCTAGTCCCTGCTCTCAGAATGTCACTGCCAAAAGAAATGAAGTTCCCCACCCCCAGTGACAACAGCACCCACAGAGGAGGAAACAAGGGATAGAACAAAAGGGAAGATGAAATCAGATGTTGCTCAAAGCTAGTACAGTGACAAGGGGGAAAGGGGTAGGATAGGATGCAGGCAGAGCTAGTTGTTAATTGCACCATCTGTGAGTGTGTCAGAAGCCCTGATAGACTCAATAGACTTTTTTTTTTTTCATCACATTCAGAGACAAGCTGCTTCCTGAATTGGATGAATTTTAAGGTTATGGTTACACATTTAAAAAGTGAAAATTGAGGCTTTTCCCATTCTTTGCCTCTCTCCTGAGTTGTGGGAGTAATTCATGGCAACTCAGAATTTACATCTTGGAGCAAACTTGCTTGATGTGTCTTCATTGCATGTAGGGGAAAAAATAAGCCTCATCAACCAGGGCCTTATTTTCCAAGAACCTATCATTCAGGCACTTATTATCAACTTTGTGAAGTTTCTAGATTTTTTGCTTTGCACCCTTACCCCTCCTGCTGGGATTCGGTCATTTTGCTGCTTGTTAGGACATCCACCAGCAGATGTGGAAGAGCAAAGAGAACAGCTAAAGTATTATTAAGTTTTGCTTCATGATAGGAGCTCTGCAAAAGACTCAGTGGGAGAGAATTTTGAACCCTTTGCCTACAATAAGGTTTGGAGTTATCTGTTGATTTTGGTTACGTACGCCCTCCCTGTCCTCCCTTTAGTGCTGATAGTGAAGAGTTGACTTGCAGAAAAACAGAATGGAAGGGGACTGCAAAATACAGCCAGAATTGCAGTGAGCCATGACTTAAACATGGTCCTGTAATATGATGCTGTAATGAGAGGGAGCCTGAGTCCATATGCGTTCATTGAAGTATCAAATTGGTGTGCAGTCTTTCTTCTCACTCAGCATAGGTCAGGCACACATTAAAGTAGAAGTTTTCAGTTGGGGATGAGGCTGTGTGGTGGAGGCAGATTCTAGAATCACCTAGGGCAACTTTTTCAAATTGTTTGCACTGGTGTCTCTGCATGCTAACATTTGAGAGGAGGTCAGGGTGTAGACTTTGGAAAAATTACTGAGGTGATCATACAATCTTATGTCTCACCATGTAAAAGAGATGCTGGTGATTTTGAGAGGGCCTGAGCAAGAATAATGCAAATAGTTAAAGGGTCTCCAAAAAGGTGAAAGAAAGCAGAATTTTCAAATCTGAGGAAAGGAGGACTTCCGAAGTAGTTAAATAACTTTTATCAGACATATCAAAGTTTCCTTGGGGGATGCTGGCCCCTCAGGTCATTCTCCATACTTCTACCAGCATGACCTTCCAACCTGAAAATGCTTATGCTGCCCCCTTCTAGGTCTTTATTTAATACCCCAAGCTCCGTTTCCTTCTTGACTCTCCCAGCCTTCCTTCTCCTTCCTCTTCCAATTTGAGTAAGAACCAGTCAGTTCATCACTGACTTTGAAGTCCTAAGGAGGTGATAGTTATAATAAGAAAGGTCATAAATGTAAGGTGTCGTACCTTAAGAGTCGCCAGCAGAGCTCTGAGCTGTGCTTTTTCTCCCTGTAATGAGAAAGAACAATGGATGCAGTTAAATCCATTACATTTCACATTCCACATCCATCTACTCTGTTCACAATAGTCTCTTAGATTGTCTTTCGGCATTCAATCACTGTTTCCACTACTATGTTTCAAATTCGCATTGTTTCTCTTATCTAGTCTCTGAGCCCCTTAACTTGTCTTCATGCCAAGCCTTATTTTTCTTAACAAAAAATTTAATTAGAAAAACTAATTGGATCCACTTATCTGCCTTGTTTGAAAACTTTTCTTGGATATTTATTTATACAGATACAGCATCATGTTCAAGACCTTCATAAATGACCTCAGTCTCTCTTTTTAGGCTTAAATTTTGCCACTGCTTTTCCTGACTACAGTGACATTATTCCCTTTCCTCCATCCTATCCTGAAGCCATAGAGTCATCATTTCTGCAAACATTTGCCTTTGTACATGCTACATTCTCTAGGCTTCCATCCCTCTCTTCTCTTCCAGGTGAACTCATTCTTTAAGACCCAGCTAAACTAGCTCCTCCTTGTGAAGCCATAAGCTCCTTCCCCACACAGCTTCCATGTATCCTCCCCTATGCTCTCACTTCCTGGTGTTACTGTACTTGGCATGTTGTACTTGTGGTGTCACTTATTTCTTTTTTTTTAATTCATGTGTTTTAATTTTTATTTAAAAAAATGTTTTTATTATTATGTTCAGTTAGCCAACATATAGTACATCATCAGTTTTAGATGTAGTGTTCAATGATTCATTAGTTGCGCATAACACCCAGAAGTCACTTATTTCTATGCTCTGTTCATGAGAGAGGGGACAGTGGCAGGCCAGTATTTGGAAAGGCAGAGAGGAGGGAAAGGACAGTTGAGTGGAGGTGATGATGCATATTTCATGCAATGGGTTCCCATCCTGAAATATATGTGTGTGTGTGTGTGTGTGTTGGACACACCCAAAATACAAATTATTTTATTTTTTTGATAAATGCTTCTTGTCTGTTTTCTCTTTAGAGAATTGATTGGGGCATCCCTTAGGAATCTAATTGCAGTTTTTCATAAAACACCAAGCTCCTTGTTCCTTGTCTTTGACATCCCATCAAATCCTCATTATTCTTCAGAGTCCATCACCTCTCAAGTAGAAGGAATGCAAAGCCTCAAGCCTGATCAAAGGGGAAAAATGAAGAAAGGCAAAGAGAGACATATATATATATATATATATATATATAAAATCCTTTACCTCACTCATGGAAAGGGTATCTTCACTTTCCCTAGCCCTGGACAAAGGGACAAAAAAAATTTCTCATCTTTTCTCAGAAGACGGCATTCTTTTTTTTCTTTTTAAGATTTATTTATTTGAGAGAGAGAATGTGTGTGCAGGGGGAGGGGCAGAGGGAGAGGGAGAGAGAGAGAGAATCTCTAGGAGACTCCCCACTGAGTGCAGAGCCTGACTCAGGGCTTGATCCCATGACCCTGAGATTGTGACCTGAGCTAAAACCAAGAGTCAGATGCTTAACTGACTGAGCCACCCAGGTGCCCAGAAAAGGGCATTCTTTTTTTCCCGTGATGAATCCATGTGTCCTTGGTGCCAGTTTGGGGCTTGAAATAGAGGGGGAAAGTGGACATGTGGTCAGC
Organism: Mirounga leonina; assembly: GCF_011800145.1. Lineage (NCBI taxonomy): Eukaryota > Metazoa > Chordata > Mammalia > Carnivora > Phocidae > Mirounga > Mirounga leonina. The sequence continues at coordinate 19,468,649 of NW_023270504.1, forward strand.
AATATTAATTTTTATATATGCATTTCTGTTTGTACCCTCAATGGTAGGAAAGAGCTAGTGTGGTAGGTTAAAAAAAGTATAATTTGGGCATCAGACAAATGTCAATTTTAATTCCCTCTTGTCATTAAATAGCTATATGACTTTGACAAAATGAGTTACATTTCTGAGCCTTAGTTTCCTCATCTGTGATGTGGGATTACATGGGTAACATATGCAAAATACCTGTAACAGAGTAAGTGCTTGGGAGATGCAATTAATGTCTTTTACTTTTCTCTGTATTCACAGTGCCTGACATATATTAGGGCTCAGTGATCATTTGTTGCATAAACTTGACTTTGCTCTTGTCAGATGCTTCACCTAGTAAATTTCACCTTTTTTTGTAGGCTTTAGCTTGGGAAGAGATTCCTCAAATGTTGGGTTGTATAAATCTGAATCAGAAGGATGGTGTCATTAAGAGGTAAAAGAACTAAGTTTTGAGATAAGTGATATCAAGGGAGCCTTTGAATTTCTTGGGATTTTTATGGCAAGGCTATATGATGCAGGTAAGTACTTCTGTGGATTGATAGGAGAATAAAGAGTGCTTTTATTTCTCATTCAAAATTTAGCTATTTATTTTACTTTAAGACCTAACTGTTGCTTACTGTCTAAGCCCTTTGGTGTTATCTATGTTCTATTTCTCTCTAGTTCACCCCTTCCCCATCTCCCACCAACATTTATACAAGAGTGATTCCAAAAGCAAACTGTCCTAGACAGGAGTAGTTGGAGATCTCGTGCTAGTCTCAGATTTATTTTTTAATGCAGAATGGTGTTTTTCTGGCCTGGTGAGTACATGAGGGGCAATTCTGCTAGGTTTGATGAATCTACCACTCCTGGGGGTGAGGAAAGGTTTGCTTCCCTACTCTTTGCAAAGAGTAGGGGAGTTCCCAAGGGAGTGGGAGGAAGAAAGCGTGCTTCATTGAATGGTTTCCATACCTGTCTACACAAGAGAACCATCAGGGAGCTTTAAAATGCATTTTCTTGGGTTCTATTCCAGCCATATTGAATCCCTGTCCCTGAGGTTGCCCCCCAAATCCATATATTTAACAGGCTCCCCAGATAAGCATCAGAGACCCAGCTTGGCCTCTGAGTACAAAGCTGTGTAGAGGAGGACTATGTAACATGCTATCTTGGGGTTCTCCATGAATGCTGTGGGAAAGCACAAAAATCCTGGCAGCTTTGATGGTTCTTAAATCTGATGGCCTAAAGTTAGAAAGGAAGGGCTGTACATTATTTGCTGGGTAATTGTAAATGTCTCAGGAAAAAGATCTTTCCAAGCACCTAATTTCCACAGGGTTGTCTTGACTATATTTTTTGAACGGCTTCTCCCTATGTTATAGGGTAGATTTCACCAATGGGCAAGCAGCCTAGATCACTGATATAGGAACTTTGCACCTATCTTTACATGCCCAATAATATTTTCATTAATGTTGTTTCCCTTCCTTAAGCCACCTGAAAAATGAAAACAAATCTACTTTTCCTGTGCAGATGGCTGAAAAAAAAGTTGTGAAAGAAAGCTAATGGCTATAGGGAAATGATTTACCTCACTTTTGGCTTTATTGAAGATTCTTAAGCCTCTTTTCTACCATCCTGAGGACTTCCTGGATGAAATTTTGCTTGGGCAACAGCCACACTTCAGTTGCCTTCTCACTTAAACTGGAGCTTTGGGTATGGTTAGAAAAAGAAATGGGAAGAAGAGTTAAACTCACAAAGATCATTCATCTCCTCTAGTGGTTTTTGTCCATTGCTGAGTTCTAATCTCCTCTTTCCACCAACACCTACTTACTTGGATCTTGACTTATTTTGGCAGTTCTCTGTGGATGTGATGTGGTTGCCATGGAAATGTTATCCGGCATGCTGCATGCTGCTTCATCTTCTCTCCATCTCTTCATTCCTCTCCAGTGTGTGCTTGCGCCCTCACATTCTCTCCCTCTTGTACACCCACCCCTAACCCCCTTTGTAATTGAACACATCAAACACTGCAATTCTTTAGGCTATTTTGCTCCTCTCCCCCAATCACGCTGAATGTGTTTTAATTTTATATAATCAAAACAACCTGGTAGTGATTGGAAGAGATGGAAGGAAATTGACTCAAATGCTAAATTCCTCTAGGTTATGCTAGGATGCCCAAATATGAGGGAGTTCAGGCAAGTGTTAATCAAATTAACTTCCCTCTGCTTTCACAGGGATTAAACCTTTGCTGAGGTTCAGAGAGACTTATTAATAACAACTTTCTGATTTCCACCTGGACTACTACTTCGTGTCCTGGTGTTATCTACAAAGGAGAAAGTCTGAACTATGCTCAGCTCTTAATTTCCCATCTGTGAAACATTCACTTTGTGTATTATCTGCATTGACCCGTAGACCTCTCTGCAGATACTGACATCCTGGGTTATCAAGAGTTGAGTCAAATATAGAGAAGATATTAGTGTGAATATTTGCATATTCACCCTCACTTTCTCTTCTACTTTTTAAAAAAGATTTTATTTATTTAGAGAGAGAATGAGCAGGGGGAGAGGGAGATAATCTCCAGCAGACTCTGCACTGAGCACAGAGCCTGGCCTGGGGCTTGATCCCACAACCCCAAGATCATGACCTGAGCTGAAACCAAGAGTCAGAAGCTTAACCAACTGCCACCCAGTTGCCCCTCTCTTCTGCTCTTATGTGATGTGATGGATTAATTGGGGGAGGAAGGAAAGGTGAGGGAGGAATTTTGTAGTTATGTGAACATTGAGAAAAAACTTAGTCTCCTTCCCTCACTGAGGAGATTATAATTTTTCTCAAAAAAATTGAAAAATACTAGAAAACAGTAACACATTTCCCTTTTGTTTTTCTGGTTTCTTTTTTAAAGACCTTCTCTTCTCAATGTTATAAGCAAAATGAGTTGTTTTTTTTTGGGGGGGGGGAGGGACAGAGGGAGAGAGACAGAGAGAGAATTTTAAGCGGGCCCCATGCCCAGCGTGTAAGCACAGCACGGGGCTTGATCTCACAACACCGAGATCATGACCTGAGCCGAAATCAAGAGTCAGATGCTTAACCAACTAAGCCACCTAGGAGCCTGAGTTTTATTTTTTCTCTGTCCCTAAACTAACAAAATGAATTTACATTAGTAAAGACTTGCAAATAATATTTTTTACATATGTTTCAGGTTTCCCTAATGGTTTTAGTTTCCAAACTAAAAGAAATCATTGCCAACAGCCACAATAATAAAAAAAATTATTTCTTTTTCTTTCTTATGGAATAAGATTTGGGTGGGTTATATGATTCTCATGGGCAGACAGATGTTTTCATGGACAATATAATGGGGAGAACATTCAAAGGGGGAAAATTTTTAAAGGGCCCATGCAAGAATGAAATCAACTCTGCTTTTTGTCTCATTGTTTTCAGAAAAGAAAGATTATAGGTATACCTTCTTTAGAACCTTTTTTTTTAAATCAGTAATTGGAGAGTCACTTTCTTCCACATGAATTTATACTAAATGTTGTGTGTGTGTGTGTGTGTGTGTGTGTGTGTGTGTGTAGATGTTGGAGGCTGGGAAGTGAGAACGTAGCAGGGGAAACTTCCAAAACTAGTCTTCTGGAAGTTCAAAACAAATCAATAAGTACTTATCGAATACTTAACACAAGCAAGGCACTAATTTGGATTCTGCAAAGGATACTAAGAGGACAAGATTTGATTCTTACCTTCTAATAGTGTATTGTCTATCATGGGAAAGAAGATACAGACACATAAAAAGTTAAGTAACAAAAAGGAATGAAACAGGTCAGGTTGGTAATGAATGAAATACTGAAATGTAAACTGGCAGCTAGAAAGGGCAGGAAGAGAGAAGAGGAAAGAGGCACCTTGAATGTCAGGAAGGTGTTAGAGAGAGGGTAAGATTTGATCTGAGGCCATAATCATGAGCAAGATTTGGATTACTCAATTGAGTGAAAACATAAGAGGGGTAGGAAAATGCATGTAATGTTCAGGGGACAGTGAAGGAGCTGCTTGGCTTCAGCAAGCGTTCATACAGAGAATGAGAGAGCTCCAGATAGATGGGGCCAGGACATAGAGAGCCTTGACTGAAGGTGGATTTTTGCTTTGGGTAATGGGGAACCATTGGAGAGTTTTGAGTAGGTAGCGACATAGAATTAAAAAGTCTAGCAAGATTAAGTTCAAGTTGTATTTGGGGTGGGGGATTGATATAAGGCAGAGGGCCCAGGAGGGGACTGGGTGTGATATGACAAAGGCCTGGTCTAGGATGAAAATTGTGGGGATAGAAAGGAAGGGACAAATGCAAGAATTATTTTTGTAAAAACAGGAATGTTTTGAGGTACTAATCAGGCATGGGAAACTAAGAAAAGGAAGCTATCAAAAACACCTGGGAGGTTTCAAGACTGAAGGAATATTTATATATTAATAGTTAATATTTACTGAGTGCCTACTATGTGTCAGGCACCATTCCAAGTGCTTGGTAAATACCAGTGAGAGTAGGGAATTTGAAAGTCCCCTGTTCTTTTTTTATTTTTTATTTTTTTTTATTTTTTATTTTTTATTTTTTTAAAGATTTTATTTATTTATTCATGAGAGACAGAGAGAGAGAGGCAGAGGGAGAAGCAGGCTCCCAAGGAGCAGGAAGCCCGATGCGGGACTCGATCCCAGGACCCTGAGATCATGACCTGAGCCGAAGGCAGACGCTTAACCATCTGCGCCACCCAGGCGCCCGAAAGTCCCCTGTTCTGAGGGGAAAGAGAAAACAAGTCAATCTCTAGCACTAAGAATTTATAACAGGAAGAATTAAGTGGAAATGGCCAACAAGAGATAGAAATGGGAGATGTGAAAGAGGTCAGAACCACAGGCATAGAATCGGGACTCATCCACTTAGAGGAAGGGTTCATGTCCTGAGAATGGCTGAAATGAACAGAGACCCTTCCTGAATTTCCCAAAAAACCTCCGATAAGGAAAAAGGTAAACAAAAACATACTGGAAAGAAGGTAAAGAAGGAGCAAGTGAACAAAGTATGAGAATACTCTGTGTATTTGATTGTTCAGATCATAAGTATGGTTCTGCCTCCCTTACTGAAGATAACTGAGAGTTGATTATAGCTCCAAAGAAGTATTTTCATATTGTATTTTAAGTCCAGAGAGAGGTTGTATATTCTGTGCCAAACCAGAATAAACTTTTTCCAGTCTTAACCAAGCCAAATAAATATTCTAACTCTTGTTGTATGTCTCTAACAAGAACTCCAAGAATATGGTCCTAAACTTTCATAACTGACTTCTTCCCAGAATGTGATCTGAGAATTAATTCCTCTGTAAGTCCAGTCAAGCTCACTGCTTTGTGGTTTGTCTCCTGTTTTCCTATAAGGCAAATTAATTCCATTTCTTCATTTTTTAGGGGGGGGTTAGTGCTTGTGAAATATGACAGATTGACAGCCCCTGGAGTCTGGAGTTCTCTTGTTATTCTATGAATGTATGTCCTGACCAGAATCGTGCCTCCAGGCTTTCTTAGGGCTGTAGAGAGTGTGTTTCACTCTCTTCCCTGTAGAACCTCCCTTATAAGGTTGGCACAAGGGAGAATTAAAGGCAACTGAGATTGGTGGTGGTATAAATAATGATTAAGAACCCAGGCTGTGGAGCCATTCATATCTGGGTTGGGATTTTAGTTCTACCACGTTAGAAGTTTAGGACTTCTTTGTTTTTCTTTCTCCTGGCCATTGCTTCTTTTGTTGACATTATTCTTGGTATGAGGCAGTGGAAGGAATATGGGTTTTAAAATCACTCAGAATTAAGTAGGATCAACTGCTAATGCCACCAACCTTGGACCTCCATTATAATGTGATCTCTTATTTTATAGCATTGCTGTGAGAATTGAAAATAATGCAAAGCATCCAGAACAGAGCTTGGCATGTACTCAATAAATAGTAGCATTGTTAGAGGGTTTTTTTTTTTTTAATTGAGTGACCAGAACAAAAATACAACTTCCAAGCAATTTCACTTATAGGCTAGACAGCCATGAGATTCATTCATCTTGGGGAGACAAAATTCTGGGAAGGGGAAAATATCAATCAGCTTATTTTGTACATAATGCTAAACTACAGCTGACATTTTAACCGATTTGACTGGTTCTGAGAATGCAGTTAATAAGAGCAGTCAGCTTATTCTTTTCTTCATTCATGTTGTAAAGATGAAATTATAACAGAGAGAGAGAAGTCAAAACTGTGCCAGAATTTTAACACTATAGGAGTAGTGGTCTCATTGCCAAAAGACAGAGGAACTTAGCTTGGACTTCGCTATGTTAAGTTTCATCTGATACCAGAACATTCAGGTAGAATGGTCCAATCAACTGAAGGTCAGGAAAGAGATGGGACCTCTGATGGAGATTTTGGAAGCCTTTGGTATAGAAGTGATTTGCTGACACGATGGCTATGAATTGAGTCTCAGAGGGAGAGAGCAGAGGTGAAAGACAATCTTGAGGTGTCCCCAAGTTAGGGAGTTTCAAGTGAAAATGGGTAGAAAAGGAGAGAGAACTAGCCTGAGAAGTAGAAGGAGAGTCAAGAAATTATTCTGTTTTAAACAACAAATAAACAAGGGAAAGGAGAGTTGCCGAAAATTTGGGAGTGTCAACTGTTAGAAGCTGTATAATGTCAAGGAGAATGATGATGAAGCAAATCCTACTAATTCTATTTTTGCTGACCTTGCTTGGATTATTGATGACCTTGTAAGAATAGTTCCAGTAGAATGATAGTGGCAAAAGCCAAGATAGCAAGGGTTAAGGAGTGAGGTCTGGTGCAGAAAAAGGGACATCAGGTTACTTTTTAAAACAGTTTGCAGTAAAAAAGAGGTAGAAAGTGGAATTACTTTTCAAAGGTTGGAAAATAAATCATTTTGTGCCCTGACCTGGTCAGCAAAGAGTTAATGGTATAAATGCACAGTAATTTCAGAAGCATTAAAGAGCATGTTTCCATGGAAACGTCAACCTACAGAGGGAGAGAAAGAGCTAGGATCCCCTGACAAAGAAGGAACAGCAGAGTTCTAGCCCCCACACAGTACAGCAGGGAGAAATGATTACATGTTTCTTTTAGCTTCCCTGTGAAGGATGCATTTGGGGTTCATGGTGCTGTCCTTTTGAGGACAAGCAAAGAGGGAAATAGAGTCTGTTTTAAATAAACCCTTACCCTCACCTTGCTTCAAATTCTGACTCAAGGATCAAGCTTATTTTAGAATATTGGAAAAGATCAACGAGTGTCTTTAAGTAACTAACTGAAACTAAATAAACAAGTAACTTTAATCTTTCCCTGACCTCTCTATCCTAACCTGGTCTAGAAACAGTGCCATAAAGTACTGTGATTTAGAGCAACACTTGAAAAAACTCCAGAAACATAGGATGTGTGTTTGGCTAGTAACCTTTGACCAGCACCTTTGCATTGGGGTTTCCATCTTGGTATATTCTCCTGGATTATATATACATTTCATCTCACTGTTTTCAAGTCCATGAAGTCCCTTTTACTCCTGCCTGGTATACATGTCCTGCACCTTCAAATTCAACCATACTTTTGGGGATGGGTCTTCCCACTAAACGGTAGTCCCAGAAAGCCATTCTTCCAGACTGTGCAAAGGGAGCCACATTAACAAAATTGCTAACCAACTTTCCTGACAGTTCACTTTCTCCACTCCCATTTTATATTGAACTTTGCATCTCTTTTGTCCCCCTGGTCTTTCCCTGGACCCTAGACTCAAAAACTCACTTTATTTTCTATGTGAAAGGGGCAGGTGTGGTTCATAATTGGGTTTTCTGAAGACAGAGATGTGTTTTTGAATGTGTCAACAGCCTCCACTACTGTTTCCCTATCACATCTGTAGCATGATGTGATTATGGAGCACCTATCTCCCCTAAAGATGTAATCGTCACCCATCGGCATCTTGACTCCTCTGTCTGTTTGAAACTGTTGCCTGACCCTGGAATATCCTCACTCTTTTGACCCTCTTTCCCTCCCATTCAATACAGTTGCTTCTAGGAATCTCCATTTAAAGACATCTGCCAATCATTACTGGGAGACTAAATTACAGCTCCTTTGTCCATGGGTGACAGCTCCTCATAACCTCCACTCCCAATCCCTGTAACTGAAGCCATCTCACTAATTCATTTGTTCACCCATTTTGCTACCCTTCAGTAGAGCTGTTGGAGGGAGTTGTGAAAATAAGCGTATGGTAGCTATAGAGGGAGTAGGAACTGTGTAAATGGAGGTACTGCCAGTGTGTAGATTTTGTTGACCACCTAAAATGTAAGAGAGAATAGAGAAGGACTCCAGAACGGAGAAGAACAAATGGAGGAAATAGAGAAAGATCAAAAAGGAGGAGAAAATCCTCCTTATTCTTCTCCCTTGATATCATTCCCAGGTCACTCTGGATTCTTGACCAAGGGTTTCTTGGGTATATATGCCCAAGGATTCTTATGGTTAAGTCTGAAAGTTCACAAGAAGAAAAAGACTCCTGGTCAAAGTGGAATGTCCTAGAGAAATCTTTGCCAGTCATTGTTTGGCTGGTCTTGGCATAGCCCCTGAGTAGTGTTGCCAGCTCATGAGCTAAAATGGATGTCAGAAAGGCAAAGCTTCACCTTAAAATTATTAGTAAGCATAAAGGAGAAACACCAGCGTGCTCAGGGATCAGCTAGCCTTTGACCTGTCTTGGTGTTTTCTCTGGGAAGGTCCTGCCACTTGGCTTTGATAGCTTCTAGGTCTATATTCCAACAGATAGAGCACCTAATCCGTGGAAGAGGAAAGGGATTTTTTGTTCAGTGTTTTTTAAAATGAAAGTGAGTTTAACTTATTACAGCATGGAAATATGAATTCAAAAGGAAAAAAATATCCAGTGGCAATAACATTATCCAGAAGTTCTTGATTCCTTCCCACTGGGGAGTTTCACCTTTCCTACTGCCTCTAGTAACTGGATTTCCTGTAGCACCTTAGCACGTCTCACCTCTAGCAGAGGTGACTAAAGGTTGTGGGCATGAGGACAAGAAATAATTCCTTCTCCATTACTGAGTTCTGTGCACAGTTCCCTAAATGAGAAACAGCTTTACTGCTCAGCACACTGCATTGAATCACTATATTGTACACCTGAAACTAATAGTACGCTGTATGTTAACTATACTGGAATTTAAATAAAAACTTTAAAAATACTATGTAAACCTCAGTGTTGTGATTAGGTCTATCTGTATTCCCTAAGTATCCGATATAAGCATTAAATGAAGTGATGTAGTAATAAAAAAAAAATTTTTTTTAAAGGCAGCCTCACTAGTTCCCTAAGGAATACACAAGCGAGAATTTGCCCCTTACAAAGGAACTTTAAAGAGAGTTACACAGCGTTCAAAGCAGGGCTCTGGGAGGTCAGGATGGGGGTCATTTTGAGGAGTCATTTACTCTAGGCTAAAATTATGGGGATATGAGTTCACCTTTGCCTTTCTTAGGAAGTGAACTTTATATTGAAGTATGATTAAGTAATTCGCCACTACACAAAACCTCACAGGGGTAACCAGTCCTAGTACGAAGACAAATGTTCCTGAGCCTTCAGAGTTTGGGATATTGTGGGAATGAGAGGAAATGTCCTGGACTGGTGTTACTATGGAAAAGAAGAGATCCAGGAATTGGGAGACTCAGACTCTGAATTTAACATGCCAAAGAGTAGCAGCATTTCCCCAAACTCCAGGGTGTTTGGTTCTAACTATGAAAAGTTAGACTGATCCAGAAGTCTCTGCAAACTAGCATTCTCTGATATCCAAGGAACCTAAAAAAAAAAAAAAAAGGTAATTATAACAGAAGCAGCTAACACGTAAGGTTCACTGTGATAGGTGCAGTTCTAAGTCCTATATGTCCTCACAACCGTCTTATGAGGTAGGTACTATTTTTACGCACATTTTTTTATGGCAAAGAAACTGAGAAGTCAAATAATTTGTGAGATCATACAACTTCAGGCCTGGTAGATCAAGGACTTGTGCAGAGCTCATCTGACTCCAGTGTCCTTGCTCTTACACACCACACTGCATGGTCTGTTGGTGGGGGTGGGGTGTGTGTGTGTGTGTGTGTGTGTGTGTGTGTGTTCAGTCCATAATCACATTCCTTTCCTCTTTGCTGAATCTCTTCTCTTTCTCCCTCTTATTTTCTTTCTACTCCTCACTACTAAGCATTGTCCAGGCTTTGTCATGCATTTGGGTGTAGGCTATTTTATGAATGAGGACCAGCTCCTGGGTTTGATCCAGATGGACCCATCAGTCCAGAAGAGAACTGTTTCCTGCCACATTGACCCGACTTGGCGAGAGGGTAGTGCAGGTGGGCAGGCATGAGGTCATTCCAGTTTGTGGCAGAACTACTCCCAATGCTCATTGATTTAACATCTTTCTGGAGGAAAGTTAATGTTCTCTGCCCTCTTATGTTCAAGCAGGGATTGTTGGGCAACTTCCAACAGTGCTCTTCTGTTTTCTTTCATTCCACATGAAAATAATTCATGGTATTCAGTCATGAAGCAGAATTTTTTTTCTCTATTAGGCCTAGAGGCCTGAGAAGTCTTTTCATTGCAATAGATGGTGAATTGATACATCACCATTTACCCCTCACACAAATGCAGCTCAACCCAGACTGCTCAGGGCCCCAAGCACAGTCCTCACCACCAGCAGGCAAGAGGAAGCATATTAAATTTATATCAGTCAGTCCTCAAGATACTTTACTATCTCATTAATTTAACACCATGGACTTAGAATTTAAATAACTAAGATATGGACTAGCCTAAACTTGAAACTTTTATGAGTTGTGAAGAATGGTTTGCAAAATAAATTAATGATATAAACACCATTTCAGAGCAAATATTTAATTTACCGGAAGACAAACTATTTTTAATCTTTTTTCAAGTAATTATAAATTAATATTACAATGTGCTCTTTAAATTAGTTTTTCTTGAGGTTCTCTATTAAGTATCATTATACAGAAATAAGGGAAAAGAACTGTATTCGATAGCTTAGGAAACTGGTATTTCTAATTCTTTTGTTCAACAGCATGGTTTAAGATTTTTATATATGACATTATATGTTGAAGGAAACCTTTAAAACTTCTTTAAATCCCTTTTCCTTGAAAAGAAAACCATGGTTGGCAAGAATAAAATAAGTCACGTATCTTAAAAAGATTGCCACACAATTTAGGAACTGATGGGTCCAGGATTTGAACGAAGGTTGTGTGACTCCTTGCTCAAACCATGCTACACCACCTGGGTGGTGGTCATGGTGGTGATGGAGTATGTGTGTGATACATAGTTCAGTCCTCTGCTCTTCAGTTGTTTTTCTGTTCCTCTTTATGTCTTTTCTACCAGCATTTTGGGGCATCGTCTAGATAATCATTTGCACGTAGGATATCTTACCAATGAGATATCTCTTCTGGGTTTAATCCTACAGGGACCCATTGGTAAGTCCAGTGGAGAATTGCTCCCTGGCCATGGCCTGCCACATTGACAGCATTCCACTGGATGGGTCATTTTGGACTCACTGTGATAAACATGAATTTTTAAGTTGGGCCAAAGTCAGAAATTTCTATTTAGTTTACCAAAACATAACACCAGTTGTCTAATTTTTACATATCTTTGCCTCTTTCCCCCAGTATTGGCCTCTACTTAGGTAGCTTTTAAGTGTTTTCAAGTCCACTATTTCTAATCCTGTGAGAAATTGTTTCCACGATTTCCAGAGAAAATGTGTATACAAAGTAGTGCTAAGTGAAATAGTAAAATGATTAAGAGAGACAAGAGAAAGACTGCAGGATGTGTGGTTTTGCCATCCAGCCAATGAAGTGTAATAATGTAACAACCGCAGATGAACTAGAGAGCGTGTTAGAGGAGCATCCCTGTACTTCCCTCATCAGGTGAGTCAGATGGTATGAACCAGTCGATTTTATAGATGAGGGACTTGAAGGCCTTAACAGGTGAGTGACACACCAAAGACTCAATTAGAGAGTTACAGAATTTTGGAGTTAGAAGTTGCAAACAAGGAGTCAAGGATTCCAGTCTCCTGTCTGGAATTGTTTTTCCTTTCTTGCTTTGCTCTTAATAGCTGGAGAATGGAAAGAGAATATGAAAAAAGCCACTGTTTTTGAGGCATGGTGGTGAGCAGGAAGGATGCTGGACCCAGGGTGAGGACACCTGCATGCTGTTTCCAGCCCTGTCATCTGATCATGGTAAACCACAAACCCTTCTGGACTTCATCTGCTTCATCTAGCCATGAAAGGATCGGATGAAATGAAGAGACTTATCTTTCTTACTACTATATTAACAGATACTAATAAAAAAATCCAGTGCCTTGTAAAAATATGGAGGGCAGAGTGAGTATTGCTGTGCCAAGACTCTTGGTTTGCTGGGAAAATTCTGGCAGAGCTCTTCTGGATGCCTCCCACACAGGACATACTGCTAAATCATTGCTTTAGGTATCATTGTGGTGCAGTGGATGAGCTCTGAGTGGCATGGTCAAAGTCAAAGAGGCACAAGGGCTTTTTTACCTCAGCTTGACCGCATTAAACCCACTAGAGTATGACTTTGGCCATATAAAGCGAATGTATTGGCTCTGAGCCCCTTGGGGTTCCGAGGCTCTTTCTCAACGAGGAGTCAAGCAGGAAATGAGATGCATTTTATTTTATGCAGTCTGTATTAAGGATCTGCATAGTCCAGGGCATGACATGTGACATGAGAATGTGCTAAAATGCACATCTGGGACTTGTAAAACTGCTTTCACTTCACTTGGTGATAAATGAAAAGAACACTGAACTGAAAACCAGAAGACTTGAACTGCAGTCTTGAATAGGGAGGTCAACTTGGAAAAGAGGGTAGCATCTTGGAGCCTGTTTTCCCTTTTCTGAAATGAGAGTTCTCAATGGATAGCTTCTAAATGTTCTTCTGGTTCTAACAATTTGAGATTCTGTGTAATACTAGAACTTGATGAGACACAGTAAGGTTTCTTATGGGTCCATCTACATCCTAGAGACAAATCAAGCAATATATATATTTATATACCAAGCCTTGCTGGGGCTTCCAGGAGACTTGAGTCTTCTGAATTTGGCTGCCACTTGAGCTAGGCTTTCTGACTGTATACTTAAGGATGGCATGTTTAGAGAAAAACAGAATAGCTGTGGCATCTTTTAATTATAGTTTAATCCTTTACCAAGGATTTACACATGGAAGCTTTGAGGTTTTAATTAATGTTCAAAATTGGCAAAATGCAGCCAGATCCAGAGGTTGTTGGATATTTTCAGGCATTATGGAAAGTTAAATGGACTAATATGACCATTTGACCTAGTTTATCCTTCCTATGAGGAATGCAATCTCCATTCCTCCAATGTATTCCATTGATAATTGGGTCTCGTTAAAATGTAGTTATCATACTTCACTCGGTGAGATCCAAAATGAGGCAAGTTTCTTGCCTTTAGATATTCAAATCCTGCTAATATATTCTTTTTCTGAATAACCTTATATTTGCCTCCTATTTTCTATAGTCATCCTACCCATTATTTCATTTGATCAGCACAGCAGGCTTACCTGATAAGCTGGAGGTAGAGTGGTGTTTCCATTTTAAAGAGGAAAAACTGAGGTTCAGGAGCCAAAGTCCCATGCCTAGAAGTGACCACAGTCCCAATTATTTTTTCACTTTTTTGTTACTAGTGAGTGGATTGCTTTGTTCTGCTATTCAAAGGGCATCATTGTTCAGGCCAGGTGTATATTTGCACGCTCCTCACTGATAGCTAAATGTTGGCTCATCAGAGGGAATTACTCAGAAAAACACAATGTGAATGATTAATCTATATGCTGCTGAAGGATATGAGTGATTATAGGATACTTTGGGAAAGAATATTTTGTATATTGTCATAAAATTTATCAATATTTTTGGTAAGTGTAAAATGTGGGAGAAGTGCCTAGGTAGAATAAAATGATCCTGTAGAGCTGGAAGAGAGAGAACATCCCAGAAAGAGTTTAAAAGAAAAATCAGAAAGATGTGGAGTAACTAGAAAAATGTAACTATAGAGCAACTACCTTACCCATGAGTGTGGTTTATGTTCTGGAAGTTTGAATTTTAAAACTTGTACGCCTGAGTCAATTCTCCTTCAAAGAAGTCATCTTGAGAAGCCATTCATGATGCTTATTACTTAAATTATTTTTGGAACTTCTCTTATAATTGCCTTCTGAAATGGACACTTAAAAAAAAACATATCTTAATTTAGATGAAGTTAGAATTATTCTGAACCATATCCGGTAAAAGGAGGGTACTTAAGCCAGGTGACTTATTTCTCTCTCTTTCCCTTCCTCCCTTCCCCTTCCTTCCTTTCTCCTCCCTCCTTTCTTCCAAAAAAAGAGAGAAAACTAAAATTTGTTTGCATGTCTCATTAACCTTCTCTGAAGAGTTCCAGAAATTATTCTAAGCAATGCAATATTATTGTAGTAAGAACATACTTTCCAAGTTAATTACATTGGGTGCTTACATTCTGGTTTGTTAGTTTAAAATATTTTTGTTTTGTGGCTTTGTGATTCTGTTCCTTGGAACGAATTATATACGGCTTTGGCTGGAGTGTTGAAACTGTGAACTATGGGAGATCTGAATATTATTTTCTAACTGGTGATGGGCTTGAGCAAGCAGCATAGAGCTGAAAGATGAGGGGCAGTGCAAGGAATGGGGAGGATGCTATGTGGAGCGTCGAGTTGAACTAGGAGTGCTACACATTTACCAGTTGGAGGTGTCCAGAAATAGCAGCCAGGGGATAAGAGGAGGGGACTTGAAGTCATGGCATGTGAGAACTACGTAAAGGAACTGGAGATGTTAAACCTGATGTGGCATATGACAGGATGGGAGGGTGAAGAGATCATGGGACTGGGAGTGTGGCTTAACCTGTTAACTCTGCTCCCAATTAGCTGTGGAACATTGGGCAAATAATTTGACTTCTCCGTGCTTTGGTTTCCTTCACCTATCAAGTTAAAATTCTAGAACTAAATGAGCTTAAGTTTTCTTCAAAGATTAAAATTTATAAGGTAGCCGTGATAAATGTCTTTGAATACTTGAAGAGCTTTCATGTGGAAGAAGGATTAGACTAAAACTGTATAATATCTAAGGAGGAAACCAGGATCTAGGGGTGTCAGGGGAGCAGATTTCAACTTTAAGTAAAAACAAAACCAAAACCTCTGCCCAACAGTGAGATGACTACCTTGAGGGTGGAGGGTGCCATGATACTAAGAGCTGAGAGAGCCCATCTTATGTTGTAGAGGGAAAGCATAGACTGTAAGAAGTGGTGGACTAGTTGATCATGAAGGTCTCTTTCAGTTCTGAGAGTCTAAGAATCTCTCTTCTTTTGAGGTCTTCAGTGTTCTTGATTGCATTTGTGAAGACCATAAGACCAGAGAATGACAGGCTGAAAAAGCCCAAGCAGCTCTAGAAGTAGGAAGTGTTCCATGAAGGTTTGGTTCATGATCTCTAGTCATCTTTATAATTGCCTGAAGGATATGCATCTTAGCAACCTTGTTGCTTAACCTAAGGTTACCTGGAAGAATGAAGAGTCTCACAGTTTTGTTGAATGAGAAGACTTACAAGAGGAAACTTTAAGCTGTCTCCTAATGCGTTCTTCTTCCCTTCAATGTGTTGGGAAACTGTTGTCGGTCACAAATTCGAAGCCCCTTGGAAACCTTGTGGCAATTACAAAATACATCTTTTGCTTCTCAGCAGAGACATGTCTCACAGCAGCGTCAGGCCCAAGGCTCTAGAGTAGCATGTCTTGTGAACACTGAGCTCATCATTATTGACTCCTCGGGCCATTATGGTAAAGGGACATTAATTACCATCTCCACAGTTGCACTAATGTGATTGTAATGAGCATGCCAGTGGGAATTCCCGGTGAGGGAACTCTTCATCAGATCAGAGCAACCAACAGGGGAACAGGGTCAGCTGGAGGTGCAGGTGTCGAGGAGGAAGCCAATTTCATTGGTCTGACTCTAGTTACTTCCAGAGTTTCTGCTGATCTATGTGCCTGTGCCTGGAATACTTTCTGAAATACCTCTCCCTCCTTCCCCACAACCCCCTGGTATTTTCTGTTCATTATACACACTGCAATAGCCCTGGTTTCCAGATGCATCTTGTGGAACCAGATCCCTGACTCATCTCACAACTCTTAGAAGTATGGGCTGGGCCAGATCTTAGCAAGAGTTCAAAAGTATGTACCTATCTCTGGGAGGCAGAGAGACCCTATGCTCAGTATGCCACCTTTCTTACCATAACACTCCCACTTTCTTTTCTTCTACAACCTTCACCCTTTAATGGACATCCTTTTGTGAATAATAATTGTTAACGCTTAAGGAAGGTTTACTGTGTACCAGGCCTCATGGTAAGTTATCTCATTTAAGCCTTACAAACCTAATGAAGTAGGTTTCTTTTTATCTTTTCATATTATTCCTATTATGTGAAAACTTGGACAACTCAATGCATAACCAAATGGGAGCTGGAGGGATACCAGGTTTCACGGTGGTATTTATATATCTATCTATGTGTCTGTCTCCATTCACCTTTCTCTCTGTCTTCCCAACTATCTTGTTGTTGGCATACCTTCTTCATACTTTTAACCTTTCTTTTATTTTATCTTTACAGGTATCTGATCAATGTCACTTTTGAGGGAAGAAATCTGTCCTTCAGTGAAGATGGCTACCAGATGCACCCGAAACTGGTGATAATCCTTCTGAACAAGGAGAGGAAGTGGGAGAGGGTAGGACATATCTTTTGGCAATTCTTGAGCTAAGTAGATGGGGTAGGGATATAAAATTTTGCAACACGTTCAAGGAAAACCAAACCAAACCTTGGTTTTGGTCTCTGCGCTGGGAAGTAAGAGTGCAGTACTTTGAAGAACATAGAAGAAGTCATTCCTCAAACTTG
Organism: Mirounga leonina; assembly: GCF_011800145.1. NCBI lineage: Eukaryota > Metazoa > Chordata > Mammalia > Carnivora > Phocidae > Mirounga > Mirounga leonina. The sequence continues at coordinate 19,485,593 of NW_023270504.1, forward strand.
CATCTTCATTTTCTTGCTCCTTTGGTTAATCAAGAGATTAGTTTCTTAATGCATTACCATTTTTATTGATTATGGTGCTGTCTGAATCATGACTTTGTCTTAATGGAAGAGAGTACACATGTATAATATAACATAATTTCAGGAAGAAATCAAATTAGTGGTACAATTCAGAAGTTGTATCCTACACAGTATACTGGGGAAGTCGATGAAACCTGATTTACAAACACACAGGTTTGAATTTACTGTGATTAGAGGCTTGCCATGCGAGGCTCCTCTCAGGATCTCACCCCCTGCCAGCTGATCCCAGTGTCTGAAACTCTATCAATCAGAAATTAATTTCTGTGGGTGCCAGACTACCTAGGTTCAATTCCTAGCTCCTCTACTGACAAACTTGTCTATGTCAGAGCTTGAACAAATCTCTTAACTACTCTGTGCCTCAAGTTTCCTCATCTATAAAATGGGATTAAAAATAATAGTACCAAGGTAACAGGGTTGTTATGAGGATTAAATATATTAATATACATAAAAGACTTAGAAATGTGCCTGGCATATAGTAAGCCCTTAATAGGTATTTGCTTTTATTGTTATCCCTGATTCCTACTTAAATACGGATGTTCCCGAGAGTAATGTCAGCACTGGTGTTTCTCCTGTATGTCCTTCAGGTCATTTGTTCCTTGAGGTGCTTTGTTGAGAAATGGTTCTGTGGATAAATAAGGTTGGGAGATGTTACCTCCCCTTTCTCATTCTGGGAGGTTCCCAGAACATATTAACATTAGAAGAGGAGTCCTGTCTCTAGCAAAGAGCCATCCTTAATTTTACTTAATCTGGTATATCCCAAATTTATTTTACTGTGAGATCCCTTTGTTCATGAAATTCATATTCTGTAAAACATGCTGGGAAACACTGATTTAAGGCAATTTCTATAGACTCTGCGGGTCAGTTGGCTGAGAACAAACATCAGGATGTCAGCATGGATCTGACTGGTATGGAAACCAAACTATATATTTCTAGAAAGAATAGCCAGGAAAAGAGATCAGAGATGAATTTCTTGAAATTCACCATCTCGTCAGAGAGCCCTGGACAGGTAGTTATGTGAATGCTCACCCGTGAAACAGCATGTGTGGCTCACGTAGTGGAAATCCGGGGCCTTATTCTTAAAATTGAAAGACCTCAATCTGTCCTGTAGTTTCTTATATCAGGGCACAGCTATAAGACTGAGATTATTCCTTATGTTCTTGATTAAAGTTGTCCTCCTTCTACTGAGTTATCATTTGTTCAGAAGTGCTTTTTCCCTGGGCTCCTGCTCTTCACCCCAATCAGGGTGCTTTTCACTGCTGCTATAGAGACATAATAATTTAAGAAGTGTTCTGGGACCGCATGTAAAACGGGCACTTCTCTGTATCTCCAGAAGAGGAGTTATTAATAACTGAGCCTTCATATGTGGATCAGAGATGTCCAGCTGGGATAGCTTTTATGCGGTAGACTCAGGATTACTGCCTCAAGTATGGGGCATCTCACACCTGTCCTTAAAGAGACACCACTTACTGTCACTCATGCTGATTTCTCTAGGCTGGAATCTGAGGCCTGTGACCAGCCTCCACTTTCCAAAACTAGACACCCTCCCTGGGATATGGTTCCCTTCCCTTCTTAACAATTCTACCTTTATGGTAGCCCTTGAATTTATTCCTCCTTATATGATCCAGGAACCATGTGATAATTTTTAAAATGGGCCTCCGTGTCCTTGATGCTTACCTTTATCCATTCAGATCAGTCCTGGACATGGCTGCTAGAATGAGTTTCAACTCATTGAAAGGCACAACTCTGATTACGTTCTTTCTCAGCCCAAAACTTGCTCAGAGTTTCTGTAGTTTATGCATCGGGTCCAGACTTTATTTTTGCATTCAGGGCTCTGGTCTACCTTTCAAGACCTGTCTTCTCGGCCTTGCTGTTTCCTGTCTCGTCATCAAGCTACACTGGGCTGTCTTGGTACACCTTGCTTCCTGTACAGCATGTCATGACATTTCCTTTTTCTGGAGTGGGTCGTCCAATTACATAAATCATAACCATCGTTTGAAACCCAGTTAAAATGTTATTGTCTTCTTCTCTCATCTTTGACCGAGATATAACCTCTCACATTCCCTTGTCCCCTGCAGCTTTTGTTCCTACCTCTGTTGTAGCACTACCACATCTGTCGGTGTTAGAGTTGTGTGTATGTGTGCTTCCAGACGGCAGACACTGTGTCTTTATATCACTGTGTCCTCCCAGCAACCTAGATGAGTGTATTGCATAGAGCGGTTCAATAAGTATGTGTCAAATGAATGAGAACCATTACATAATACAAGAGTCTAAAATCTATCATTAAGAATCCCAAGTTTGTGCTATTGCCCTTGATGAAATACCTCTTTTTGGGGGCAGAGGGGAGATAAAATCTTTATGTAGATTGAGTTTTCATAGATCATACTTTAAATGTACTAGGGGAGCTTGTTATTTAAAGAAATTCTGTGGTTTATCTTTTTATAAGGCCTTTTGGGAGGTGGTGGGCTCATAGAATAGAACATTTTCATACTGACTTGATTAAATCAGGGAACATTGCTGAAGAGAGGGGTCTTTACTGTTCATTGAGTTCACAGAGCCAGGAGGTTCCCCAATGTGGAACCCCTTGTTAGGGCTCACTTATGGGCAGAGAGGGGTGGCAGGAACTGGGCACAGACCTAGAGCATGTCTGGGATGTGCTGAAGTTGTACCGTGGGAAGTTATACACTTTTTTTCCCCGTTACCCTGGCCCCCAGGACCCTCTGTGTTCTCAGGATTTCTAATACCACTCTAGAAGGTTCCATGTAGTCCAGGGAAGATTTAGTGTCTGTGGACTCCATAGATGTAGGCACCAGGGCAAAGAGTCTACAGTGAGGAGATGGATACTGGGAAGATAAATGGGGAAGGAATCTGGATTTGTGGGGGAAATGAGGGCTAAAAGACAGGACCCACAGCTTCTGGTCATGCCCCTAACTAACTACGTGACCTGCTGTTTTCATTTCCTTGGAACTTTCTCTTCTCGTGTCTAAAATACTGGCATGAGATTAAGAAGACATCTAGGGTCCTTTCTGGCTCTAGCTTCTGGAATCGCAAATTTCACGTTGTAAATAAGTCAGGGCTTGGAATGGATTTGGGGTGCGAGCTGAGGCATACAAAAGGAACCTGAGTTTGTTTCTAAGGACAGTAGCTCCCAGCGAATATTTGTCATTCTTGTCATTTAGATAAATATCATCTCCTCAGAAGGCCTTCCTTGGGGACTCAAGCTAAAGTACTCACCCAGCCACTCTATCAGAAGAGCTGATTTTAATTTTCTTCAGTGTATTTTCTACCTGATGTTTTGCCTATTTGCCTGATTGTTTACTGCCTGTCTCCTCACACCAGGACAGATTCTTCCTGGGAGCAAGGACCTTGTTCACCTCTGTAATCCTAACGCTTAAGGAGAGTGCCTGGCTCAGAATGACCACTCAAAAGATAACCGTTAAATGAATGAGTCCATATGCTTAGGAGTGTTAGTTCACTTCTGCCCGAAACTCTCCCAGGTAGACAGACTGGTTTACTGAAGAGTGCAGGAGAGCAGGGGCATACTCCACCGTGGGTGTGAGCAGGCCACAAGCAGCGATGCTTGCGGGGCGGGGCGGAGGCCATCTTCAGTGAGGCCCAACTTCCCAGTGGTGGCGAGCCTCAACAGTTTCCAACAAGGAGCCTCAGGTTGAGGAAGACTCACTCAGATGCTGGTGTAAACCATTGTGAGGGGCCTTCGCTATATCCTTTCAGGTATTAAAAAGTAGTCTCACAGCCATCGTCTTATAAATCTGGTTTCTTTTGAACGACTTGAAGTCCAGGCAGCATAATCTGGGACTGAGCATGGTTTTGGAAATCAGAAAGAGCTGAAATGAAGCTAATGATGTACTACATGTTGGCTAATTGAATTTAAATAATAATAAGAAGATAAAAGAGCTGAGATGAATGCCCCAAGTGCCATTTATCAGCTGCGTAAACCAGGCGATGATACTACCCGACTCTATTTCCCTTTTGTAAAAATAGGGTTTTACATAAGGCTGTTAATAAAGATTAAAGGAGATTTTATAGTAAAACACCAGTTAATAGTGACTGAAACATAGCCAGTATTCAACAAATGTCAGTTGGTGCCCTCCTCCTTTTCTTAGGTAACATTTGCACACGGTACTAAGTCAAATGGTACAAGAGGGTATCCAGTGAAAAGAACATCCTCTTATCTGTGATCCTCGGTTCCCCCAGGCCCGTCCCCTGAGAAATCATTGTTTCCAAGGTCTAATGTATTTTCTCTGAAAACACTTCAAGCATATAAAAATTTTATATATTTGCTCTACCTCCTTTTTTTTTTTTAATTTTATTATGTTATGTTAGTCACCATACAATACATTATTGGTTTTTGATGTGGTGATCCACGATCCATTGTTTTCATATAACACCCAGTGCTCCATGCAGTACGTGCCCTTCTTAATACCCATCACCGGGCTAACCAATCCCCCCCTTCCCCCTCCCCTCTAAAACCCTGTTTGTTCCTCAGAGTCCATAGTCTCTCATGGTTCATCTCTCCCTCCAGTTCCACCCCCCTATTTTTCCCTTCCTTCTCCTAATGTCCTCCATGCTATTCCTTATATTCCACAAATAAGTGAAACTATATGATAATTGACTTTCTCTGCTTCACTTATTTCACTTAGCATAATCTCCAGTCCCATCCATGTTGATGTAAAAGTTGGGGATTCATCCTTTCTGATGGCTGAGTAATATTCCATTGTATATATGGACCACATCTTCTTTATCCATTCATCTGCTGAAGGGCATCTCGGCTCTTTCTACACTTTGGCTATTGCGGACATTGCTGCTATGAACATTGGGGTGCATATGGCCCTTCTTTTCACTACGTCTGTGTCTTTGGGGTAAACACCTAGTAGTGCAATTGCTGGGACATAGGGTAGCTCTATGTTTAAATTTTTGAGGAACCTCCACACTGTTTTCCAAAGTGGCTGTACCAACTTGCATTCCCACCAACAGTGTAAGAGGGTTCCCCTTTCTCCACAACCTCTCCAACATTTGTTGTTTCTTTCCGTGTCCATTTTTGCCATTCTAACTTCAACCTCCTTTTTTAAAAAAATAAACAGCATCTGCTCTTGTGAACTTTTAATGGGATCCTATGTAAGTAGCTACTAAAGAGGCATGGGGTGGGGGCTAGAATAGCAGAGATCTTTGGATCAGAATTACATTCACAGAAAGCCGAGTAATCTCTTTGGTATATAGGAACGCGGACAAGAATGTTTCACAGGGAATGCACACATACATGTGTGCGGGGATAGCATGGTAAGTTGGAAAGGGCAGGGGATGGTGGAAAAATGTGTGCAGAGTGGGTTGATTTGTAAGTCTTCTCTCTAAGTGGGGGACAGCTGCATAAACTTGCATTAAAAATAGGCTGGCACAGAGAAGCCGTTCCAACGAGCATTCAGGCTTCGGTCTTTATCAGAGCCTCTCATGATTTGCTTCATTGCTGCTGCTCTCTGCTTCCATTTAATCGTTCCTAAAATGGGGATAATAAAAATGAAATGCAGTGGGGGTGTGTTCTGAGTAATGACTTCAAGAAATGATGATGGTGCATTTTCAGGCTGTAAGATGTAAACACGCTTTAGAGGGACTGTCTGCGTCCGAATCGCAGGAGGGTATGTATGGGTGGCATCTCTGCTTGCCTTTTCCTCAAGATAAGAAGGGTACCTTATAAGCCCACTCCCTCTTCTCTGCCTCCACCTATCGGAAAATGCCCTTCTTTATGCAGATTAAAACATTCTCAGTTTGTCGGGGTCATTGTTTTCGCTCCCCAAATCCCAGTTACCACCTTAGGCTTGCAATGCTGAGATAGTACAGCCACATCCCGTCCTGAAAGAAGGGCTAGAAATAAAAGTACTTAGCACACACTGCTGGGCCCATAATAGTATTTATGAATTAATGGATAGATCAGGGGGAGAGAGGAAGGGCACTAAACTGGTAGAAGGAAGATCCCCAAGAGTGACAACAGCAACAACATAATAAGACCAAATGCTCTACCAGCATCTGGAGCCGGGGATGAATGAGACAGGTTACGAGATGCTATATGCCTCCGACAGCCTCGTAGCCAGGAGGCGGCGGGTGCTGTGTGATATGAGCACCTGAGGGCGACGGTGATCATATTCCAGAATGATCAATTTGGTGATGATACAACAGAGGTTGATTGCTGCTGTGGCAGATGCCACTTGAAAGCTGTTGACTGACAAAATAAACCAGCCACTCCATCTCCTCCCTGGCATGCATGCGCGCTCGCTCGCACACGCACACACACACACACACACACTCACTCAGTCACTGCCATCCACACTGACAGACTGCTCCCGACACAGGAAGCGCATCTGTTTGGTTATCCGCAGTATGTCTGTGCCCAGCCCAGTGTGAGACATTGCTGAGTAGGCCAGTAGATATGCTGTGACAGCCCGAACACACCTGTACAAGCTGTGCTCCACCTCCCATCCTTGGAGGAGAGGCCGGGAAGGAATCCGTGCTCTCCTCAGACTCCACAGAGGTTGTCTGAGGAGGTAAAACAGAAGCTTCTCGTGTTGGGGGTGTTTGCTCTGGATCTCCCTGATGATACTGCCATTTGACAACATGCTATTTTTACCGACTTTGAACTGAGTACTAATGTGCATCATTGGATTAAGGGATTAGAAAACAGGATCCATAGAGGAAGGCTGTGGGAATTGGGTTTGTTAGGGGGAAGAAGAAAAGGCAATGAAGTGATGACTTACTCCCTTTAAATGTATGAAGACTTACTGTGCCAAGTGTGGAGATCAGCTGTTCCCTTTCTCCTCTGAGACAGAAGCAGAGTAAGTGGGCTTAAGATCAAGCAGAGAGGATTTATATTAGCTATAGGGAGGACTTCTTAATAGAGAGAAGTTTTGAGTAGTGGAACTGTTAACAACACCAGGGGATGACTTTGGAAGTCCTAAAAATTGGATATGTCCTCCTTTCTCTACAATGTACAGCCCAGCCCAAACAACAATGCACGAAACACATGGCTTTAAGTTTTCCTTCCGTTCTCCTTCCCTCCCTCCCTCCCTTCCCCCCTCTTCCCTGTCCTTTCCTGCCCTTGCCTTCCACACAGAGTTCTTGAGCACCGGCCATGAACCAAGCATTGCCCCCACGAAATTAGTATTGTAGCTTTCCTGGTGGCAGGGGAAAAAGGAGAAACAACACTTATGATTTTCTTATAAAGATAATTTATTAAAAGACTCATTAAAGACATTTTGCTTACTAAAGGCATTTGGGGGGGATAAGGTAAAATTTACCAGTATACATTCCTACAAAGGTATTGTAAAGAGAGGAGCGCCTGGGTGGCTTAGTCAGTTAAGCGTCTGCCTTCGGCTCAGGTCATGATCTCAGGGTCCTGGGATCGAGCCCCGCATTGGGCTCCCTGCTCAGTGGGGAGCCTGCTTCTCCCTCTCCCCCTCCCCTTCCTCATGCTCTCTCTGTCTCTCTCTCAAATAAATAAAATCTTTTTAAAAAAGTCTTGCAAGGGGAAAGGTTCTTATTGTGACACTTGAAATTTCTGTAACTTAAGATGGTGTTTCAATCTTACTATTTGATATGGTCTAATAGTTGGGTGGATGTTTCATGTTGCTTGGTTAGTAAAGACTCTGCTGATACTTATTTATGACCGTGGCTTACAAACAGAGTGGCATGGTTTTGGCTGCCTTTCTGAGTTGTGGTTATCACAGACTCTCACATCCAAGTGTTCCCTTCTTATTCCCTGAGCTCTCAGAGCCATGATGCACCCTGTTCATTAACCCCTTTCTTGGGGTTCCAGAAAGATTCCCCTGGGGGCCCTGGGAAGAGAGAGTATACTCTTAACCCCCAGTGTCTCAACACTGCTGTTATTAAACTCAGTCCATAATGTCAGATTGCAACCTAATTTATGTTTCTAAAATAATTTGAAGAGAAGAGCAGGATGTATTGGGAGAAGAGACTTCAGAAATGTCATTTCAGAAAGGCTAGTTGTCTTCGTGTTGGTCGTCAGCCACTGAACGAACGAAAGGGATAAAAGAACAAGATAACCTTGGTTGACTTTACTTTTGAAACCTGTACATGCTGATGGGGGAGGAAAAGCAGAGTTGAACTTGGAGACTGAAGCTTAACAAAACACGGTAAAGAGGAAAGCGTCCCCCAAACTAAAAGAAAGCTGTCATCCATCTTGTTTGTTTTACTGAGATTTTTATTTCATGACAGCTATCAGTGGTTGGCTCCTGAGTCCTCTGAACTATGTTTCTAATTTCCAGGTTATAATACTTCTTCCAGTAGTGGTATTGAAGAAGAAATAGTGGTGTACAGGTTAGAAGACTCTTGTGTTTATATGCAGGTTAAAAACATTTATGATTTTCTTATTGTAAAGGTCATTGATGCTTATTAAAGACATTTAGGGAGATGAGATAAAATTTCCCTATATACACACAAAGACTTAGTATTTACATTTCTTCTATTTCTTACTGATGCTTTTTTTCTGTGCATGTTGTGTGTATGTTATATATAACCCAGGGAAATACAGTAGAATTGAGACTACAACTTATGAACAGTTTATAATCTACTTTCCTCTCTTAATATGATATTGTGGATGTTTTTCTGTTTTGTTGATATTATCCAAAGCATGAAACTTAATGACCGTCTAATATCCCATCGTGAGGATGTATCATACTTCTTTAAACTGGTCCCTCGTGACTAGACATTTGTGTATTAAAAAAAGACTGATACTCATGAAAGTAATTGCAGAGTTTTTGATGGTCCAACTCTGAAGCCATAAGACTGCTTTTCAAAGTAACAAGTTTGACCACTTTTCCTGTTATCTAATGTCCCTAAAATGAGAGCCCTTAAACTGAGAATTGCTTGGGTTATATTAATTCACTAACAGCAAATGGACATATATATACAGTTGGAATGGAAGGCTCTCTTTTGTGATTCCTGGTCTTCCAGGTCTCCTGGAGGATTTTTTTTTTCTTTTTCTTTTGATCTTCTGGTGAGTGTGTTACCCTCTAACTTTGCTGATAAGAATATTTCTTATCTTTGATAGGTGGAACATACAGAGAATGGGGTTGGCCATGTGGTTTGTCTGTCTGTCTGCAGTTTTCGTCATTGGGATCATTTTCTTGAGAGGTGGAAGCTTGTAAAATTCAGACCCATTTCCCAAGGAACTCATAGGCCTCATGCTTGGCGTGTCAACCTTTCTCGTGCTATTTTTGTTCTCCGTGGCATAAGAGTCAAGGAGGAAGGGAGAGCAGTCCCCTTCTTGCACCAGTGGGGGCAGCACTTGGCTAACGCATGTAATCTACAGGCTGATGAGCCTTCAGACTGGACCAAGCCTCTATAACAGGGTGCTATTCTTTTTATACTTTTATGGATTTTCCACCAAAGAAGATATTTTGTGCGTACATTCATGGCATGTCGACTTTAGCTGAGATCTGAAGTTTGACATTAAAACTATAATATCTGGATGTCCTTCATATACAAACAAGCTCTATTGACCTAGCATGACAAGATCATCTGCTTTGAGTCTTTCCTGCAGTGATGATGGATTTGTACTAGTCCATATGCAACCCCTCTCTCTGTAATACTTATTTATGAGAGCTGGCCTGGAACAGAGTAAACAGAATCCACGTACACAGGGAGAAGAGCTCTGACCTTGGCACGTTAACTCTGCTAACCAGCCTGCAATACAAAGCTTTGAAAGGAAGTATAGGCCAATGAAGAAAATAAATGGTCTTTAAGAAAGAAAGCTATTAACAAAAAACCTGGATACGAATCTCCCACAATAGCTGTAGAACTGCAATTATTTGGAATGATTTTAATATTTTCTCTATTAGAATTATCTCTGTTCATAATTCAGTGAACATTTTAGTTCATTGTGTGTGGAACATTTGGTTATATGTACATGTATGCATATCTATCTATCTGTATGTATACATCTATCTATTCTATATCTATACAGAGACAGAGAAGTGGGAGGAGAGAGGGAGGATTTAAGATGGCTTGGAAGCTCTCACCTGGTGTAATCCAGGTGTTCTCTGCTGTCATAAAGGCTACCCAACTGCTGGTTCGACAGGTATTCTAGGACTTAGCTCTGTCAGTTAAGTGTTCTAAAGGTTTAAACTTAAAGCAAATCTGCGCTAGGACATAGGTGAGAGGAAAAGTGTGAGCTTGGAGAGGCAGATAAAGAGAAGAACACATGTAGATGAGTCATGGGAGACTGATGGGCATCTAGAGGAAGAAAACCATTCTCCTTTGCTATATATTCCAGGGGACACAACATTCTGTGTTTACACCAAACTCCTCTAGATATCCTTTCACATTTTTCTATTTCAAGGGTTTGGTGTAAGATATCTTCTAAAATCATTGTCTTTGGCTATTCCTGTAATATGTACCATTTTTCTTCATTCATCCCCTAGGGAAAGGAACTTGCTGGCAAAGGAACAGAATAGTACCTCGCAAGTAGAATTTCTGGTGGGTAGTTCAGCCACCTCAGCATTCTCTTTATAGAGTAGTAAAACAAACAAGACCTTTATTTTCCCTCTAGGAGAAGGGAAAGATGTGCAGTTCTAGAACAGTCTAGCCTAGAATTAAGGTTTGGCCATTGACACATCTGACATTGATACAGCACTTTATTAACAACGTGGTTTATCAAGAACTTTAGCATATATGATCTCATTTTGATTCCTACTAAACCTTTGACAAATACTTGTACAGATAAGTAAACTGAGACTCAGAGAGGTCACATGATTTGCCCAAAGGCACACAGATGAGTGGCAGAGCTGGGTGTAGACACTTATATCCAGCTCCACTTAACATCCCGTATATGTTGTGCCTTAACACGCAGAAGACTAGAAGACTACAACTAGACTGATGGGACCGAAGTGTATCAGCGTCAGTAGGAACAGCTGTGTAGACCAGAGGACAAATCACACCACGGAAATGCTGGAGGGGGTGGGGAGTAGTTAGTCGTTAGCCCAGACTGTGACTGGCTATTTCAGAGTGACATTTTCCTGAGATCAACAAAAATGAAGAAGGAAGAGAAGGAGGGAAGGACAGAGGCAAGAAAGAAAAGAACAATAACAACAACAAAAAAGCTTTTCTGCATTTCTCTATCCCTATACCTCCTCCCTGTTATTACACACACACACACACATACACACGTGCTTATATCCTCTTCTCAGTCGAGAGCAAGAACCTATCTCCTCAAAACGGTGAGGATGAACATGTATCTTTCACTAATAAAGGTATGGCCACCTACAGACACAACTGTCCGGGTCCTGATCGCGTTGAGGGGATTTTCTAAGAAACCATTATCTTCTGCATGTCAAGCTCTTCTGAAACTCGGCCCCCATTGCGGTGTTGCTGAGGCCATGCAGCCCCCTTGATCAGACAGCTGCTGGAGGTGTAGAGGAATGTCGAAACACCAAGGGGAATCTAAAATAGCTGACCTACAAAACAGCCCTTAAATCTTAGGAGAGTGAAATGAAATTTTAACTTAGCTTTCCATAAAACACAATCAACCAAATATTTTATGAACTCAACTCGCTAAGAGAGAGGAGCTTGGGGAATCTCATGTAAAAGGAGATGAATGTTCATTAAGATTACATATATCTTATATTAAATATATATATTTTTCATATATATAGATGAAGGACAAAGAGCCAAATTCAACGAATAAGAACACCGATCTTCTGTGATTCATCACTGCCGCTTAAATAGTTCCCCAAATGTGATTGTGGGTCTCACTGTGGTACATGAGTTAATTTAAGAGGGATGAGTATTTTTTTTATTTAAATAATCATGTAGTTATCTTTGGCAAGTGGCACTTGTCTCACATTTACAGTAATATGAAATTTTTAAATACATTTTTAAAAGGAAGGCTATTGCATATATTAAATTAAAAATAGCCTAGGTGATACACAGATGTGGACAAAATTGCTACAGTGGTGCTTGAATGAGTGAAATTTCGGGAAATCGTTCCACAGGGCAAGATGTGCTCCCTATCCCAGCCCCCAAGTCACATCTCAAGCCTGACCCACCTTTCCATCTTCTTCGCCCTTTACCTCCCTGCATTTAGTCTCCACGCCAACACAATTGCCACTAACCCTTCTTCAACACCCCCTGCACTTTTATGCCTACGTGCCTTTGCTTATGTTGTCCCCTTAACCTTGGATCATTAAACGTGTCCTTTCAGCCATAGTTTAAAAGCCAAGAGGCATGATATCTTACCTCTGCACAGCACAGTGGTTTATTTACAGAAGCATAAATAAATGTTGTTCCACCTTTCTTTTCCTCAATTTCATCTATAAAATGGGAAGACTAGCCGTGAGGATCAAATAAGTTTTAATTCATGTCAGATTCTTAGTGCAATATCTGGTGTGTAACAGGTGCTTTGCAAATGTTCAGTTGCTTTGCTGAACGTATTGTAAACCAATGATAACACAATTGAAATTGGGTTCTAGAAAACAAGAACATGAAGAGAAACGACAATGTGTACACAGAGAACGAATTTGGGTTTTGGGCTTAGTCACTGAAAGGAAGGCACCAGGAAATAACAGAATTCTTGACATGCTCAGGGATAAATTCGTAATGAGCAAGCGTTCCTCCTTTGTTGTTAAACTTTTTGCACAAGGATTTTTTCAGAAATTGAAACTTAAAATAGTGGCAAAGTGCATGGCTTAGCATGGCAGTCCATGATGGGCCCGTCACCCAGACATCAGGGAATGAAAATCCTCCTTCGCTTTGATTTATCATATTTGTGGGTTGTCGGTAACCATTGAATAACAACCAAAACACATTAAACAATAATGACAGTTCCTGAAACCTTGTAGTGTGTCCTTGTGCTATTTGATCTCCTTGGGTTTTGTTTCATTGTAATAAACCTGTACTTTGTGGTTGATAATAAAGAACCGCCCATCTCCCCTTCCTCGCCTCCCTATTGTGTGGTGAGTAGATTGGCCCACAACCATTAAAGGAATTCCTTCCATAAAGGAGAGTGGTTTATGTCAAAAGACAGCCCTAGTCAGGGTCGAGTATAAAGGGGATGATAGTTAACAATTGACACCTGAATAGTGTTTCACAGTTTGCACCACACTGGTCCTCAGTGTGGTGTCTGGACCAATAACATCAGCATGCCTAGTACGTTATCTGAAATGCATATTCTCAGTTCCTACCCCAGAAGCTCCAAAAGTGAGCCCCAACAATCTGGATTTTGACCTATAAAATGCAGGGATAGTTTATCACAGATATTTCCTTCTCACAAGGACAAGAGAAGTATTTGTTTAATGGATATTTAAGACGGCCACTCTGTCATTGTCCTTTGTTCTCATTTTATTTTCCAACCGTTAACTGTGAAATAAAACTGAACATCTATCCCTCCATAAAGTGGAGGACAGATCCAGAAGCCTGGCAAGAAAGAGTTAAGGCCTGTCCCACTGACTCCAGGACATTCCGAATTACCTATCCTATGGGGTAGCTGCTACAGAAACTTCCTGATTATTAGGCTGGTAGTCTGGGTTTCTTCATTCAGCAAATATCTACAGAACCCCTACCAAATGCCAGGCACTCTTCTGGGTGTAGAGTAAACAGTAATAAGTTCCCTGCCCTCAAGGAGTTTATGTCTTGATAAGGAAAGTCAGACAATGAACACATCAACAAGTAAATAAATAGGATAATTTCAGAGGGCATCAAGGTGCTATTAGGGTGGTGAGATAGGGTGCAGTGGTTCTCAGCCGCATGATGTCATCCCCCAGAGGGGCTTTTGGAAATGGCTTTATTATTTTAAATAAGTTGCCAGTTTAATTCCTAAGGAATATGTCCAATGGCTATTGTTTGAAATGAACTGACAACTTCATGTAAAAACTTTCCACATTATTCCTATAAGACCTATGCTTAAACTTTATATAGATACTGTGCTGAGACTATAGACCCATTTCTGAGCCACAGGGGAATATGGGTAGTATTTGATCTTCCATTTTTTCCTAGGTTTCAGAGAATTTTGTAACTTGACACATCAGCCTATAAACATTCCAGTATTGATTGATTTTTCCAAAGAATTGAGATGCATTAGGCCTTACTGTGTAGTAAGTTGCCTGCCCTAACCTGCTGCAGGTGAGCAGGACACCACTTTGCGGCTATTGTGGTAATGACCTTCTCCATTGTTTCCATGTGACCCTGGAAGTCATGGTGTGATACTATAGGAGGACCTAGTGAGGATGTTTAGGAGAGGTGATAAACCAGCAGTCCACAGACTGCTTTTGGATCATAGACATGTTCTATGTGGCCTAAGAGAGGTGTATTTAAGACTAAATTGGTTTCGGCACTTAAGAATTGAAAGATTTCCCCTTAGAACTCCAGATTTTTGAATTTCCTGAAGAAATCAGGAGAGTGGCAGCACTGGGCTCACATTCTGCTGGAGCTGAGGGGTGTAGCCTCCTTTGGATGGAATGCATGCTCTCCAATTCAATACAGCCACTCCCCCTCCCCATCCCCCAGTGTTCTATCGCTTTTATTAATGATCTAACTGGTTCTTATAGAAGTTTGAAACTCGCAGAACAGAAGTGAATTCAGAAAAGATTCAGTCCCTGCTTAAGATCTAGAATGTCTTCCTTGAGAATGGGTTTAAGAACTGGTATTTATGGAGCAGACACCATCTTTTGATTGCTTGCTGCAATTCACCTTGGCGTCTCTAGGGGGAGCTGAGAATTCTGAGTACAGTTTAAAAATGCATCCATGTCCAAGGCAATTACAGTTCTATATTGTACTGATTTTCCAAATTCACCTTAGGATTGTGGAAGAAAAAAGATACTACTTGTCTAAATGGCTTTCTACTTATCAGACAATGAAATACAGAAATACAAACTGTTGATGCCTTAAAAAGTTTTAGGCATAGAAAGGTTGTGAATTTGTCTTTTCTTTCTTGGCAAAGTAACAGGTAATCCTAACTGGACAGATATCCTGGAAAGGCTTCATAGGTGTGAGCTTTCAAGGGGAATTTGAATGATCCAAGGGCATTTCCTGGCAGAGAAGCGAAGTCTTCAGGCAGAGGAAATCTCAGCCAGGAGACCAGAAGAATGAAGGAAGGGGGTGGGTAAATGAAAGAAATGTGGGGTAGGAAAAACTGAAATTAGAAGGGGGGACAAATGTCACACTTAAAGTAGTAGCAGAAAACTGATAGAGATGAAAGAGAGAGCGAAAGAGTCTGAGTGTAGTGAGAGAGCAGGGGGCTTCTGTGATGCTATTCTGATGAAACTAAAGTGGAGGAACAGAAAGAAAAAAAAAAAAAAAAGCAGAATCAAGAAAAGAGGTTGAAATGGTCCCGGCAGGAGAAGGTCCCCACTCAGATGAGAATTTGAGCATTCAGAATAGAAGGGAGGGGCACCTGGGTGGCTCAGTCGTTAAGCGTCTGCCTTCGGCTCAGGTCATGATCCCAGGGTCCTGGGATCGAGCCCCGCATCGGGCTCCCTCCTCAGCAGAGAGCCTGCTTTCTCCTCTCCCTCTGCTGCTCCTCCTGCTTGTACTTTCTCTCTGTCAAATAAATAAATAAAATCTAAAAAAAAAAGAGAAGGGAAAGAATGTTAATCATGAAAGTAATGGCACATGTATATTTACGTACATATGCTGAATATGGATATAAGGGGAGTGCTTGGTCTCTTTCTGTCTTGGAAACACTGTAGATTCCCCCAAGCTCGTCCCCAAAGTTAGAAACACTCTGTCTCCACATGGAGCTTTCTAGTATCCAAAGAGCTACAGTGAGTGTATAGCATTTTCTTCTACTCTGCAAAGTTCAGATAAACCTTTCTTCTCTAATCTCCATTGGCATTTCTGCTTTCCACGTGAAAGCAGGATCTCAAAGTCCACTGGAAGAAGGTATTGCTTTTCCTCCCTGTATTTAGAGTTCTCCCTTCTTTTCTCAGGCAGATTCAGTTCAATTCAACAAACATACTGAAGGGCTTCTCTATGAAGGACCCTGTGCTTAGACACTAAAAGGAGAGAAAGGTAAACAAGATGCCCTGTTCTCCAGAAATGTACCCTCTTAAGAATGTTACATGGGTATAATACAGGGAAGAATATGATTGTCATAGGCAGCCACGAAGATAACCCCCAAAGATCCCCACCCATATTTTTATTCTCCAGATGAATCATTGGCCACTTAAAGACTAAAGGAGAAAAATGCCCTAAACTGTGGATATAAACCTATTGTACACAAAGCTGGGATTTCTTTTTCACAACTGGAGGAATCCTGTTCCATCTTGAGTGAGAACCTCTCTTTTATGCAATGGTATTAATTTGTGTCTGATTCCAAAAATATAATAATTGTTCATTAAGGAAAAGCTAATAAAAATAGAGAAAAGCCTGGAAAAGAAAGTAAAGTTCACCTCGAATTCTACCACCCAAAGATAATTTCTGTTTACATTTTGGTTTCGATCAGCTCAGTCTTTTTTCTTCTATGTTCTTATATATTATAAATGTGCTTTAGGGATATAAGTGCACGTGGGGCGCCTGAGTGGCTCAGTCGGTTAAGTGTCCAGCTCTAGATTTCAGCTCAGGTCATGATCTCAGGGTCGTGAGATCAAGCCCTGCCTCAAACTCCGCACTGGGCATGGAGCCTGCTTAAGATTCTTGCTCTCCCTTTCCCTCTGCCCCTCCCCCTCTCCTTCTCTTAAAAAAAAAAAGAAAAAATATAAGTGCATATTTTTATAAAATTGGGATAATATTATATATATATCCTGTTTTGTAATTTACATTGCTAAGAATGTTTTGTGAATAGTATGTCAAATATATATTATTAAAATATAAAAATATGATATAAACTATATCATTAAGTATCCATTTACCTATTTTCTATTTATGTTCATCTATTTATCGTGTAATTTTTAGTGCTGTATATTATTCCATTCTTTAGAAACTCTGTACCTAGGTTACAAAATCCTTGCACCCCTGTGTGGCCCCCCCCACACACACACAAGGGGCAAAATCTTGGCTATGGCTCATTGATCTGGCAGTAGCGAGATCCCTTCATGGTTGGTGTTTGCCCTGCATCACTCACTTCCTGGCGAATTCCTGGAGGAGAGAACACCAACAGGTGTTTCGGAGAACGCTAGAACACCTGCCTGTGTTGGCTCTTCCCTTATTGCTGAACATGAACCCTGCTCCTTCTCTAAGCAAGCACAGCCCTCCTGGGACTGACGTTGGAGTTGCAAATCTGTCTCTTGATGCTTTTCCCTAAATGCCTTTTTAAACATGCTCAATAATAGATGAGCACCTGGGCCCTTCTTCACAAAGGAGAGCTCAGGCAGTTTTTAGAACATGAAAAAGCTATTTGGCCCTTTAGAGCAGATTCTTGGAACTTCCCCAATTCCCCAGGATACCATTTAATAACCACTCGCTCCAGGACAGCAAGTGGTTTGCCTGGTGGGTTTTGTTGCTCTATTTGTTCTTCGAATTAGTTTTTCAATCCTAGACTCAACTTGCACTGAATCTTTGTAAGCAGTGGTTTGGCATGGAAGTTCCCAATCCCCATCCCCGATTTCTTTCTCTGCTCTCTCTCCACTGCTACATGACTCAAGCAGGTGTCTACTACTGTCTCAGTCCTAGCATCCCAGAAACAGGTGCATCCATTCCCTTCGGCTTATCAAGTCTTGGCTCTGCCATCAATTAGTGGGTGACCTTGGGCAAGTCACTTGATACTTCTGGCTTCTCTTTCCACATCTTCAAAACAAGAGGGTTGTGTTAAATCCCTAACGTCCCTTCTAGTTCATACAGTCTCTGGTTTCAAGCACATATTTGGATTTTCTGTAGAGTTCTGACTGTGCCATATTTTTTCGTGACAGCTATTTGTTCATCAGTTAAAAGAACTGTTTAATTTTTAAGCTTCATTTCCTACATTGAGCAGCCCAGTCATTCAGCTTCATGAGCTTTGTTAACAGCTACCTTCCAGGAAGGGGACTAAGAAGGGAGGCTGAATTTTTCCATCATCCTGCTTCTCTTGCCTTTGTAGTAATCTACAGTGGTAATAATCTAGAGCAGCTTTCTTTGGAACCTTGATAGCAAGCACTCAGGGAATAGCCTTTTGAATAGCCTTTGACTATCTTTGCCTTATGCAGAACCATCTGTGTCTCCTTCATGAAAGAGACATTGGTGCTAAGAATCAAGCAGGGCCACCTACACGTCATGTGTCCCAGTTGCACACACAGACCACCAGAGTTCCCAACCCCCCCTGGAAAACAGGCTCTTCCTCTTCTTCTTTTCTTTTTTTTATTCTGTGTTTCTGGATATTGTCTTGTAAGTGACTCTCTCTCTCTCTCTCTCTGTGATCCCTTTCTTCAAAATTCGAAATAATTTATAGGGCAGGGTCGTACTTTTTTTCCCCCTTTTGATATTTTAAAGTTATTATTCTATTCTGGGACCAAATTGCATGTTCATGCTTTGAGTTACTGTTCATTCAACAGATTTTTAATACATGCCTGCAATGTGCTGAATGCTGTCCTCCAAGAAAAGAGTGTGAGGAAGATGAGAAGATTGACATGTAGGTGGGAAAAGCCAGAGACAGTGAGGAAAAGGGAAGGCATTGCAAGAGAAGCTAGAAAAGGAGGAACAGTGTAGACTCCACCCAGGGCAGGAAGCCAGAGAAATGAAGGGAAAGGAGTCAAAAGATTGAGCAAATCAAAATTCTAGTGTATGTGCCATCTCTTCTAAAGAAGATTCTCTAAAGTGACAGGCACCCTGGCTGACACAGTAAACTATCAGTAATAGCTAACACTTCTATAGTACATCAGTATTTATAAGCCAGGCACTGTGCTAAGCAGGTTACTTATTAGCTCATATTAATCCTCACATCATCCCTATGGAATCAGTATTTAAGATGAAAAAAACACCAAAAAATCATGAGGGCCCAGAGAGGTGTAGTGGCTTTCTGAAGGTCACACAGCCAGTGGGTGGAGGCCCCAGGATTTGGACTGTGCAGTTAGACTCCAGAGACTATACCGAATACCACATACCACTGAATGTAGCAAAGGAAAACATATGGTCCCATTCGCATTCTGTTGGGGGTGTAGTATGGATCAATGCACACTAACCTCTAAGCGTCGTGATGCCTGTGTCCCTTCCCCATCAGTTCTTGCTGCTCTAAAATCCAAGCCTCTCGCTCAGTAGTTGCCAAAGGTGTCCAGCATTTGTGCTGTAGCCTCAGACATGGCTTGAGTATAATCACCACTGGTTGGGCAGTGTGGGTCTGTTCTGGGCAGAGCCAGGTTAGGAGAATAAGCCTGAGAAAAGGCATGACATTTCGGCCCACAGGTTTGCTGATACCCAGAGATGTGAAAGTTACGTGGCTTTTCACTACCGTGAATGTCTTGTGCTTGATGGTTTTTCTTGTTTGGTGATTTCCTCAAGATGATACGCAACTAACACCTCACTGATTTCTAGCCTGCCTGGGTTTCTCAAAAGTGTAGTTCAACTACGCAAGTAAAACAACTGGCCCGACTCAGGTAATTGCTAATTTTTTGTTGTTGTTGTTCTACACGGAAGGAGAAAGCTGTGGAAGCCTGGCATTTTCAGTTCCGTTTCTTCCGTTGAAATGTTGTTTCTTGTTCCTACCCTCTCTCGGACACCTGGGAGCCTCTGTTTCTCTTTTTTGCAGACCTTGGGGGGTGGAGGGGCAGCCAGAAGTTGGGGCAGGATGTCATCCTCAAACTAAGATCTATTTCTTTTAAAGATTTTATTTATTTATTTGACGGAGAGAGAGAGAGAGAGAGAGGAAATAACAAGCAGGGGCGTGGGAGAGGGAGAAGCAGGCTTCCCGCTAAGCAGGGAGCCCAATGCGGGGCTCAATCCCAGGACCCTGGGATCATGACCTGAGCCGAAGGCAGACGCTTAACCCACTGAGCCACCCAGGCACCCCCTAATTGCTATTCTTAAGCTTCAGATTGTGCTCTGTAGACCTGGAGGCCAGGCTGGCTTTACTGCCTTGTCAATGGCATTATACTGGGTGGGCAGGGATGCCTGGACCTTCGTTATCTGGTCAATACCAGCCCAGAAGAGCAAAACACACTGGCAGAATGGCCGGAACTGGACTCCAGAGCTTTCAGCACTTTCAGTTACAAAAGAGAACAGAGTCAGCCCTTGTACACAGCAACTTGGCCAAAATGATAATCAAGTGTCAGCAACAGAGCTAGCGGACTCATTGGTAGCAAGCAGTTGGGAGAGCTGGTGCTGAGAGCGCCTGGTGCATCTGTGTGCAGCATTGCCCTGCAAGGCTCTTAACCTGACAGTTTATGCAGAGACCACAAGATACAGCACATCGGCTGCAGATGTCTTGAGATGGGCTTCATGTCAGGATTCTCGCTTTGGTCTTTCCTACACAAACATGCAAATGGGATTAGTTCACTGCGGCTGAGAGTTCCCATTCTCCAGTTTCCTGCTTCTCAACTTTCCCACATCTTCAGATATTTCCCTATAGCTCCTTTGCAAAGACACCAGGGAAGCTTTTCTTTTCCTTCGCCACCTCTTCCCTTTTTCTTGTAGCTAGCCCTGCAGGACGCTTCTCATTACGTCTCTTATGATAATTCCAGAAATAACCTCTACCTTTTCTGTCATGCCTTTTAACCGAGGGTTCCCGTTGAGCCACTCTAGCAGCGAGGGCTGTTTTCAGCAGCCTACATCTGCTGTGGCATTCCTCTGCTTTTGGGTCACGGAGGGAAAGTACTGGAAGCATAGGTACGGCTTTTTTTTTTTTTTTGAAAGTTGGGGGAAGTGCAGGAAGGTGGGAGCAGTTGTGCAACCCCCTTTTTGGTGGTTTTTGACAAAATCATATATTCAGTTCAGCGTCTGGCTTAACATAGAGTTAGACATATTGTGTAACCACATAGGAACCATAGGCTTTTACTGCAGGAGAGAGGAAAGATGACCCATTAATGATTATAGGCAAAATATGCCTACTGAAAGTGGATGGTAACACACTTATTTGAAATGGTGGAATATTATTCAGTGTTGAAAAAGGAAGAAAATTCGGCAATATTTGACGATATGGATGAACCTTGAGGCTATATGCTAAGTGAAATGAGCCAGTCACAGAAAGACAAACATTACATGATTCCTTTTATATGAGGCATATAAAATAGTCAAATTCAGAGAATCATAGAGTGGAGTGGGGATAGGGGGAAATGGGAGTTGTTAATCAAGGGGCATAAAATTTCCATTATGCCGGATAAATAAGCCCTAGAAGTCTGCTGTACGACTTCTACCTGTGGTCAACAGTACTATACTGTGCATGTAAAAAATTATTAAAAGGGTAGATCTCGTGTCAGGTGTTCTTACCACAGTAAAATAAAATTGTTAGAAGTTTAAAAATAAAATTAAAGCAAATTTGAGACAAACTCATTTCACATGGTTCATATAAAGTCACAGTGTTCTTGCACTATATATACTGGATGAACAGAATGGAAGTTGTCTACTGGGCTAACACTGTACTATGTGCTTCTATTGTAATTGTCCTTCCTCACGCCATTGAGACTTTCTAGCACTCAGTCCAATAAATGGACCTACTACCTTTCTGACCTGTCTTTGGTAGTTGACACTGGTGACCCCCCTTCCCTTCTTACAAATTCTTCTCTGGTTTGTCTCCCTCCCTCACTGGCTTTCCTTCTGCCCCTTTCCTCCTAACTCTTCCCTTGCCTACCCTTATTTATTGGTATACCCCAGGGCTCCATTTTTGATCCTCTCATCTTCTCACAGACCTATCTCCATGGACTTCCTGGACCCCCCATACCTAAAAGTGATGACTTCCACATCTATACACTCAGATTTTTCTCCTGAGCCCTCAACCACATTCTTAAAACCTTTACTTTTATGTCCCACAGAGACCCCAGGTCCACCAGACTCAAAACTAAATTCCCCATCTTGTTTCACTCTTTCCATTGTGCTCCTCTTCTTATATTAACCTTGGTGCCACAATCTACCCAATTATCCAAGGTAGAAACCCGGGAGTCATTTTAGGTGATTCCTCTTTCTCATTTATCTGTCTCATATCTACCTGCTACTCTTCATTTCTCCTCTTATTGCCTTTGTCACTTATTGCATGAATCACTGCAGTTGCCTCTTTCCCTGACTGTGATCTAGTCCTATTCTAATGTATCCTTCACACTGTGTTGGAAGGATCCTCCTAAAACATAAAATTATTCATGTCGTTTCCCTGACTAAAACTTAGCAACAGCTCTCTGCTGACATCAAGATAAAAACTCAAAAGCCACGCTAGGGAGTTTTAACTTTCATTTGCTGGTTTTAGACTCCTGCAGGCTGCTTCGTTCTCATTTTCTATGATTCCTCAACTTAATCCCCCAACGTTCTATCCATAAGAAACTGATTGTGGTTCTTTGAATCCTCTGTTCTCTCATCTCCGTGCACTTCCACGTGCTTTTCCCTTTATCAAGAGAGGTGAGCTTTTCCTCTTCCACCTCGGACCTTTTCCATTTGACTAACTCTTAATGATGCTTCAAGGCTCAGTTCAGTTGTTGCCTCCCTTGGTGAGCTTTTTCTGACCTCACCGTAGGCTTGATTAGAAAACTGAGCACGTGCATTCTTGAATTAGCTGACATATACCTTCATCCATACACATACCACACTGCATTGTACTGGCTCATTTTTAAATATCTCTTCTCTCCAGACTGCAAGTTTCTGAAGAGCAGAGATGGAGTCTTTAATCTCTATATCCTTAGTGCATAATGCAGCCTCAAACATAGTAAAGGCTCAATACATGTTAAATGAAAGAATAAATAAAATCCTAAATGCTTTCATTCAATCTCACAACTTCCCACCAGCTAAATATTATCCAAGCTTATAGATGAGGAAACCAAGATCTGCGGGAAGTTGGTCACTTTTTCAGGATCACACAAATACCAAGTCATGGAGCAGTGTGAGTCTGTCCAGACCTTGTAGATATTTTGCATAGGTCAATGGACTGGTTTCTATCTACTAGCACTCTGAAACAGCTTTCAATGCAGAATGTTTCTAGCTTGGTTAGGAGAGGGGGAGGGAAGAGCTCATACTAAGAATCTAATGTCAGAGTTAGGCTGAGTGAGAACAATTATCAATAGATCCTGAAGCCCAGTGAAACAGATAAACTTTATGCTGGCCTTTGGTTTAGTCCCAGAATTTCTAGTAATGCCAGTAAAATCAACACCAGCCCACGCCAATCAGCTGATACTCACTGAGCTACCATTATATGCTTGGCTCTTAGTGGAAAGATCTGGGAGATAGAAGACCAGAGTGTAAGAGGCCATGTTAAGCCTGTTACATTAAATGACATTTCCTGCATTCATTTATTCCTGCCCGTTACATTAAATGACATTTCCTGCATTCATATATATATTGAGCATCTCCTATGCACCAGGCACTTATCTAGTATTCTAGAACGAAGATTCAGTAAGAAAAAAGACAAAAATCTCTGCTTTTATGGAGGATTCATTCTAACTGGAGAAACAGAAAACGCTGGAACTAAGTAAATTATACAGTATGTCCAATAGAAAGATAAAGCAAGGAAAGAAGTATTAAATATAGCAGGGAAAGTGTTACAATTTTAGGTAAATAGCCAAAGAAGACCTCATTGAGAAAAGGGACTGAAGCATACCTGAGGCACGGCGGGGATGGATTGGGAGTTACTGAACTGAATGAAGGGGGACTTTTTTCCTGTTTGCCCATTGATGGTAATGGGATATATTTCCTTGTTCAGAACTCCAGAGGGAAGGCCTGAATCTCCAACCCTTAAGATTCTGTTGGAAAGACAAGTCAACATACATATAAAGGGAATTTTCCTTCATCTTCATAGGAGTGCACACATTAAGGTCTGTTGAATTTTAAGTGAGAGAGAGAGAGAGAGATTCCCTCCTATGGAGTCAAGGGAGACTTCTTGTGATCTGACTGGTGTCCAAAAGGAAGAACAGAATTTATGTTGACAGAGGAGGAAGAAGGGGTTTGCAGGCAAAATAATGCTGTGAAAGAAGGGAAAAAAGCACAGGGACAGCATAATGAGAAGACAAGGAGAACGATGGAATAGGAGGGGAGCTTCCACACAAAACAGTGGAAGGAGTGAGAGCATGAGGTTGCCCTGGGATTATTGAGAGAATACAAATGGCTAGACTCTGGAGGGCTTTGACTGCCAGGCCAAAGTGATTTCTTTCCATTTTCACTTTGTTCATAAGGAGAGTCCTTGCATTAACCTTCAGCTGAGAGGACCAAAGAGTGTAGAGCATCTCACAGAGCATGGCATGTGGTGGTAGGTGCTCAGTGAAGGTTTAGTTGAAGTGAATTGCTGGTTATCTAAGAAGGGGCATTATAAATAACATGTATAATTTTTGAATGCTTAATCATGTAGTTCACATCCACATGGAAATACTAAACTGTTAGAGCTAAAAGAGTACTTAAAATATGCTTCTCCAGCCCCTCATTTTTCAAATGAGAAAAAGGGCTAGAGCTCTGAATGATTAGTTCAGCTTGGTTGATGGGGAAAATGGGGTTCTTCAGGATTATTTTTCCAACCACCTCTTCTGGGGACTTTTCCCCCCAAGCAGACAGTTCTATCTCTCCCCCATCCAGACAGTATGCTCTCTTGATCTAAATCAGTATTCCTCAAATGGACAGTCCATGGAACCCTAGCCTCACATGATCCTCTATGAAAAACTCGTTCCTGTTAAGTTAACTTGAGAGAGGTTGTCCACTATATATCATCATCTTGAAAAACTAAAGTGCACATGGGAAAAACATAGGCTTTAAGATTCCTATAATAAAGAATACTGTTTAATTTTGCTGTAGCATTTCTCCAAACATATTTTATCATGGCTTTTTTTTCACTAAGTGCCTATAATCCTGTGGAACTCTCCTAGGAATCATGAGCAATCAGTCCTCAGCACCAGCTGGCATCTTGCTAGCCTCTATAGCAAAAGAGGAAGGTAGATAAATCCCAGAAGAGGAAAGCCTTAAAATAATCAAGGAAAAGTAGACAATTGAGGAAAAGCCAGTGCTCCTCCTTCTGTTTTCTGTCTTCTCTGCCTATCTTCCTGCTTTTCAGTGTCTACTATCTGCAAACTATCATGCTACTAAGCTATGCGTATATTATCCTGCTTGTTCCTAATAACCCTCTTACAAAGTTAGTAATAGCCTCTCCAAATGAGGAAACCAAGCTCAAAGATAGTAGGTAATATGCCCATCATCATGCAATTTAAATTAGTGGCAGAGCCCAGATTCAAACCAGTGTTTAATTAAAGCTAGTATTTTTGTCTATCATGCTATTCTTCCCTGGTCACTTCTCATCCCTCTCTTCATTTCTTCTCTCCCTTCTGATGCCAACCACACACGCATAAATGTTAAAACCAATATCCTAACAAGTTAAAGGAGATACTGGACTCTCAAGGAGATTCCAACAATAAAGCTTCTATATCTGTTATGCTTCTTAGGTATTCAATTTAGCATGTAATTTAGTTTTCCTTAACTAGATCACAAGATCCTCCAGGGAAGGGATTTGTTATACAAATTCTAAAGTCTTCATTCCATACTGCTATGCATGCCTTTTATCTGGAAGGTGAAGATGTTAAAGTCCAGAAGTATTCATTGATGTCATACCCCTTTTCAACTAGATCCTTCCTGTTATCATAGGAGGTAACTGCAATAAGTTCTTTCATCAAAGGAGAAGTTGTTTTCTTTGTGAGGGTGGGAGGGAATTTGAAATTCTAGAAATTCTTATAGCAAATGACAGTCTGTCCCCTTAGGCCTTTCACACCTGCCACCTGGTCTTCCATGACTTAATGTCATCTAATTGACTGCATTAAATCGGGCTGTGTCTTTCACCATTGCTTGCTCTAAAGATGGCAAATTCCAAGTGTCTAGAAAGTTGTTTAGTTATTGATGTGCATGCTTCTCTGTCTCACCAGATTATAGATTCTGGGAGAGTGAGAACAATCTCTCTCTCCCCCCTGCTTTTCTCATAGCATTCGGCCCTGGGCCTGGCTTGGCATAGGTTCTCAACTGTTTGCTGAGCTCTTTCTGAAGCTGTGCTTTAGAAATTGAGCATTATGATGGACTAGATAGAGCTAAGGTTTATCCTACTTCCTATATGCTCCTGTGTAATTTGGCATGTCAAAATTTTGATACACCTATTTTATTACTGTTCCAGTAATTTAACCAAGGCATGTATAAAGTACAGTGCAACTCTGCCCAACAGCAGACAGGCCCAGCCAAGCCTAACCAATGAAATTACAGCCTTTATAATCTATATCAAACAAACAGCCCCTAAGATATCTGAACCAATGCTCTTTGACTTGTCAAGCTCAGTCAGCCCACTGTTAGCTTTCTTTCATCCAACCCAAACCAATTGTATGGAAGCAAAGCTGCAGGTTTCATTGTTACCCAGCATTAACCCAAAGTATGGAACCTTATTCATCAGCTCTAGACTCCTGCCTCTGGAGTATTCCTGGTGGGAGGCTCATTATTGTGACCCTCAGAGCTTTTTCCTAGTTGGAACAGTCTTTTTTGGAAGACATTCCTTTAAATCCCCCTTTGAGTGGATGAGAACCTCTCTCCAGTGCTAGTAAGGCAGCCCCCTCCATCCTACTCTACCTCTTTTGTCTCCTCTTCTCCTCTCTCTCAGAAGTGAAGAGTCGGAAGCATTCCTCAACATGATGGCGGGGGCATGGGGAAAGGAATAAACTATTTCAGTTCTTTAATTTATAACTTCAAGACCACGTACATTATTGGTTTATAACTGCCAGAAGTCATATTATAACCCTATATGTGTTAATATCCCATCAGTAATGCCACTTAATGAAAAGAAAAGCATAGAAAGGCAACATGATATATTGAGAAGTATTTGACCTCTGAGCTTTAGGTAAACTTAAGTTTAAATATGAGTTCTGTTGCTTACTGGTTATGTAACCTTGAACAAAGTTACTGAAGTTCTCAAAAGCTCACACACCTAAGTTCTCCAAAACTTGTTTTCCTATTGCATGACATAGAGGTAACAATTGTATTGGTTTTCTATTGCTATATAACAAATTCCCACAAACCCGGTGGCTTTAACAGCACACTTATTATCCCAGTTTCTGGGGGTTAGAAGGCCAGGCATGTCTTTAGGTCTTCTACTCAGGGTCTTAGGATGCTACAGTCAAAGGGTTGGCCATGCTTGGTTCTTATTTGGAGGCTCGAGTGAGGATGACTCTGCTTCCAAGCTTATTCTGCTTTGTTGGCAGAGTTCACTTGCTTGTGGCTTTTCAACTGAAGTTCTTACTGAGTATTGGCTAGAGGCTACGTTCAGCTTTTAGGAGCCACATGGAGGTCCTGGCCATGTGGCCCTTCTCCATAGGCAGTTGACAACATGACTGTTTGCTTCTTCAAGGCCGGTGGCAGAACCTCTCCCTCCAGTCTGACTTTTTAAAAATTATGATTGTTTTCCAGACTTAGAGCCAAATATATTTAGAAAATAGCCTTATATTTTTCTTAAAGGAATTATTTACATATCCCCAGTGTAAGAAAATTGGCTTTTGTCTCCAGGAGCTGAGTTGATTGTCATTCATCATTGAAAAACAGATGCTCTTTCACAGTGTGGTGAGGCATTTTAGTTGATTGCTGATATAATTGATAGTATTTCTTTTATAGCATATACTATACTGAGTGAACAATAAGTTAAGTGGCCAGGGGAGCATGACATATAGAAAAGGTATAGAACTCCATGCCCAGAAACCCAAGTTCAAGCCTTAACTCTGCGACCCCACAAGCAAGCTCTTTGACTCCACACAGTCACTAAACTCAGTTTCCTCATTTTTCAAGTGAGAAATCCGAAATAGAATATTGGTTGTTAGAATATTGGTTATCACAAGGAAATCACAAGCATCAGAGCCTCTCACACACAGCTAGCATGCAGGTATTTGAGAATACATGGAGAAGGAATATATAAACAAATAAATATGTATTTTAGCAAATTCTAGACTATTTGCAAGAGTTCATCTAATCCTTCTTAAATGTGTTTGAAGTTATAATATTATATGTAAATGCCATGAGAAAGCAAATAATGTGTATAGTAATATGCCACTGAGAATTATTAGGACCTTAATCAAGAGAGAGTCCCAGCCTCTCAGATCTGGAACACATATTTGCGGTCCTCTGATTGGAACCCCTCATTTACTGATAAAGATAAGGTCTAAGCTACAAGGTTGGGTGGTTCACCCAGGGTCCTATGCTGAATGGCAGAGATGGAATGAAAAGCCAAGGCCTTGCCCTCCCTGCCCAGCTCCCCCCTCAGGAGGGCAGAGTATGCATATGAGTGATTCGCAGGGAAGAATGGTGAAAATAGGTAGTGACTTTTATATTCAAAACAATGAGTTTTTTTTGAAAAGGAAGAAAGTTACATTTTGAGCAGTGACTTTGGTTATTTAATTTCACTGGCATGGAGCTGTAGCCTTGAATTGCCAGAAATGTCACAAATTCTACCTGAGTGATCCCAGAATCTGAAGAGGGAAGCTTCTGTTTTCTAAACTGAACTCGTTAAAGCCCATGCACATACATTTCTTTTGACAAGTAAACACAGAAATGTGGCGTCGCACAGGGCTCAGTCCTGGATCCACTTCTGGTTAAGATTGTCATCAGTGACTTGGATGCTGCAATAGCACACTCATTAAGTTCACAGATGAGACTGAATTTAAAGTGGAGGCTAAAGCCTTGGGGGATGCGATTAGAATTGGAAATGAACTCAACAAATTGGACAAGTAATCAGAAACTAACAGGATGAGGCTCAGTAAAGACGAGGGCAAAAGGAAGCTGGGAATTCAAAATAAAGGGGAAAAAAGCCTAGGACATGGAAATGGCAGGTCAGGCTGAGGACTACCGAAAGATATGCAGGTTACGTAGCAGGGTGACCAGGATGCACGTCAAGTGTATGTGTTTGGGGTCCCCCATTTTATGGAGAGGAGAAATAGGGTTCTAAAGTTCTTATGGAAGGTTTACCTCCTAAATGCTGCTGCTTGCAATAGAATTATGTCCATTGAAAAGTAACCTAGTATAAGACCTAGCGGTTAATATTGCTCCCAAATTTTAAAAACTTCCAATTAAAAAAACAACTTTGTTATCTCCTGGCTCTCAGGTAGGTAATGAGTATGGTCATTACCTATTCAACCTACTGACTGGGTAGGCTCCTTCTCAGTCATACATTTCCTTCCTGGAGGTACAGGGCCACCTGACCATTCCTTGGCCCTGAGCTCCTTATTCTTAATAATGGTCCAGGAGTGTTTAATATTTTTGTTACTATCATTCCTTCAAAGCAGCATGTCACTGAGATGCCTGAACGTTTTGTCTTCATGCAACATTATTTCCACTTGAAAGTGGACTCAGACCAGAGGAACATAGACCATCAGGAGAATTCAGCCAAAGAGAACCTGTCACATAGTGAAGGGGAATGAGCTGGATGCTGAGCCCTACCCTGGGGCAACAGCTATGGGGAGGAACAGAGAGAAGGTGGGATTGTGGGAGAGAAGGTAAGATTAACAACAGTGGGACAGGAGACAGGACAGAAATAGAAGTTTTGCCCACAATTTTTAAATGTCCTACTTGCACTCAAAGGCCTGAGCTGGATTTACACATGGTCCGTTATTTATGATCCAGACCTATGCATACATGCAGTTGATATCTGCATGTTACAGGTAGGAAGATGGAGGGAAGGGGCAAGATGGTTATTCATCCAAGGGCATGCTAAGTGGAAGAAGTAGCATTTGACTCATGTTTGTGTGACTCCAACATCTGTTGTTTTTGGTTTTTTGGTTTTCAATTTTACTAAATTGACTCAAAAAATAGAGGAAGAGAAGGTGAAGAATAAGAGGTGGAGAATGTGAGGGAAAAGAACATGGAGAATTCAGTCAGTGAAAGGGAGAGCGAAAAATGAAGAGAGAAGGAATAGAGAAAGGAGAAGAAAAAAAAAGGAGCAGTGATAGGGAGAAATAGATAAGAGATAGGAAGTGAATGTCTGCAGGAAAGTGGAGTGTGAAACTCCAGCAAAGGACAGTATCCTTCCGATAAGAGCTTTCCGAGGGTTGATCGAGACATCTTTCTTCCAAGACACACCGTAATTTTCCAGTCTTCCTCGAGTACTGGGTCCTGTTGAAAACTGCAAAATTTATGGGAGTTAAAAGAGAACCTGGTGAATCTATTGGAAAACAGGAGAATGATTAGAAGGGCAGTAAATGGAACACGTATGGGAACTTTAAAGGAAATGGGACATTGAATGTTGATAAGTGACCCCTCACCGGTCTTCAGGTATGAAAAAGCTATTAACACTGTGACTGCTGAGAACTGCAGAATTTATCTGGTCTTAGAGCAGACCTCGGTGTCTCTGAACACTGTGACAGCTTTTATTGCCTTTACCACTGCAGAATCTTTTTATTTTTATGATCTGTCCAAGGCCCTGTCTGGCACTAGGGTCTGCTACTGACTGGTTGTCATAGTGTGTGAATCAAGCAGCGCTGTTCCTGAAATTTTACTGGGGCCTTTAGTAGGATGGGCATGCTTGGAACCAGACCTCTGGAATGAATATGGCTTTGTGGGAGACAACTGGGTTTACATCCTTGGCACTGAAATGTATTGGCCTGATGACTTTAGGCAAGTTACTCAATTTTCCTGAATATCAGTTCCCTTCTCAATAAAATGGAGAAAATATAACTCACTATATCATCTATCTATATAGATATAGATATATAGATATATAGATATATAGATATATAGATATACCTTCCTCAGGGCTTGGGTGATGGGACGTAGTCCACAAATGTTATCTTTCATTTCCTTTTCCCTTCCCATGGGGTACAACAAAGACGAAGAGAGGGTCTCATCTTCATCCTGGGCTGTCCCATATAGAGGAGCCAGAAATAGGGTAATTGGGGTAAGAGGAGGGGTTATGTCCTATGTCTAGAAAATTCAGATCCATTTCATTTCCATAGATAGGGGCAGGATGGGGCTTGCTGTACTGAAGTCACCAGGAGTACACGTTTTCTGGGTAACATTACTTACTAGAAGCTCCCTCCACCCCCATTTGCCAAGTGATTCTTCACTCTTAAAGGCTGGCATCTGTGCTCTGATTCTTGCATTTTTAACACCAAACCATTTTGAAATGAGAGCTCAAGTGCCCTCCCATAAGTGGAGAGGGACTCCTACACCCCTGGAGGTATGTTTAACTTGCAAGTTAAAAAGACTCTTTCTCGTTCTTTTGATGGGGAATGGGGCGGGGGGGCAGGATGAAAACCACAAACCCTAGCTCCGACTCTGTTTAGAAAGCATGGCTTTTTCCAGATATTATTTTCAATGATCAGTGATCAGTGCCCTGTGATTAACTCTGCCAATACCCTCCTTCTGCCTGTGAGTGCCATGTCCATCCACATTCATTCAGCATGTACTCATGCATGCATATGAACCTGTCTTGGCCTTGGTTTAATTCTTGCAAAAAAAAAAAAAATCAACGAGTTCAGAGTCCTTTAAATCTGTTATTGCCATTTCCAGGAATTGTGGGACACCTTGGACTAGTCTCGTAAGAGACTTTTTTTAGTTACCTTGTAAACCACAGTGTAGAAAACAGGGTCAGGGAAGGTGTCCTTATTGTATCTTGTGTACTTAAAGTCATCACAGATGGGCTCTTGCTCAGTTTCTTTGAGCAGGTCTTGTTTGTCTGTTTTCTCGTACATCGGCTTTGGCTCAGGTCAAGGAGTGCATAACTTTCACCATCTGGGACAGTAGAAATATGACAGCAGGTCTTTCTGAAGAGTAGAAACCTTTCTTTCCACTTCAGTGGGAAATCTAATCTCATGTCTTTTAAATCCCCTTTGCCAGTCAGACCTGCACACTTATTTACAGCCTGGTGACATCATTTTGGCCTAGACTCTTAACAGAGCTCTGTTGGAGTTAGTGAAACAATTTACTGATGCAGAATGGATTTTGCTTATTTGGTACACCAGGCAGAAGGGAAAGGAAAAAAGTGTGGAAACGTTTGGTGGGCTATTGGAGCAGGCTTCTTCGTATATATAGCTGATGTCTTGTCTAATGTCTTGAACAGGGAAGAAAACTAGTAAACCGTTTCATCCGGGTCCTGTTTACACATAGGTTATGAAGGATAATGATTTGTTAGCTTAGGTAAAGCCCTGTGTCGTGATTCTTGTTCTCAATTTGAGAAAATGCTGACTAAGCCATGAACTATTTCTTGCAGCTAATGCAAAATGTATGGAAATTCTGACATTTCTATTGTCTGGTAGATGCCAACACTTTACTGAAGACTGAACTCATTTAAGAAGACCAATTGATGTTTTTCTTAAGGAAATGTATATAGGTACACAGCTAATTTTCTCATTGTCCTTTTCTGTACTTTTATTTTTTGAACTGCTCGGTGTGGGCCATGAATGTTATAACTAAAGATATACAGAAAGGAGCAGTGAGCATAATTATGAATGGAAGTTCTTCCTCCGGGTTCAACATCAATCTCACTTGCTCAGGGAAATCTTGCCCGTCCCCCAAGTCTAAATTAGCTCCTCCTCTTGTACATTACTCTACCACCCTGCCTTTTTCTGTTAGCTTCCAGAATATAATCATTGCTTCTCCATTGCCTATGTTTATTAGGTGAGGGCAAGATTATACTAACCAGTCCCTTGACCTGCAAAGTCTTGAGCATGTGGATGTCTCCCAGATTTATCTCCAGTCTGGCACTCTCACCTGGACTCAGATTCTTGTGCTTACCTTACTGGCATTTCTGCTGGGACCTCTGATGGATGACTCAGACTCCCCCTGTCCCAAATCAAACTCTTGATTTTCTCTGCATGCCTAATTTCTACCCTCCATATTCACTTTAGCCAATATTTTACTGAGAGCTTCTTCTACTCCAGACCCTGTTCTAAGTGCCTTACATGTAGGCAGTAACTTACTTCATCTACGTAACAACCCTATGAGGTAGGTATTGTTAACATCCCCATTTTACAGGAGATGAAACTGAGATACAGAGACAGATACAGAGAGAACTTGCCTGAGGTTCCTAGGGCTTGTAAGTCGCAGATCCACGTCAGTCTCGGGCCATGTGGCATCCATGTCCATCCTGGCCTTAGCCTAATCACTGTTCCTCATAGGGTCCCTGTAGACCGCATCACCCTTTGCTAAGGCCCAAAAGCTCAGAGTCATCTTGGATTCCTCTCTTTATCTCCATCTAATATCCAATTCATTAGCAATCTGGTTGTCTCTGCCTTCTAAACATAACCTGTAACTAACCAATTTGTACTTCCTCTGTTGCCACCACCACCATGGTCAGAGTCACCCTCATCTCTTCACTCGCCTTCTGCATCTACTCTTGCTCCCCATAGTCAATTCTCTAGGTCACAGCCAAAGGGGTCCTTTTAGAACATAACAGTTCATGTCAGTTACTTATTCAAAACCCTGCAGTGGTTTATCATCAAACACTGATGATCCAAAGCCTCCCTATGTGGGCAGCCTCCTCCCAACCCTGCCGGACTCATTTCCTGCCACCCTTCCCTTGGATTCCCAGCTCCAGCCAAACTGGCTGACTTGCTATTTCTAACACACTCCAAGGAACATCCCATTGCTAGATCTTTGCCCTCACAGAGTTTTCTCTGCCTGAAATCTTCCTCCTTCACATAGTCAAGTGACTGGCTTCATTCAAGTCTCTGCTCACCTGTCACCTCTTTATCGAAGACTTCCCTGACCACATTGCCTAAATTCCATCACACACCATCCTCTTTTCCATGCTTTATTTTTTTAATAGCAGTTTTCTCTAGCTGACATTTTATTATAGATCTGCTTATTGTCTTTCTTCCTCCCTACAATGTAAACTTCCGGAGGGCAGGGACTGGAATGTTTGCCTCAATCTCTGGCACCCAGATGAGTGCCTGTCTCCTGATAGGTGTATAATAATATTTAATATATATATATTAATTAATATAATAATATTAATTAATATAATAATAAAATTGAATGAAGGAATTAATGAATTAAAGAACAAAAACATATATTTCATTGTAAGTAGCAGTACATGAAAGTTCTTCCTGAGCTTATGATTCCATCATAAAATGCCAGAGGTGTAAAATGTGCAGCATAATGTGGAGAAACTCAAACACATACTCATTTCCTCATGGTTGCTAATTGCCTAAATGAAGCAGAATGTCTTGCCTAAAGCAAATAAATGGCTAGATTCAGGGCACTGAGTTACAGAGCCCAGGTTCACATATTTGCTAAATCTTCTGTGCTCACACTCAACAGTTTCATTCCTACTTCTGTCTTTTGTTACCAACAGACATAGAGTGTCTCTTGATTCCAATTGGAAAATTATCTTTGCAGAAAAACAGTGGGACAGAGGAGGGGAGGAATAAGTCCAGATGTGTGCTGCTTTTCCATCCTCCACTGCTCCTCTCAGGACTCTGGACTAAAGGTTCTCTGGGAAAGGGCTAGCAGGGTATGAGGGAGAAAAATGAGATAAGTAATCCTCTTCACCCAGAAGGAGCTCTTAAAAGAGGGTCTATTGATTTCCCTTCTTTATAGAAATCAGGGAAAAATGCAAATACCCATCTTTCCATGTCCAATCCCTGTTTAGTGTCCTGTTTGACCATCCTGTTCTTCTCAATGTGAAGAGATTTTCCCCCTACTCCTCTACATTCTGTATTTTAAGACTTCCTTTTAGCATTGACATCCCATCAGACCCCAGAACAAATATTCATGCTGAGTAAACAGCTGGTGTCCTGCCTTATTGGATCCTCTCTTGGCCCAGGTACCTGAATGCAATCCATCACTTCCTGTAAGTGCCAATAGTCAGGTGGTTTTCACGCATTGGCATTACGCAGTGAGTTGTTGGCTAAAAGGAGGGACAGAAAGAGGTCAAGGTAGCATCATTTGCTACCCCTCTTTTGTGGAATTTTTCCATAGCTTCCCAATAACACTCATTCTTGGAGTGGACTGTAGTGCACAGTATTCCATTGAGCTCTAGGAAAAATCAAGGGAGTGTCATGAGTATGGAATCTTCAGAAATTACAAAAGTAACGCATGATAGTGGGAAACAATGAAATAAGGCAAATATATGTATATAAAGAAAACTGTTACTAACCTCCCCCCAGCCTCACATACCCTCCCCAGTCTTGCTTAGCATGGCAGAGACTGTAGCTATTTACCAAATAAATTTTGTTTGCTCTTCTTTCTGACTGTACAGCTGGATTCTATTTCCCAGCTTCTTTTAGTTAGGTGTGGCCATGTGACTGATGCCTAGCCAATGCAATGTGAGCAGAAGTGATGGGTGTCATTCCAGGCTTGGCCCATAAGATCCTCCCACATAAGCTCAATTATGCTCCTTTTGTCTCTGGCTAGCTGGGATGGAGACCCCTCCATGGGGGCCTGAGAGCCTCATGCTGAAGATGCCAGAGTCTCCGTTGGCCTGGGTCCACAAATAATTGCATGCAGGAGGCCTCCCTGCCAACCTCAGTACACTTACATGAACTAGAAATGAAATGAAATTGTTATAATCCATTTCATAAACTATTCAGTATACTGGTTAGCCTACCATAGCTGATACAGGGGACATCATAAGTTGTTTTTTAATATGTGTATTTCTTTGTTCCCCATTTGATTATGAGCTCCTTGAAAGCAGAATCTGTCATTATCTTCTGTACCTCCTGCAAGATCTCACAAAGAGCCTGGCATAAGACATGTGATCGATAACTAGCTATTGGTCAGAGTTTATTTTTACCTGTTATTCTAGGGTGAATTAAAACATGAGTCAGAACATGGCCAAATCATATGGGTTTTTCATTTTGCTTTGCAATGTCTTAGGTATGAAGGATCTCTTATGTATGTAGAGCAGCTCAGAACTGACATGGTCAGCCAAGTGTGACACACATTTTTTATTATCCATAAGTGGATTATCTGCTGTGACCTAGCTCTTCCATCATTTTGGCACATTCCTCATATCAACAGCTGTGTGGTAGGCACTGAGAAGGGCCCTGAGCCAAGAAAGAATGAGAAACGAGACGGAGTAGGTTTGGGAGTGGGTGCCTATATCACTGACGGGGCTGTGAGTTGTGAATACATTCTTCAAGCAAATAAAATGTTGATTATCTTTTTACTATTAAATTCCTCTCTCTTATTCTCTATTGTGAGACATAATCAAGAGTTGAAAATAGGAATATTTAAGTTAAAACCAGGTAGGGTATTGAATAAACCCCCATCATAGGCAAAAACAGAAATTTTTCAAAGCAGGAATTTATCAGTTTGGCATCAGATCTGTTCGAGGGAACAAAAGGCGTTTTATTTTCACCAGCTAGCTGTAGTCAGGCAGGTGACACATGGTAAATATTAAAATCCTCTTTGTATATGGTGATAAAGTTTATCCTGTGGTCCTTGATTAATCCAGAGAAAACCCTGCCAGCCTTCATCCTCAGTTGCAGGGACCAGTGTCCTCATGAACTTTCTGCCACCGTTACCTCCCATTCTGCTCCCTCCCTCTAAAGATCCGTTGAAAAATGAGAGTCTAAACCAGAGGTTCTCAAACTTCAGCATGCATCGGGCTTGTTAAAACCCAGATTTTTGTGTTCCGCCCCCACAGCTGCTGATTCAGTAGGTCTGGAGGGAAGCCTGAGAATTTGCATTTCTAACGAGTTCCCAAGTAATGCTGATGCTGCTGGTCTGGGGACCACACTTTGAGCACCGCTAGTCTCACCCCCTTCAGCCTCACACAGACATGCCCAAGTGTGACAGTCTGATGAGGGGAAGGAGCCTGGCAGGGAGAGCTCCCTTTCCCATAAAACAAGACTAAAGCTGTAAATGAAGCTGTGAGTGAAGAGGGAAGCTTGTCAGGACAACTCTGTGAACTGTCACCTAACACCATTGACCCACACTGTCTCTTTTGCCTCTCCAAATGTGCTCCCTCACTTCCCCATTAGTAAAATGAAAGGGTCATCGTAGATGAGCGGCAATCAATCCTGCTATCCATTAGAATCATCTGGGGAGTTTTTAAATAGTACTGTTGCCTCCTTTATTTAAGTTTATTATTTTATTCTGCTTAGAGATTCCAATAGAACTGGCCTGGGACAGGGCTCAGGAATCAACATTTATTTATGAGAGAGCGAGAGAGCACATGCACCAATGTGGGGAGGGACAGAGAGGGAGAATCCTTAAGTAGACTCCACGCTGAGCGCAGAGCTCGACATGGGCACAACCCTAAGATCATGACCTGAGCTGAAACCAAGAGTCTGACGCTCAGCCCACTGAGACACAAGGAGCCCCAGGAGTCAGCATTTTAATAGCTTTACAGGTGATTCTAGTATCGAGCCTGGTTGAAAACTATCGATTCTCTCTAGATCACCTCTAGATCCAAG
This sequence comes from Mirounga leonina, assembly GCF_011800145.1. Lineage (NCBI taxonomy): Eukaryota > Metazoa > Chordata > Mammalia > Carnivora > Phocidae > Mirounga > Mirounga leonina. Next base: position 19,523,074 of record NW_023270504.1, read on the forward strand.
AGTCTGCATCATTTATGCCCCCCTCCTGTGGAATCCCACCATGTCTGTCTGTCCCTCCACCCTCTGCCCAGGTCCCCAAACCTCAAGCCTCACTTGACTCTTTGCCCCGACCTGTCACTTCCTTCTCTTTATGCACATGATATTCTATTTACTGCGTGGCACAAAGTCACTTCATACCTCATTAACTTCCTCTGCTTAATTAGGCAGAGGACAAGTCCCAAACAACTGAAGAATACATGGAAATTCACTGATAAAAATATAAACAACAAATTAGGAGCAGTTTCAGAACCCCCAGGAAATGTGAACTATAGAAGCAGAGAAGGGAAGGGACCCATTCCTAAAAAGCGACTTCGATTTGTAAAGTCACAGAGAGTTCAGTACACATTTCATTTAATATTAGCCCCACATGATTTATTCTCCTGGGCTGGCCCAACCCCATTTTGTTGTGATTTCTACAGATTTCACACCTACTTTCTATTTACAACAAGTAACTCGGGTGAAAGGAGTTCTCTTTCCTAAATAACCCTTCATCCTTTCAGTAAGCAAAATGACACAGAACACGGAGACAATGGCCTTGGTACTGTGGCTTTTCCCAGATGCGCTTCTTTTACAACCACAAAGATGGCAGACATGAAGGTGGTGGCGTTGCCTGGTGGGAGTTCGAGGGCTACGGGTTAGTTTTCCATTTTATTTAGGTACAGATTTGGAATTTCCAGGTGCTAGTGGGGTGTAACGTTACTTCACTTTAATTTTATTCTGACCTTTTGTGACATGAACTGGAAACACTAGAGACTACTTTCTTTTCTGAACTGCATGTGAAGCTTTAGTTAGTGGCCCCTTTCCGGTTCGGTTGTCATTCTCAGTGAGGTGTTCTGTTGTTGTTGTTTTTGTTTTTCGTTCCTAGTCAAATGGCTTTAGCTAAGCTGAAGGGCAGTTTAGTTGAGGTGAGGGACACTGAGGCAGTTTAGTAATCTAAATCCACAGGAGTCCAAGCCTGGTGCCTTTCTGCTAATTAATTCTCCATGTCAGGCATCTGGAAACCCGCCTCTTCTGTCTCATCTGAGTTGACTAATTAATTAAGCTGTGTTTGTAAACAGGCATTTTCTCCCCCAGCACTTTTTTCATCATCTGTTTCTTTAGCCACAAGCTGGTGACCCCATTGAATGGTAAACTACCTGGCCAGTAATTTTGCTCCCCTGCGGACTGAGGAGGTTCCATTTGGAGGCTGCCCAGAACTATAGAAGAAGCCCAGGCTTTGGAGGGAGGCAGATAAGGATTTCTATCCAGTTCAGCCATTTCTTAATTATGTAACCAGAGGTAAATTACCTTGTACCTCAAATGTCAGTTCCCCCATTTTCCTCCTGCCAAACCTACCACTTAGCCCAGTGTCTGGCATGTCATTGGTATAAATACCTCTAAATAAGTAAATACCTCTAAACATCGGTTATTTTCTGCTCAATGGGGCACTCATAGTACCTTGACTTTGTGCAGGGAGTAGCTGATTTCAGGACACTTCCACATACATTATCACATTTGTTGCTCTTAAAACCCTCTGGGGGAGTTTTGGTAAACGTTCTAACCCTCATATTTAACAGAGAATTAGACTCAGCAAGGTTAAGGGACAAGGTCCCATAGCTAGTGGGAGGCATAGTCTGACCAAGTCCTCACACTCCTGGCCAGTGCTTTTGCTTTGAGATCAGGGATTCTCCTGACCTTTAAGAGATGGTGTGACACTAGATTTTAAACACGGGGCGGGGGTAGGGGGGGGAGGGTTACACAAAGTATCTTAAGAGCACCATGTAAGGAAAATGATGAGATACCACTGATGCTAAAGGTGTTGAAATGCCTACTAGAGAAACAGTATTTGGTACATGGAAGGATACTGGTTTCTGAGTTTCCCATTCTTTAGCATCCTCCTCTGTCCCACCAGCTTTTTCTGGTTTGTGGACGAGTTGTTAGTAATTGTTGTGATCCAAAGTTATTAACTAATTTCAATAGCATTAATACTTCCATTTGGACAGTTTGAGGTACATTTGATTCTCTTACCAGCCCTGTGAAATTAGTAGAATATACATATGTACATTGTATATTGTTGAATCTCCCCACTTTGCTGATAAAGAAACTCAGATTCCCAGAGGCTCAATGATTTGTCATATTCACAGGACTTGTCAGTGGTAGGGCTGGGCCTGAAACTCGACTCTGTGTTCAACACTCTTCTAACAGTACTACAATTAAGAAGGACTTATGTCAGCGAGGCACTTATTTATATTAAAGAACTCTAAAGAACTTGATGCTATTTTGTCTTTTAATTCTACCTCTGTCATCTCTTGTTTCTAACTTCTTCTTTGGTTTTACCTGGTATGTGTAGCCTTTTCCAAGGTGGATATATTTCAGTTAATCTTTGCTATGTAACAACCACCCCAAAACTTAGTGGTTTGAAACAACTACCATTGTATTACTCACTGTTCTTTGGGGCAGCAGTTTGAGTTGGGGGTGAGCGGAGTGATTCTTGGTTTCATCTCACATGACGCCACTCATCTGCTAGGGTAACCTGGATAATCCAAAATGGCCTCACTCTCATATCTAGTTGTTGCTACTGGCCATCACCTGCGCCTCATTCTGCATGTTTGCCCATCCTCAAGGAGGCTGGCTCAAGTTTCTTCAGAGTTATTAGCAACATTCCAAGAAGGCAAGGCCCATTGCACTGTTACTAGTCAAGCCTCTATATGTATCACATATTTTGCAATTCTACTGGTCAAAACAAGTCACAAGGCCAAATCTAGAGTCAATGAGAGGGGACTACGCAAGTATGGATATTGGGATATATGATTCATTGTGGGTACCACTAATACAATGACCTACCATGAATGGCTGTAAAAAGTAATATCCACCTTATAAGACTGTTCTGAGAATTAAATTCAATAACATATGTGCCTTGCTTAGCATGGTCCCTAACATATAGTGAATGCTCAATAAATATTAGCTAGTATTATTAGCAGAATCACCATCGTTTATTATTAGCTGCCAAGAACAATTTCTCCTTCTAAAATCCCACTCACTCATTTGTTCAACTAACATTTACTGAGTGCCCACTGTGGTACTATTCCTTACTCTAGGCATTGCAGGAATAATAATAATAATAATAATAATAATAATAATAACTAATAATAATAATAATAATAATAATATTCATTCCCTGCCATTGAGGAAATTATAGTCTGCTAGAGGAGACCAGATACATAAGCAGCCAAATATGTATGCTATAGCAAGTTCAGTGATAGAGATACGTCCAAGGTATTTAGATAGGATAAAAGAAGGCTACCTAACCCCTCAGCCCCGCCTGGGGGCATAGTGGGGAAAGGCTTCTTGGAGTAGATACTACCCACGTTGAATTCTAAAGGTTGAGTGGTGTCATCCAGAAGAGAAGAGATTTAAACTAGAGAATCCCAGTAAGGGTAAAGGCATTCTGATAAGAAACAGCAGAGTGTGTTATTATCAGATCAAGGTAAAGGCTAGGAACCCTGAAGAGATAAGTTAAAAAGAAAGCAGAAAGGCCAGAAAGGAGAGAGACAGGAAGAGAGGGAGGGAGGGAGGGAAAGAAAGAGGGAAGGGGAGAGAGGAAGGGAAAGGGTGGAGAATAACTATGTACTCGTCCAAGGAGGGTGGATATCACTCTGTAGATGGAGGAGGCACTGACAGGCTTTGAAAAGGGTAAGGATGGGGTCAGATCTGAAAGTTAGATCATCCTAGGGGCCCGCAGAGGAGGGACTGGACAAGATAGGACTGGAGGTGGGGAAACCAGTAGGTAGTAATGGAGGAATCCCGGTAAGAGGTGGAATGTCTGAGAATGAAAGCCAGTGTGAGGTCCTATCCTGCCATTTCTAGCCTCCAAAGCTGGGGGAAGGCATTTCAGGGAGAAAAGGAATGACTTTGGATAGCATAGTCCAGAATATTCCAGAAAGACTGTTTTGCACATACTTAGCAGCGATGTATGTCCACAAAGTTGGACGATTCCGCCTCAGGAGGGTGGTAGAGCTGAGACAATCTTAGAAGGAGCGGTATTGCTAGGGATTTAGTCCTCTTGTCAGTGGCCTCAGTGAGGTATGAGGAAGCCATTCTATGAATCCTACAGGATACCTTCTTAGAAGCCTATCTTTCATGACTTTTTTCTCTTTTCTCTGTGGTCTAGTCTTTTAAAATTATAATGTATATTCAATGACTTTGACCTCTTCTATTTGTGCTCCTTCATTGCCTCGGTGATTTTTATGTGTCTTTTCAATTCATGCCTTGTTTCTTTTCATATATATTCACAACCTTATGCCTTGGATTTCCTGGATGATCACACTTTCAACTGTGCTGCTTCATTGTCCCTGAAAACACATTCATAATTATCGGAGTTTACATTCAGATTTGTGGTCTGGAAAACATTTTCATTATACTTAACACAATATGTTCCTTTTCCACAATCCCTCCTGTTACTTTCCTTTTGGCCCTTCTGGACGAACACCCTGCAGAACTAAAAACAGCTCTCTTCAGTCTCACCTGATGAGGTCCTTCTCCAGGTCCAGCCACCTTTTCTAGCTCTGGATATTTTGCATGAGAACCCAGTTTTCCTTGTTGGGTTGCTTCACTGAATGTGCAACTACTTGCGTCATGTTCCTTAGCGTCCCGAGATACACTTCAGAGGTGTGCTAGCCCAGCATGTCTAAGATCCATGGTAGATTCCTGTGTGTTTCAGGTAACCTTTTCTTTAAACATCCTGAACACATTTGGAATTCCGAGGAGGATCATGATGGAGGAGGTGATGAAACTTACCAGGAGGCAAAGGGCCGAACAAGCTGGGATCAGTCCAGTAAGCAGTGTTTGAAGAGCAGTATAATCATCGCTGGCTCCCAGGGGGCTCCCAACTCAGTGCCTTCTGGATGGTGGCACTGCTTCTGCTCTGTGCATTTTATCCTCCAGCCACTCTGCATTCCTAGGTCCTCTAATGCTGTGGCGGCCTGAGGCATGTGGGGCTGCCTAAGGAGAACAGGACGCGTGGGCTCTTCTGAGTCAGTACCATTTGCTGAGCATCATTATTACTCCATGCCTGATACTGTTCTTATGCATCTTATCTAATACTTGAGGCAATATGGAGTAGTGGGGAAAAGCCAAGGTTCTGACATCAGATTGCCTGGGTTCACGTCTTGCTTCTACCACTTCCTTGGCATGGGGGAACCCCGAGACAGGGATCTTACAGAAACCTTCTGCTTATGAGCTCCTAATGCTGGAAAAGGATTTGTGGAAGGGGTGTATGGAAAATAAAAAGGGAGATAGAAGGCATGGAAATGAGTGGGCCTAGCCTCAGGGTTTGGCACGTAGGCCAGTTGGGAGGAGATGCCAAATGACCTGCTGAGTGTGATTGGCTGACACTGAGACCCTGTGACTGTCCAGGTCACCCCTTTGAGGCCTGGGGGCCAGGTAGGGGATGCAGTCACAAGCCACTGTCAGACTTAACAACAGAAACTCTAGCTCGTTGGCCCTGCCTAAATCCAGAACTCTGAGCTTGAGTGTAGGCCTCCCGCTTCTCCTTTCCTTGGCCCCAGGCAGGGGAGCACTTGCTTAGGAATGGTGATGCGATCTGCCTGTCACTGGTGAGCCAACCCACTTCTTGGTTCCCAAGATGTTCACCAAAGGCTGATGACAAATACCACCACAACCACCAGAAAACTACTGGCATTTACTCAGAGCTCACCGTGTTCCAGGCATTCCACAAAGCATTGTATGTACATTATTTTATTTTATTTTTGTCAAAATCCCATGAAGATAGCTAGAGTTACTCTCTATGGCCTTTGATAGGTGAGATAAACAGTGTATGATGAGGACTTGCTTTGATTATAAAGAGCAGACACCCAACTTGAACTAGCCTAAGCAAAAGGCAAATTTATTACAACGATACCAGACTGTCTCACCAGAACCCACAACAGAACTGTGGTGGGGCCTCTCGAATAGCTACAAGCCAGGACTCTGATGCTCTCAGATATCTTGCCCTCGCTCACTTGTATGTACCTTTCTCTGGCCACTGGCTTCATTCTCTCTCTCCATAAAAAACCGTTTTCTTCATAGGGTACCGAACATGGCTGCCCACCGCTTCTGAATTTTATGTATTCCAGCTTATGCTCCTGGGATGACAATGACTTGGCACTCCTTTCAGTTCTAAGGTTACAAATCCCAGGGATTTCCCCCAGCAGGCAGGTGCCCCAGGCCTCAGGCCAGGGTATAGCCTGAGAAGTGCAATAACATGGCAGCTTCCACGGACCATGCCGTCGGAAGGACCAGTGCACAAAAGGAGGAGAGACTGAACTAAGAAAAGGGGCTGGGGGAGAGAGTGAGCAAGAAGAGTCAGGTGGAAGGTGGCAGGCTGGTAGAGCTGCAAGCATCCACAACACAGAATTTAAAAGGTTAGGCAACTTGTCCAGAGTCACACACAAGCCAAGCCAGGCCTCGAAGTAGGCCTTTCTGACTTCACAGCCTATGCACTTAACTAATATGACGAAACAGAATGAAGTAGTAGAATGAATGAATGAATGGACTAATTAATACATACACGCATGCGTGCAGCACATATATTGAATATATATACAAATACTTGTGAATCCAGTGCTCAAATCCCAGGAGTCACATTCAGAATGGTCAGACATTATGCACCTCTGCTCTCTTCCCTCACAGCTTCTCATCTGAGGATAAAGGTGGAGAGTAAAAGAAGCTAACCTGATGATGAGCCGTGTTCATGACTGAAGCCTGTGACCCGGGCCCCAAAAGCAGGTTATAGCAGCCCCGCTGGAGTCCACCCACATCCAGCAGTCAGCATCCCTGCTGAGCTGTGTTCTGGGGCAAGCCCATGTTCTGGGCATGTTGCACACACATCCAGAGCCCTGCGATGTGTGCTCGCTTCGGCAGCACATATACTAAAACAGAGCCCTGCGATGTAGGAAGACGTTGATTCAGGGAAAGCGGGACTAACCTGGGTGCTGCTGAAATTTGACATGCATGTCCCTGACTGGCTCCCACATGTCCTACAGGGTGGCGCAGGGCTCAGTTTTGGAGTTTCAGAGGAGGGGCCTTTTTTGGGAGATTTCAAACACTTTCAGACCCTTCAGGACAACTTGCCAAACCTTTCAGTCTATTTGAACCTCTGTGGCAAGCTATGAACAAAATTGTCTGACCTAAAAGAATTAATGCCCTTTCCGAAATCTTCATCTCATGCCAGGGCAGGTTTTATGAAGAGGGAACACCCGGCTCTTTGGGACTCTTTAGGTTCAAGGCCTTTGGTAAATCTAGAAGGGTCATAGCATTTTTAATCCTCGTGATTTCTATTTTTATTTGTATGAAAGTAGCACGCAAAACGAAAAGAATTGTGTGGAGTTTACCCTGACGTGTTTTAATGACTTGAGTTAAAGTTTGAAAAGTCGGAGTTTGTTCAGTATTTCTCACTTGCCACTTGCAAGCAAAACAAAACAAAACAAAAACAACAACTGTGTTTCTGGGAGGAAGTTAGGCCTGTTAAAGAGTTGCACCCATGTTTCAATCGTAGGAGTAATAGTGATAATGAGGAGGGGGGGGGAAGGAAGAGGAAAATAGCAAATACTTGCACAAAGCTGAGATGTACCAGGCACGGAGAGATGAAATAACTCACCAAAGGTCACACAGCCCGTCAGCACTGTGCCTCCCTCCGCGACCTGTTAACCGTCCTGCCTGCCAGGCCCACACCGCGGACTTGCCACAAAACCTTTAGACACAACCACCGCTCACTGTTTCTGGGAGGCTGGGCTGAGGGTGGGAAGCTATGGGGCTGAAGCAGACTCTTCCCTCTCAGATCACAATAAGGTGAGGAATAAAGAGGTCAGGAATATTCTGTTGACAACACGGCAGAGTGAAAGAAACATGGACTTCTAGAGTCAAAGAGGTCCGGGATAAAACCCCGGACGCTCAGTGAGTCTGTGTTTTGTCTGTATTATGGGGATCACAACATCCCTGTTCTGGGGAATTTGTGACAGAGGAATGCCACGACCCCATGCGAGGTGCCTGGCCCACGCACGGTCCAGCCCAGAAGAGCTACACTGACTCCAGTATTATCGCCAGCTTCATTCGTGATCACTGGCCTCATCCTTCTTTCTCTCTCGCTAGGCCAGTTTTCTCATCACATCTGTTTGTGGAGCACAACTGTGCTCTGGTGCCCAGGGAATTAGCAGCTTCCACTCCTGGCACCCCCTTCTACTCTAGCTCGCCATTTCCCCATCCCTCCGCTCTCCAGAGCAGGAGACACGGAGGCCAGAAGGAGTGGAGAGCAAGGACCGCTCCGAGGGCGATGGCTGGTAGCAGCGGTGGGAATGCACAGTCCCCGGGGAGCCCCGGGCGTCAGACAGGGAGAGCAGCCGAGGTCTGGGATGAAAACCACTGGCTCAGTTTCGCTGGGAGACCCACACAAGTGCCAGGCAAGAGTGGCTGGCCGGACCTCCCCGTGGCCCGTGTGTCCGGGCTGCCAGTCCCCAGCTTCCTGAGTGCAGAAGTCGTAATGGGCCCAGGCGGTCATGGATCAAATTTGAATATGGAAATTACTTTCTAATGCATTTTTCAAATGCTGGAGTTCTGAACCTAGACGTCACCGAGTATGCAAATGATTAGGAGAAGGAGTGTCACGCTGTGCCGATGGCCTTGTTAGGTTCTCAGATTTCGCCGTTATCCTTATAACAATGCACACGGAGCTGAGTCCGCCCAGGGCAGCTTTATAATCTGGATGCTGGAGAGAGGCGGAATGAAGAGAAACCGTGTGTGCGGCAGTCTTGCCTCCTAAGGTCTTTTTGTGGAAGAACACCGGAATTCAACCTGGTGTAGCCTTTGGAGGGTACCATGTATTTTTTTCCCCTGGTGACATCACTCAGTGAGTTACTCAGAACACACTTGTTCACGCGAGGACAAGGGACAAAAAGAAGTAAAATAACACAGTCTCTGCCCTAGAGTGCTTAAAGACATATTCAGAGAAAAGATTTGTGTATCAAACCATGTAACAGCAAAAGGGAGTGGTTGACCCACAAAATTATTCCAGAAGATCAAATAGAGCTTTTTCTTGGAGCAGGGGTGACCAGGGACAGCGTCTGGGAAGTGAGGAGGCCTGAGAAGGGCTGAGAAGGATGCAGAGCATTTGAGAGGCATGGAAGGACTGACGAAGGGAAGACTGAACAACACAGAGGCAAAGCTTGTCCGCCAGACAAGCTCCGTGCAAAAGGGAGGAGCAAGGAACACGTTGAGAGGGGGGTAGATCTTCTTTTCTTTAAAGTAAAGTAGGAAAATCAAATGTTCTATATAAAGAGATGTGATACTACGAAAGAAAGAAAGGTAAAGGTAAAATTCTATCCATAAAAAAATATAGCAAAAACAGAAGAGAAATCTCAGAGGGAGAACAATATTTCAAGCATATCTGACAGGGGATTACTATCCTGCTACACAAGGAGCTCCCTACAAATAAGAAAGACAAACAGCTGAACAGAAAATGGGTGAAGGATAAGACTAGAGGGTAAAAGAGGAAAACCTAAATGCTAACAGATGTGCAGAGGTGCTCTCGCTCAGTGCAAGCCAAGGAGATGAAAATTCAAGCAATTAGATACCGTTTTTCTTTCCTTAGATTGGCAGACTTTAATAGCGATAAAAACCTAGTGCCGGTGAGAACATGTGCAAGGGGCACTCGTGTGCTTTGCTGATAGGAAGTTCAGTCACTACACACCTTTGGGAAAGTATTCCAGCAACATCGAGAACATTTAAAAACATAAATATCCTTTTATTTTGCTTATTCACATTACTGGGGATGAATGCTTTGGAGTTATCAAGATACGTATTGTGTATTTTGGTTAAAAAAAATTTTTTTAGGAAATATCCTAAATATTTATTAATAGGGGTACACCTAAATACATGGAGACATGTCTGTTATTATGGACTACCTTGCAGCTGTTAAAAGGAGTTAGCTCTAACTGGGAGTAAGCCCAGAATGTATAACGAAGTGGAAAAAGTAAGTTGCAGAGACATGTGTGTATTATGATATGATTTTGGAAAACACACACGTGCATACACACACGTGTCCCCTTTTTCATATATATGTATATGTATTTTGTATGAATATAGAGACTGGATGGCCATACGCCAAAATGTCCACTTGTTTACCAGTGATGGGGAAGAGGGGCGAATATGGAGAAATAAAGATTGAGCAAAATGAAATACTAGCAGACACTCAACCTTTAAAAGTCCTCGGAGCTAGGATGGGTAGCTTAGGGAAGAGAAATGGGAGTGCCTTCCTATACTCAGATTATTGCTCTGTTAGGAGTCTCAGGCCTACGCCAGGCCAGCTACCTGATGTGACGCGGCTTTGGGACAGAATGGGATGCGTGTCTGGGCTGCCTTGCAGGCACTGTGCCTATTCTTTTAGCTTACTCAGAGAAATCACACGTAGTTTTAAATTTTGCATTTTTAGGGTACCTGGGTGGCTCAGTTGGTTAAGCGTCTGCCTCCGGCTCAGGTCATGATCCCAGGGTCCTGGGATCGAGCCCCACATCGGGCTCCCTGCTCAGCGGGGAGCCTGCTTCTCCCTCTCCCTCTGCTGCTCCCCCTGCTTGTGCTCTCTCTCTCTCGCTCTCTCTGTCAAATAAATACATAAAATCTTTAAAAAACGTATTTAATTTTTTTTTAATTTTGCATTTTTAAAGTCAGTGGAATACATACAATGAGCAGCAAGTGTTGAGTGTTAGAGCCAGATGCCATCTCACACAAGAAACAAAAACACCTTGATTTTTGAAAAATAACCTTTGACACCTTAAGAGGCTCTCATAAGTGCTTTTGTTCCAGGATCTTAAAAAATGACTTTCTGTGCACGTGAGAGAGGCAGCCCGGGGAGACTGATGTCCTTTGCTGTCTGTGCCAGGACTGAAGCAGCCTTCACAGCAGCCGTGCCCTGCCCAGTCCCCTCTCCCTTCTCCGTGATGACACACGCACCAAAGGGACAAACTCAGGGGCTTTCTGCAGGAACGTGGTCCCTGTGGCCTTCTTTTTTATGCGTAACCTTCTCAGGGTTCTAATTGGTGCCGGTCTCACTAGTGGTAATGGAGGAAATCTGTGAGCAGAAGGAAGACTCTAAGTCTAAAATCACCACAGATCGGTTCTCTAGAATTTTCCTGAGCAGAGGCTTATGGAATAACATGTGGCAGGTTTGTGAGGTGTAGACTTCCTTTTGAGGAGAGATCCCCAGCTGAACAGGTGTTCGGCTTGTACCGAGAGTACCAAACCAGAACCCCTAAAAATGACTCTATGTTTTTCTGAGGAAACTAATCAGAGATTTTTTTTTTCTCTTAAGAAAGATGATTTCAGTCCTCTAGAGCTCTTTTTAAATGTTAGTATGGCGGAGAACTGCATTTTTTATAGACAGATGTTGTTAAACGTGCGCCTGGTAATGATGTTTGTTCAGTGCCTATCTCTGAGGAATTCAGAGCACTTTATACATGTTTTCTTCATTATTTCCTCAACGTTTTTCTTTTTCGGATCATATTTTAACTTAGCTATAAATTCTTCATTTAGTTTTTCTCACTGTATTTTCTCTGAAATATCTGCATTTCCGGTATTACAAACTCACACCAATCCAGATATTCTAGGAAAGCATTCAGAAGTTTCCCTTTTAGTGTCTCAGGCTTCTCTTTGTCTTCTTGCCATTCTTCATGACTCTAAACGAACTCTCCCATCTATCGTATCTCCACCATACTTGCTCTCCCTTAAACAAATTGTTGAAACATAACTTATTTTTCTACATAAGAGGTTTCTGTTATACTTAGTTGTTCACTTGTTTCTAAGTGCTTGCTCCTTGCCTTGAGGTAGCTAATTTGAGGTAATTAAACATGTTCTTTCACATGAGCACTGTGTATTGGCACTATGAATCTAATATTCATAGCAGAGGGCTTTTTTTTTTTTTTCCCCTAAAATTGTTTCTCTTTTTAGTCCTCGGGAATTTGTTAACCCAGTGCTTGAAGAAACAATAAAAAAGAATCATTACTAAAAAAAAAAAACAAAAAAAAAAACAACGAATCATTACTTTAAGACAAGCTAATCTTTTTGTGTAAACAAATCAGACACTTCCCTCCCTTGAGGAAATAACCATGTAGAACACTTTTTCACTGGATTCTAATCAGATGGAAGTGTGGTAGAGAGCCTCAGTCCTAAAAAGATCCTGGGATCATGAGATTTTATGCAAGGCACCTTAGAAATCATTCCCTCATTTTACGGATATGGGAACTGAGACTTAGAGTTTTAAACATTTGTCCATGGTCACAAAAATACTTAGGGTTACATTCAGAATTTAGGGTAGGAGACAAGACCCCTGAAAAGTTAAAGTCACTAAATAAGCTAGTGAATAGCATGAAATAATGAATGATTTGGTTACTCTGGGCCATTTGTGGGTTGGCAAATATTTAATAACTGGGGGATGGGCAGAGGAAGCCCAGAATTGTGGTGTTTGCCAATTTCATGGGTGCCCCCAGCTAATTTCAAGCTATCGGCATGACGCCATTGAACAAGGAGTTGTGAAGAGAGGAGTGCTATCTAGTTGGTTCTCTAGAAAATGAAGATTGTCCGGCTAGAATGAACCGGTCTTTAAGGAGGAGGAGAACTGAGTTAGACCATTTCTCCCCACACATCATACCTTTCAGCTGTGAAGGACTGTCTTTGATATCTCTTTTGAGCAACAGTAGGACTTTGATCCTTTGCTCTTGCTATTGCCTTGGTGGATAGAGTACTCTTCACCTAATGCACTATCACATTTCAGGGCCCAGCTCAAAGACAAGGGTCTTCATCAAGCTTTTCCCCGACACTTTCAGAAATAATCACTTCTATTGTGAATCCCAGAGTACTTTATTTATACCTTTTATTAGGTAATTACCAAAGCCTAATTTGATGTTACATTCAGTAGATAGTGTCTTTCCTCTCTTGACCGTTCTCAGAGGACAGGGATCGTGATTTACTCCTTCAAGGGCAGAGCCCCAGTGCTGGGTAGTGGGTACAGCCCAAGCTTGGGAGCCAGATCGTTCAGCTTCAAATCCTGACATTGCACTCATGCACCATGACGGTGTGGGTAAGTCATCAAACCCCTCTGTTCTCCTCTGTAAAATGAGACATTAAATAATAGCCCCATCTCACAAGCTTGCTGCGATGATAAATGAGATTTTTAGAATGTTCAGTGCCTACTGTATCCTAAGCCCTTGCTAAATGCTACCTGGTATTGTTATCTGTAACACATAGCCCAGTGCTTAGCATGCAGTTGCTGTAGGTTGAATTGAACTGAAGTGAAGCAAGGAATGACCCGGCTAGCTTATTGGGAAGTTGAGAAAAGGTATGCTAGTGGGGACTCCGTATGCAGGTTATTATTGGATAAAGGAGAATGATCTAGTAAATAAAAATCATTTCTCATAGAATTATAGGATCAACAGCTAGTTTCCCAGCTGTGGTATGATGAACACAGAGCAGAGTGGGATCATCTGTGCCCTTCCCTCACCCCATGTGCTAGATACTGTACATCCATAAAGATACCATTTGTTATTGCAATAGCTTTTATAAACTGCTGTTAGTTGAAATACCTCCTTTTAAATACTATGCAGTTGCTTTTTAAAAAATCTAAATGCTCGACTTCATGTATAAATATTATTAAATTTCATTCCATTTGGTTTAGCCCATTCCAGTTAATTCATATCACTTCCAACCTTGATTCTGCAATGCAGTATATCTTCTTTTCCATTTAGCTTTGTGTTATCTGCAGTTTTGTAAGCATTACTTCTGTTTGGTTTTATGAAACACTATGCAGGCCACTTGTAAGAACAGAGTCTCCTGACATATCGCTAAAGACCTCTTTCCTTGTTGGCATTGATTCATTAAACAATCTTTTGTTTAATAAATATTTTAAACTCCTTTCAAATCTGTCAAAGTATACAATAATCGATATTATATTCCATGTTGTTCACAAGAGCGTCATGAGAAACTTTGCCAAAATGCTATGTCTGCAGCATTTTTTTGTCTTACAGATAGAGTAAGTCTATTAGAAAAGAAAAGGCTGCTTGCTTGTTGAAACCTGTTCCTGATTAACCTATATTAGCCCTCAATACCAATAACTTCCTTTCCCAGTATGAACAAAGGATTCATATTTCAAAATAGTGAAGTTAACTCTGTCAAGGTGGACGAAGCTGAATGCACACACCTTGACCATGTAGGTGAGAAGTTTGGACACATCCCGAGGGCAGTGAGAGGCTGTTGGAATTCTCAAATAGCGGTTATATAACGAAGTGATGTTTTAGGAAGAGCCATCTGGCAGCAGTGTCCACGGTGCTCTCTGGGGGGTGGGTACCCTGTGTGAAGCTGGAAGTTGCCTGCAGCAATCCCAGAATGGGCTGCTGCACCCCTGGACTAGGCTAATAGCAGTAAAGATAGAAGAGAAGAAATTTGGATTTAAAAGAAAAGACCCCTGTGCCCGGCTAGCTCAGTCGGTAGAGCATGAGATTCTTAAAAGAAAAGACCCCAAAGAGACTATTGGGAGAAAATGATAAGAATGAAAAAAATAAATAAATAAAAATAGTTACATGAGGGATTCCCAACTTTTTCCCATCCCTGAACATGCAGAAAATGGTATCAGTTTGGCCACTGGGATAAATAGGGCGAGTTGGAGGTGACCCAACATCATGGGCCCCCAGGGTGGGGTCTCCCCTCCCCCAAGCTCTACCTCCCTTCTAACCACTAGCCGATGACATAAATATCCCCATATGGCTGGGAAGCTATTTGGATAGTTCTACTTGAGAAATAAGTACTCTTAGCAGTATGAAGAAAAACAGACTTGCACCAAAATAGGACCTTCAGTTCAGAGAAGACAATACACAAAAAGGAAAGCAAACATTTGGTTCAGTGCCTAATTCTGAATACGAAAGTGAAATATGGACCAACAAGTTGGTCCAGGACACCAAGCCACTGTCCATGTTATAGTGATACAGTAAGACAAGGGCCACGGCTATACAGACCTAATATGGGTGTAGAAGTAGGCGGTGCCTACTAGGCAGGTGGGAGGGAGATACAAACCACACCTAGGGAGTTACCAGGTAGAAACCTAACTGTAGACAAAAGCAGACACAAAGGAAGGAATTTTGGTTTTGTATGAATGTGGAAATCTAAGCCTCTTTCCTTGAAAACTTATGAAGTGCTGCCCATTTGTTGCTCCTTATTGATTTATGTAGTTAATAATTAAGTAGTTTTGTAGTCCTGGTGCCACACTTACGCTGCTAATTTGCATTGCCGCATGGAGGAAATTATAGATTGGGAAAATGCAGGAGCTTACAATCCATAATTCCTGGGGTAATTGAAGATGTTTGGTTATAGAAAATGAAAAGGTGTTCCCTCTTCAGTAAACTCAAGGGCAGAGTGAGAACAAGAACCCACCAACAAAGTCCGACAGATTCTATTATAAAATAGGAATGAATGGTTCTTCGAAAAGATAATGGAACTCACACATTTCTCCTGATGATTGGCAGCAGGGCCACCTCGTGAATGATTCCAGGGGGCACCCACTTATCACACCAGACTATGTTTGAATGGTGCTCCCTGAAGTTGGAGTACATAGCCTGTGCACACAGAAAGACCTATGTGATTCATCCCAGGGCTCCCACCAAACCCAGCAGGTGCATATCCGCCTTGACCCGTGGCATTCACCACCAGCCCAACCATGCTTCCTTCCCCAGCTAAGCTGCATCAGTATTCTTTAATCCTGACTTACCATTTTATTCCAATTCAGATCTACCCAGTTCTCCACATGGCTTCCCACTGGACCTCTGTTACAAGCCAAAACACATCCTTCTGGCTCATTTGCTCCAGTCATTCTGTTGACCTTTCCAGAGCTATTTGCTGCTCTCACCATCATGCTCCTTGTTACAGTTAAGTAGGAAAAAAACCACCAGCCACTCAAAGCAGGAAACTCCGGCATCCTCCCAACACTTGTATGAGCTTCTGTGTTAGCACTTACCATCTATCACTGTAAACATTTGTTTACATTTCTGACTCCTCCACTCAATGTGAGCTTGATGAAGGGCAGAATGATGCTTTGTTGAGCCCCAAGATTTTGCAGGGTGCCCAGCACATGGTAGATCCTCTTTTAGTGTTTGGTAAGTGAGTGAGCAAATGAATATATTACCTTTCTTAGATATGGACATGGTAGACTCCTTTTGAGCATACAGGTTAAAAAGAATTTCCCCTCTACTATGTTCAATGCCTGTGACTGTTTACCTTTGTTTAATAGCTTCCTGGGTGATACCAGGAGAGGCTGCTGAGGTCTCTTGCCAGTGGTTTCTGAGTCTTTTGTTTACCCCTGTGCAGGTGGGCAAGTGGAAAGACAAGTCCCTACAGATGAAGTACTACGTGTGGCCCCGAATGTGTCCTGAGACAGAAGAACAGGAGGATGACCATCTGAGCATTGTAACCCTGGAGGAGGCCCCCTTTGTCATTGTGGAAAGTGTGGACCCTCTGAGTGGAACCTGCATGAGGAACACAGTCCCCTGCCAAAAACGCATAGTCTCTGAGTATGACCCCTTCCCCAGTGCTCCGGGTGGCGTGGGAGGCAGATTTACTACAGCTGTCAGCACCTGCCTGGGCGGGGACCTGAGGCATAGAATGAATTGGGCACCATGTTCAATTTTCAGTTGCTACTGAGCAATGGAATTACTGAGCAGCCCTGTGGTTCTGTCCAGATCCTGACCTGGGAGACTTACTGCTAACTATGCTCACATATCTATGGCCTTGCCTGCTCTCTAACAGCCAGGACCTCAAATTTATAGAGATTCAAATTTGCATTGGTGTTGAACCATGTTTTCTTGAGCCATGGTGCCCTGAAATTTTGAGATTTAGAAACATTTTTGGAAATAGGTAAAAATAAGCTGCTATCCCATTACAAGTCAGGTAATGATTCTCTTTGATAAGGGTGGGAAATGCCTGGAAGAGAAAATAAAAGGGTAATTTTTCTGTATCTCAATTTGGTGCTGGTTAAATGGGTGCATTCAGTGTGTGCAAATTTATCCAACTGAACCCTTAGGGGTAGGCACACCTTCCTGATGTACATTATACTTCAAAGGAGCACTAAAAAATGTGAGAAAACGTGGTTCAATATGATGAGCTAATGAAAGAATCAGGATTCTGTGGTCTCATTTATTTCCTCACTCAGGTCTGATACACACTGTGCTGACCGGTAAAGGGGAAGACCTGCTTTTGGGTTGGAGTTTTCCTGGTAAAGGGTAATACCTGCCTCTTGTATAAAGCCTTGTTTTTTTTGTTTTTTTTTTTTGTTGTTGTTGTTGTTTGTTTCTTCAACTGGTTAGGAATAAAACAGATGAGGAGCCAGGTTACATCAAAAAGTGCTGCAAGGGGTTCTGTATTGACATCCTTAAGAAAATTTCTAAATCTGTGAAGTTCACTTACGATCTTTACCTGGTTACCAATGGCAAGCATGGGAAGAAGATCAATGGAACCTGGAACGGTATGATTGGAGAGGTGAGTGTCAGAACGTCAGGGCCATTTCCATTTTTCATGTATTTTGTTTCCTGCCAATATAAGAAAAAATGCTCTTCTATAAATTTTAGAAAGTAGAAAACAGTGAAGAGACTTCCCATTCCCACTCTACTAAGGAAACCGCTGCTGGGCTCTGTTCTCCATGCGGCGGCCCCTTGCCTTCCTGAGCCCCCTAACGGAGCACTGTGCCTTTCTCCCAGGTGGTCATGAAGAGGGCCTACATGGCGGTGGGGTCGCTCACCATCAATGAGGAGCGGTCTGAGGTGGTCGACTTCTCTGTGCCCTTCATAGAGACTGGTATCAGTGTCATGGTGTCGCGTAGCAACGGGACTGTCTCACCTTCTGCCTTCTTAGGTAAGTGCTACGCTTGCCTGCAGGAAGCACGTGGACATGAGGACGGGTACTTGGTGTGAGGATCAAGTGAAGGAGCACGTGGCCAGGCTGCCTCAGCCAAGAGTTGGTTTGGCAGGAGCTTATTTAATTTGGGGGACTTCAAAATCGATTATCCTCAAACGTGAACACTGAAAAATACCCAAAACCAATAGGAGAGCATATGACCCTGTAAGAAAACAGTGCTGGCTGGGCAGTCAGGGCTCCTACTCTAGTCCCATTCCTGCCACTTACTCATCACTTGACCCTGAGCAAATGTGCTCCATCCTGGGACTCAGTTTCCCTCATCCATAGAAGAAGCCATTTCAACCAGCTGATCTCTGAGGCTACTTCCTGCTTTAATAATCTCTAATTCTTGCTATCATTGAAAAACTTTTTTTTTTAAAGATTTTATTTATTTATTTGAGAGAGAGAGAATGAGAGACAGAGAGCACGAGAGGGAAGAGGGCAGAGGGAGAAGCAGACCCCCCGCTGAGCAGGGAGCCCAATGCGGGACTCGATCCCGGGACTCCAGGATCATGACCTGAGCCGAAGGCAGTCGCCCAACCAACTGAGCCACCCAGGCGCCCTGAAAAACTTTTTAAATTATCTTCAAGAATTGAGCTCCATGCTCCCAAAAGAGGTTTTCTGTTTTTACATGCATTTTTCTGAGCTTTGTCAGATACAGCTGATCCAATGCTTCCTTCCACTCTGCCCCGTCCTTCCTTGTTCCATTCTGTACTTCCCTACTCTCCAGCATCACTTTTTGTGTCGAAAACCTTAGATATGATATAAGACCTGGTGAGATAAGGCCAAGATTTCAATTAGATGAGCTCCTTTGTGAGCTCATACCCCATATTTTTTTGCAGGGGCCGTGAGAGCAAGGGGTGGGAAAATAAAATGTCACCTCGAGAACAGGACATTGGGCTAGGAGACAGGAGGCCTGGCTTGGCCATAAACAAACCGTAAGCCCTTGGATGAATCACAAACTCTCTGAAGGACATCAACTTTATTTTTTTTTTTTTTCCACGAGGATATTGGAATAGACCTTGACTAGTGTTTCTTTAAGCTCTATTCCAGCGGGCAAGAGGGGGGAGGGGAAAGCTTTTAATTAATGTACTATAAAGTGGAGTTATAGGTCCCATAGAATTTTTCCATTAATTACTCAAGTTTCTCAGCTAGCCTTCTTACAGTGAGGTAGGTTCTGGCCCTGCCAATTTTATGTGAAATGTTATTAGAGAGCACAGACATTATATGCATTAATCCTCATAGCAGCTTTATGTATTTTATTTACTTTTTTCCTTTGCAAGGATAATTGGAACATTAAGAGATACAGACAAAACTACATTCTAATTCTTACCCATCGGTATAGCACTAACCTCAATTTCTGAACTGGAAGAGCCAGTGATATATCAGCATAGCCCTAGAATGACATAGCGGGGCCAGGCAGGGTGCATGTGTGCACGCACATATGTGTGCATGTGTGTGTGTGTGTGTGTGTTCAGAGGAGAAGCAGTTATTTGCAGGGGTAAAAGAAGCCAACATTTATTGAACACCTGTTATGTGGTGTTCCAAGCATTACTATACATCCTTTTGTTATATTATCTCACTGATACTCATCGATACTATTATTATACCCATTTTATGGCTCGGGAAACTGAGTCTTAGACCCAGTAAGCAATTTTCTAACAACCTGTCAGTTCACAGCTGACAGACCTAGGATTAAAGCCCAGATGTGGCTGCCTTCAGAGCCTGCATTCCAGTTCTCATGGGGACATTTCAGAGTGCAGCTCCTAAATCAGGCACCGATGTGATGGGCAGAGACAAGGAAGTGATATATAATACAATGAGAAAGTACAAACTTTGCCCCAGAAGACCTCAGATTATAACCTGGCCCTGCCACTTTCTGAGTAGGAACTTGGGAAAAGACCTTGACTTCTGTAAAATAGATATGGTAGTATCATAATGAAAGGGCCATTATAAGGATTATATAAAACATATGGTGAAAGTACTTTCTAAATCGTAAAAGCCAATACAAATGTCTGTGATATTTTGTGTACAGAAGGCTGCCCTGGGCTCCATGGGGGAAAAGAAAGCCTGGAGAGGATGCTTTTACTCAGTTATTCCCTAATCTTAGTCAGCAATGAAATCAGGGTAGGACTGCAATCAGTGAGAACCGAGGGGGCGAGGGCCTTCCCTGCTCCACCATAGAGTGGCTTTGAATTAAACCTGCTGCCCTCACATCTCTGGCTGCCACTGAAAGGTTTTGCATTTCACGGTCGGTATGTGCCTTATCAGGGTCCTTTTTAAATTACCAAGTGACCAGGTTTTTATCATTCCCTTCAAAAGTGCAAAAGTAAAGTAGGTTTCAAGTAAAGAAAATATTTTCTAATTTCCAGCCAATTTTTCTCCTTTTCTCAACTTCATCTTTATTAATGATTTGGAAGATGGAAAAAACAGTATGTTAATTCACTTAGTTATGAGTTTACAATGTGATGTGACAGCTAAAAAGGCCAGAACTATTTTGAGACACAATTGAGGGAACATTGTATCGTGGGAATGCATAGCAATTGTCCCTTTTTGTAGGCCTTCAGAGAGGTGGCTCTTGGAATACAGTGTTCAATTTCTAGACACCTCCAAGCCAGAGAGCTTGAGATCCATGTAAGGGATTCAGCAAGAATGATTAAAGAAATTAAAGAAAGCACGTGAAGAACATTCTTGCTCTCTTGCCTGGTCTTATCCTGTCAACGCTTTCACTTGGTGTGAGGGAATAGCTTGTAATTGTTCTGTTAATTACAGCTGAGGCATGTTCCCTTGTCATGGGCTACATTCCCACTGTTATAGATACCGATTGTCAGTGTGGATGGATTTTTTTTTTTTTTGACATTGACTTCTGTTCTCATGCCCTAATGATGCCCCATAAAATACACCACATCCAAGTGGGTTGTAAAGTAAATGTAGACTAGGAAGTTTAGGAGAGGTGAGGCAAGGGGGCAAAAGAGTTACTCATTGGATGTAGTTATTACCAAATCAAGTCAAGCCTGAAATAGCAACTAACATCTGTGGAGAATGAATTTGCGCACAAGGTTCGGAGGAAGCATTGGTGAAAGCTTTTTCCAGGCCTCCATCATGCAGTGTGGCCATATAGGGGACAACATAAACCAAGAACCTGTTCCCTATGATTCACTTACCCCAATCTAGTACTTCTTGCAGATGGACATTTGCTGGCAATAGCAGAAACTAACTCAAAAAGTTCATAGGCAAGAAGCTCTCCTTCTCATGTGTTTGAGAGAAAATAGACCTTGACCTGCCCATCAGGGCAATGGAGACACTCAGATGCAGCCTGTCACTCCTCCCCGACCCAGGCCCTGGCTCTCGGGAGAGACGCAACACACCTGTGGTTTGTTTCCCCCCAACAAAATACACGTTGCCTGAGCAAATGAATACGCAAATTAATCAGAATCTCTTTGTTCTCTGTTTTAATTCTGAGCACTGTTTTTTTTTTTTTTCCCTCCCCAGAGCCATTCAGTGCTGACGTATGGGTTATGATGTTCGTGATGCTGCTCATCGTCTCAGCCGTGGCCGTCTTTGTCTTCGAGTACTTCAGCCCTGTGGGTTATAACAGGTGCCTCGCTGATGGCAGAGGTAAGGCCAGCTACGACTATTACATTTCTGCATTGTCGTCTCTTGTTCTCCATTCTGAGTCTCTCTACTCCTCATTTAGTGTCTGCCCGCTCCCTGACTTACCCATTTCTGAAAATGAACCTTCAGCCTTCTATGTCAACAGCTTGGCAACTCATTAGAAATACCCCAGTTAAGAGGTTAGTCCAGATCTCTATGTCCCTCGCTGGCAGAAGCCTCACCGGCGAGCCCAGTTCTACCCCAGGGTAAATGAGAGGGAAGTTGCTCGTAGATTTGTGTAGCATAAACATGTCAGAGGAAACTATTTTGATAACCTTAGGCTGTGAGCAGTCTGTTTGAACAGATGGACGAACAAGGCAGCTATACTCCATATATTAAGAATAAAG
The DNA here is from genome assembly GCF_011800145.1 of Mirounga leonina. Lineage (NCBI taxonomy): Eukaryota > Metazoa > Chordata > Mammalia > Carnivora > Phocidae > Mirounga > Mirounga leonina. The sequence continues at coordinate 19,545,069 of NW_023270504.1, forward strand.
AAAATTAGGCTGCCCCGGGATATATGCAGCGTAGTTGTGGCTGAAGGAGTTCTCCACCTCTGAGGTACAAGATCTCCAAAGCCTATGACCCTGGCTCAGCTGCCCCTGCCAGGGAGTATAGACATTGGGTGGTTGAAATAAAATGGCCAGCAGATAGCAATTTGCACCCATAGCTACTGTTGGGGGCAGTCCAGTTTTCTGGCTAAGTGGGTCCAGAGATATGAGGGCTGCCCATGTGTTCGAGGCATTTATGAGGCTTCACAAAACATTTACTAGATTCTTGAAGGGGGACTTGGGACCCCTATAAATAACTCATCCGAAACTTTCTGAGAATCCCAGAATTAGGAACTACTACACTTTTTTCTGAGTCTTCTCCCATCCAGAATGAGTTTTATTCTGAAATTATGCCTCCAAGACGGAAGCCTTTTTTAACCCCAGCTACACAAAGAATGATCTGTGGGGCACTTAAAAGACAAAGGTGCTTGGACCTCATTTTCTAATATTCTGACCCACTAATTCCAGGGTGGGTCTTGGACCACTACTATGTTTCAAAATAGTGGTTTTCTACTTTGGTTGCAGGTTAGAATAACCACCCACCACAACTGAATAAGAATCTTTGGGGCTGGGGGCTTGGCAGCAGTGTTGTATGAAAACTCCCCTGGTACTTCTAATAGTCCAGGTTGTGAACCACTGATGCCCTGAGGCATTTCCAGGGGCCAGCCTACCTTCTTCAGCTTGTGCATTCTGGCCTGGAAGTTTGAACGTCTCCACAATATGGTGCAATCAGGGGGCTTTGTACCTGTGCCAAAGGGTCTTCCAGAAGCCATGACCTGCTCCCCATCCCGAGGGGCATTAGTAACAAGCAAAACATCTGAGAAACACCTGAGTACGTACGTATGTTGACAGAATCAAGAGCTCAAGTGAGCGTATGTTGTCCCTTCACCTTGAAGAAAATCAAGGAGGCAAAAAATCCAGCCACAAAATTCAAAGTGAGGGCTTAGAATTACTTAGGCAACCAAGGGGCGCCTGTGCTCACGAAGTGCTTTAAATATCAAGTCTCCTTGGGGCATTTTTACAATGTACAAAGCTTTGATTTATGAACAACTTTGGAGTTACACATCTGTTCCATGAAATCAGGTCCACATGCACAGATGTGTGCGCACGGTTAGATACGAGGCTTGACATGGGTAGTCACTGATTTAGTTGTCAGAGCAGATGCTATCAGGATCACAGATAACATCGTAAGACCTGTGCTAATGTGTGGTGAAACTGTGTGGGCAGATGTTCGTTTCTGCAGTGGAGGGGCTACATGCAGACCCAGACATCAGGCGAGATTTTGCCATCGCCAAGCATTGAAAGCGGCGAGGCAACAATAAATCTCTGGGCAGAAGTCTTGGCACTGTGAATATAAAGGTTGGGTGGAGGAGGGTCAGAGACAGTCTGCCTTTCTGCCCTCAGATAGCATGGCCAAGCCAGGGGTCTGTGACTTCCTCCCTGGGCTTCCTGATATTCTTGTACAAGAAGCTACCATAGTCGGAAACCCAGTTGGGATGCGTTGGCATTGGAGTGGGGTCGAGGTTGTCCTGGAAACATTTGGTGCTAAGTGCTAGAAGCTAAAGAAAAATTAGGATAAAGGACATCCAAAGCCATCTAGCATCCATGTGAATAAAATTGTAGGAGGTCCATGCCGAAGGTAGAAGAACATTCCATACGGTTCTTGTTGACCTTTTTTGAAGTTGAAATCCTTTCTTGGTAGATACAAATAGAAATTTTAGGAACAACAGTAATGAGGATGTGCATGTGACAGTAATGGGGTAGTGGCCTTTGTCATTCAGTTTTCATGTGGTCTTGAGAGTCTTGTCTACATGGGGGCAGGAAGCTGGCCTTTCCAGTGCCCTAGCTGAGTGACGACCGTTAGTTGAAGCAGGATCCCACACACACCCCACGCCCCTGGATTTTCTTCTAAAGAACCCTCTTTTGCCTTCCTGGGGGGTCCCAGAAGAGAGACACAAACTCTCAACTTAAAAATGTCTGCCTCTTAGTCGGAGGGTTTCCTGCTTTGAGCAGGAACTGACCAGCTCTGTGTATTTGTCTACACAGAGCTGGTCTCTCTGTTTAGATAGGACCGGTGACTCTGTCTTAACTTTCTGTCCTTGTCTTTTCATCATGACAGAGCCAGGTGGCCCATCTTTTACCATCGGCAAAGCTATTTGGTTACTCTGGGGTCTCGTGTTTAACAACTCCGTACCTGTGCAGAACCCAAAGGGGACCACCTCCAAGATCATGGTGTCAGTGTGGGCCTTCTTTGCTGTCATCTTCCTGGCCAGCTACACTGCCAACTTAGCTGCCTTCATGATCCAAGAGGAGTATGTGGACCAGGTTTCTGGCCTGAGTGACAAAAAGGTAAGAGGACCATTTCCCGTCTTCCCCTCAGTCCCATTCTGAGCCCATACTCAAAGTTCTCCTGTACCTGTTAATTTTCTCCATCTTTAGACTCGGCAGTTCTTTCTTATGTCTCCTTAAATTGGGACCTGGGAGCAAACATCAGTTTCCCTACCGAAATAATAGTACCTCACGTTCACTTTCTGATTTGTGAAAGGTTGTCACCAGCACTCCCCGGGCTGCAAATAAGGGGCTTGGTGTGTTAGTGGCTTCCTGAGCATGTGGTACCTCCTGCCGAATGTGCTTGGGTGGCCTGCCAGCACAGGGCTGCCCATTTGGTGTGTTATTAGAGGGCCGCCCCCTGCACCCACACCGAGGGCCCTGGCCCATTGTGGCCTCCGTTTTCCTCCAGGAGGGTAGTTCACATTGTTCCCGAAGAGAACTAACTGCTCTTTAACTGATGACTGCCCTGTGTGGTGCTGATGAATAGGTAGCCCCCATACCAATTGAGGCCTCCCTGCTGAGCTGTGCAGTTGCAAAAGGAACGAAAGTGTCCACTGGTTTGCATCTTTTCTGGACGAGGATGTGCCAAGTCTGTCCTAAATACCATATTCTCTCGGCCTGCCAGAAGCATCACGGTTTCTGTGGGCGGTCTATCTCCTGAAACAGTGATCGCCAGCATGGTCCAAGATGAGTGAGAGGACCTACCTCCATGAGGTGTCCGGTAGAACTCATGGATGCCCCGCATAATTCTGGGAACTTCCACCCACAACACATTTCCTGCACTGTGTTTCCTTAAGATTTAGAAAATGTGATTTCCCACCCCTCTCCCCAGGTTGAAGCTATGAGGTATGGACGGATGTGTGTTTAGAACAGATAGGTCAGAGAGCTGGTGATTTCTAACGTGGGGTAGGTTTTCTCCAGATAAAACCTTAAACCCTTAACAGATGGTTTGAGAAGAGTATGAAGGAAGAGCTAGTCTTTTTGAGGACCCAGGTTCTGATTTTTCCATCTATTCATCTCTACTCACCAAGAACACACAAAAGCATGTGAGGGGAAGGTAAACAAGCTTCTAAGGGAATGAAAAAAAAAATATCTAAGTACATATATGGATCACTGTGTTTACCTTTTCATGTTATCTCTTTCTCTGACTCGTCTTCCTTTATTTTCTTCTTTATTTTTAAAAATAATACCTCTCTTTGTATTTCCTTCTCCCTTATTTTTAGGTTTTTGTTTACTTCTCGCTTCTAACGCATGATTTATTATTCATTTATTCATATATTCATGCATTTAATACTTCATTCATTTTAAATATTTCTCTTTGTTCCTTCGTCAACATCTTTCATCATTATGATCCTGGCTCAGAAAAGGTGAATTACATACCTCCCTTCACCTCCTGTTACACCAATTTTTGTGCCTGTTTCTAAAGCCTGGGCAGTAGTGGTGTTAAGAACAACTACCTCCTTAGGGCTCTACACTTGAATGTGGCGTAGGTGAGGTAGACCATGCCCATTCTAAAACAGGGATGTGGCAGCAGCATGGTAGACCATGTCCTCACACATGGATTTGTCAGAGGTATGGCAGACCACGTGCTCACATCAGGCTCTGCAGAGGTTTGGTAGGTGATGTCCCCACACACAATATGGTGGGACCATCTTGCCATGCCATCAGTAATATGGCAGAGATACTGTGGACCACAGTCCTTCTTGGAGCTCTGGGCTACTAAGTGAAGGATCCACATTTATCATTTTGTTTTCTTCAAGTATCTCTGAGGATTGCTTAAGACACTGTATTTATCGTTCCCATACATTCATGAGCCACCCGGCAACAACTGTATGATCTTCTATTTGAGATAAGCCTAATTAAGATGCAAGGAGATTGTTTTCCCTTTTGTGGTTTTGAATATATTGCTCGAGACTGCTTAAACAGAGAGGTTGTGCACCTGTCTGTCCTCCACACCATGTTGGTTATGTTCTGAAAAGTTAGGTCCCATCCGTTCTTTGCTTAGAGAACTTCAGTGGCTCCACTGTGGATAGAATAAAGACCTTTTCCCTGATTGCCTCTGAGGGCCTTCACATGTGATTCTTACTGGGCTCTAGTTGTCCAGGGTGGTCAGCCAGGCCTTAGTCTCTTACAGCCCAGGGTTCCTTGACTTCTCATCCTTTGGGCCATGCCTCTCCATCTGTGCATCTGCCGGGGATGTTCTTCTCCTGACTTCTTCACTCACCAAACTCCTATGGAACCCTCATGGCCCAGATTAGAGGTCACTTCGTTTGTGGAGCTTTCCTTGGCTCATCTGGACAGTGAGCCATTCTCTCCTCTGACCTGGTAGTCTTTCACCCCTTTATTAATAACACCTGTCTTCCACATGGTCCTGTCATAATCTGGACACCTGGACCTGACTGGATCTCCCCCATCTGACCATGAGCTCTGTTGCACCATGATCATAACTTGGTTATCCTGTTTTGTTTTGTTTTGTTTTTTAAAGTCTGTGGGGAGAGGGAAACAGGGTATATTTATGTAAGAGCCTCTCATGCAAAGCAGCAGACTAAGCATTATAGGCAAAGAAGGCAACAAGAGAGCAAGAACCCTTTAACAACGGTCTAATTTGAAAATACTTGAAAATGGATATCAGATACATTTTAGAACTTTGCAGATGACAAAATCGTAAAGCGTAAGCATCCTACCAGACAGTGTCAACATAATTTACATAATTATAGAAAACATTTAAGTAACTAATGACATACAACGCACATCAGTGTCAGGAATGCTAATATAAATCAGAAAGAAGGTTTTCTGAAAGTGCACTTAAAATGTCAAAATTGATACTAGTTTCCCTTCACAACACCTTAAGAAAACAAAGTCTTGGGCCTGTCTTCGCCCAACAGCAAGTGTATTCTGTGAATTTAGAAAAAGAAAAGGTAAAGAATGAAGTCGTCAAGACAGGAACATTGAGAATAGATATGAGGTGATTTTGAAGATTCTTTTTTCAATGGAATTAAATTTTCATCAAGGAAAATAACATTTAAAATAGGAAAGAGTTCTTAAACTTGTTTTGACTGTCACGGATGGCATATCTTCCATACAACTCAGATCAAGTGATAAATATCTTGGAGTGATGATGGGAAGGTATTTATAGCCATTAAATTTATATATCCTTAGGAAATTATCTTCAATTTTATGGCAGAAAAGTGTTTTCCAGATCTCATTTATGGTAAGGTACAAAATCAGAATGTTCAGAGTTAAATTTCCATGAAAACCTATTTTGGGGCTCCTTTTCACTGGATGGCTTCCATCTTGCAGTAGCGCATTACATCAGTGGGTTCAGAATTATTCCACTACATGCTGTATCTAAATATGGGTGCAAGTTCTAACATTTAGCAGCCCTACTGTACATTCCATCAGTTCCCCCAGCGGGAGGAGAATATAAGGAAGCTGATGACCTCTTTCTGCTCTTAACAAAGAGCTCCCCATGCTCATTCTCCCGTGTCTCACCTCCCCAGACGGATTTCTCATTTTGCAGTCTGCCAGCCATAGAAAGAGCTTGGCCACCAGGTGAAGGAAGGGACATATTTGCTGGTCCCTACGTACATTATGCATGTTACATCTATTTTATATGTGTCCTCTGCATATAGGTATGACTATTCCCATTTTACAAATAAAGACCCCGAGACTCTGGGAAGTTTCTGGACTTCCCTAAAGTCCCACATTCTCAAGTGACAGAGCTAAAGGTTTGCGTCCCTGTGGGTTTGGCTCTAAAATCACTTCTCCAGCATATCTCCCTTCTAGCTCATCTTAGACAAAGTTATGATGTCTTGAAGGATTGGTATTGACACACCTGCCCCCACTTTTTCATTGAATTTTCGATTCTGTGATTTAATGAGTTTCTCTGTCAGTTTCACTTAACCCTGAGGTCACCATATGCTGCCTCCACCAGGACTACTGTTACTATGGATAATGGTAATAACAGTCATCATCATTATTAATATAACTTCAGCAATGCTATCTCTGCTCACATTTTTTTCTCAGCTTGTACAAGCCAGGCGTAAGGCCAGCTGCATTACACAGAGGATCTTATGTAATGGTGCTATTAATGTTTTCATTTGTCGATGAGGAAACTGAACCTGGGAAGGGTTAAGTCATTTTCCTTCTGATGTGCTTTGCCGCCTATAGCCCCTAAACAGTGTGCCATCCTGTTCAGGTCCCAGGGCTTAATTTTCATTCAACATCTTTCTTCCTATCCTCCCATCCACCTTGTCAAAGCATAACAAGTTAGATCCTTTTCATCTACCAAAAAGCAGCTGTTTGATGAACTGATCCACAATAATTAGATAGTATTCCAACATTTTCACTTTCTCTTTTTAATATTTTATTTATTTATTTATTTATTTATTTATTTATTTGAGAGAGAACATGAGTGGGGTAAAGGGGCAGAGGGAGAAGCAGACTCCCCGCTGAGCAAGGAACCTGACGCGGGGCTCAATCCCGGGACCCCGGGATCATGACCTGAGCCGAAGGCAGACTGAGCAACCCAGGTGCCCCTCATTTGCACTTTCTTTAAGAAGTTTTTCAGAGGCATTCCTTTAAAAAGAGAAGGGTGGTGATTTCTAGTACTTGTACAGGCTAATGGCCCACACATTGACTTTAGCCTGAGCCTAGTGTGACCCTGAGCCTTAAGCCACTGTTGGAGGGTGGGAGAGGAGCGGCAGCAGGAGAGAGAAGGGGCAGTTATGGGGTCGTGGGGTGAAGGAAGCAGAGGTTGCCGTCTGACCACTGGGTTCCCGAGGATGCTTGGCGGCATCCTGCTTCACACATTCCTACCCCCAATGTCATATGTACCCACAGTGTAGTTTGCAGTTCTTGCCCTCAAGGAACTGTAGGAATTTTTATTAACTTTAAAACGTCCAAAAAGTGCCTGTCTAATTAATGAGGGCAACCACCTTTGCCTGCAACACTGAAGGTACAATCAGGACAGCCTTCTAACAACTAAATGAGGACCCATGGCTTTTCTAGATAATGATTATTCTATGTGAAGTCTTGTAGCATCTTGAAGTCACCTCGCACCCTTTTGGAAAAGAGACCATGTAGGACTTTTAAATCAACATGCAAACAAGTCAGTATGCATTCTGGAAGAGAACCAGCCTGGTGATAAGCATATTTACACCACGGTACACTGAAATGTAATGATTGGATGGTATTTGAGCATGTGAGGAAATGGGCCCTGTTCTTTCCGCTGTTCAGATGTGTCTTCCTTGCCCTATTCATTTCAGGCTGAAAGCCAGTGAGAGACAGCTGACCTCAAGCTTGATCTGTCACACCTTGGTCCTGGCACAGACCTTCTTGGTCAGATCACGGACTACTGAGGCAAAAATAGCTTACTAGGGCAAGTGGCAGGCGTGACTAATGAGCCAGGGAGCTAGAAATGGGCGCCTGGACTGGACCTTCAGGTAGCTGTGCAAACTAGGGTGTGCTTTCTTACGTGGGAGTCCTGTGGAGCTGTCAAACAACTGGTCCTCTTGTAGTAGCTGGCCAAGAGCAATTCTGGAGGAAGTGATAAGAAAAGAAAACTCCCCCGAGCCTGGGAGGACACAGGGCACAGGGCACGCATGTGGCAGGGAAGGGACACCCGTCCCTTTGTCTCTCAATTACCAGAACCAATCTGACATTGTACATGGACCACTACCCCAAGTACTGAGCCTCCCTCATTGCTTCCAGGCTGGACTGCACCCAGATGCATCCAGAGCAAAGCCTGGAGCTTGCCCAGGCCTAGTGCTCTTGCTCAGGGTCATCTCTCACCACTTTGCTAGTGTTGTTTGAAAATGAGACTACTTCTGCCCACTCCTAATTCCTGAGTCCATTTTGACTTGCCTGGATGCCTTGACCGAGGCATCTAGTGGGGCTTTGCAGTGGTCACCCTCCCAGTCCCAGGATGCAGATGGCTATGGGGCTCCCAAGGGGGGGTCCAGAGTCTCCTTTCTCTCCTTTCTGTGTACCCCTTCACAGCATCAGGCTTCACTGTGTGCTCCTGTCCTTGAGGGACCACCTGCTTCCTGATGTTCCATGGCTTCCCACACAGCATTCCTCACCCCTGACCTCTGCTGTACTGTCGGGGCTTATCGTGGGTTGCATGGACACCCCCTCACCCTCCCGCCCCTGCTCCCAAAAGATACATTCATGTCCTAACCGTGGATCCTGTGAGTGTTACCTTTATTTGGAAAACAAAGATCTTTGCAGATGTAATTAAGTTAAGGATCTCAAGATAAGATCATCCTGGATTATCGGGGTTGGTGCTAAATCCAGTGACAAGTGTCCTTATAAGAGAAAGGCAGAGATTTGACTCAGAAGAGAAGATCAGGAGAAGGCAGAAACAGAGATTGGAGTGTTGCAACCACAAGAACCATCTGGGAGCTGGAAGAGGCAAGGAACAGACTCTCCCCTAGAGCTTCTGGAGGGGGCACAGCACTGGCACTTTGATTTTGGACCTCTGGCCTCAGAACTGTGTGAAAATAACTCTGGGTTGCTGTAAGCCACCATGTCCATGGTAGTTTGCTACGGCAGCCCCAGGAAACGGATACAGGGCCTTCGTGACTCTCCTATGACCTGCTCTCTGAGCTCCCCTCAGACATTAGACTTCAGGGTGTCTCCTATTCATCTCCATCTCCTCTGTCAGCACCCAGCCCCACCCTTCCGAAGTGGGTATTTCTTACAGCAGCATCCGGTTCAGCTCCTCTTCTCACGAATCTCCTTTGCTTCGAAGAATTGATCTCCATCACACTGAAGATTTGCAGAGACATGTTGTACACACCACGAAGGTCTTCTCCATGCTCTTGAATTTTAGGGAGACAGTCAAAAACCCAGGTGTCCTTGAGGGCTCCCGTTTGCTCTGTCCTTGAGGCTGAGGACTGTTAGTTTCTCGCAGCATGTAGCGTGTTAGATGTGTGCGCACTTCCCACGAAATCTTCTACTAGACCTCTTCATAGTAACATCATTGTCAAGGGGGATGGAGGACTTGTTTTTGTATGCTATATCATTTCCACAACTCTTTTCTAGGGACAATATTATTAATGCACCCCTCTCATATTCTGGATTGTGTTGTATTGTTCAAATCACAGAACTGGAAGGGACTTTATTTGATCATAAGGCACAGGGGACATCTTTCTCAATAAAGGTAAACAGGTGTCCTCTCTTCATGTGGATGAACATATCTTCCTTGTTAGATTCTTTGTTACACAGGAGTGCACATTTATATATGTACATGTATGTTCATATGTGTATATATATGTATAATACATATACATACATATATAGGCAGTTGACCTTTGAATAGCGTGGGGGTAGGGGCGCCAACCCCCTGCACAGTAAAAAATCTGAGTGTAAGTTTTGATTCCCCAGAAACTGAACTGCTAATAGCCTACTGTTGACCGGAAGCCTTACTTATTACATAAATAGTTGATTAACACATATTTTGTATATTTATATGGATTATATACTGTATTCCTACAATAAAGCTAGAGAAAAAAATGTTACTAAGAAAATCATAAGGAAGATGGGGGTACCTGGGTGGCTCAGTGGGCTGAGCATCTGGCTGTTGACTTCGGCTTAGGTCATAATCTCAGGGTCCTGGGATCGAGCCCTGCATCAGACTCCACCCTCAGTGAGGAGTCTGCTTGAGGATTTCTCTCCTCTCTCTATGTCCCTACCCCCTCCACTCAAGCTCTCTCTCTAAAACAAAAAAGAAAAAAGAAAACCATAAGGAAGAGAAAATACATTTATAGGACTGTACTATATATAAAAAAAAGTCCTCATTTAAGTGGAGCTGGGCAGTTCAAACCTGTGTTGTTCAAAGGTCAATTGTATATCCATCCTCCAAAAGTACACACAGACAACAAGATAACTGGTTAGCTAGGAACTTGACACAAAGCTACACTAGGAACACGAGCTTCCCCTGTGCATAGAACATAAGCTTTGTAATGTGGATCTGAGGAAGGTTTTCTTATCTGGAAAAAGAAGAAAGTTTTGTCTCATTCTGTTGATATTAGCAGAACCATCTTTCTGTGAAATGAATCAAAACAAGAGAAAATGAAATGAAGGCAGGAAGGAAGGAGAAAGGAAAGAAATAGAAATAAAGGACGGAGGGAAGGAAGGAAGGAAGGAAGGAAGAAGAAAGGAGAGGAAAGAAAAGCATCAGAACCAATCTTTGGCTCTGCGTAACTCTTCTTAGAAAGATGTCCCTAAGTAAGATACTAGAAGAATAGAAGCCTTCCCGGAGCCATAACATTTTTAAAATGGCAATTAAACAAACTAGCATGAGTGTGAATTCATAATTTCCCCACTCAACTGAGTTGAACTGGGCCCCAAATAAAACCAGCAATAGGCAACAAATGATTTCAGTTAAGAGAAATCAAAGCATACAGCGTGGCATACTGTACTTAAGTTTTAGGTGCTCTGGGAGTGGGAGAAGCTTGAGCACTTCTTTGAACTGGTCAGATTATACGAATTTATCTGTGTGGCTTCTGTCTCAGGCCTCTCACTGTCAGGCCGTCTCTCCCAGGTTGAGAAGAGCAAGGGGCTGTGGGGACCCCAGGGATGGATGGAATCTATTTACAGCTGAGTCTCTGGTCCCAAGAGAACACAGCAAACAAGAGAGGTCCTCAACATCTTTTTTTCCCCCTCTCATTAAAAACAAAAACTAGAAATAAGTGTTTCAGTATAAGGGGGCTAAACTTTTATATGCTCACTAAATCTTGGCTTGTGGGTTGAGGATTTATTAAGAAGTAGTGTTTCACGATGGGCAACTAAGTTCAAGTCCTTGGAGACAAATTAATGCAGCTGTGAAAATTTATATGTGGCCAAAGGCATCAGGCCTAAAATGAATCAGGTTTTAGAGATGTCACACTTGTATCCATAGTAAACACGGTGGCCTGTGCAGGCTCTCGGCTTTGTGGATGCTTCAGCCTTTTGCCCTTCCAGTGCTCCACCCCCCTTGTCATAATGACGACAAGAGTGGACAAGGGTCCCAGTGGGCTGTGTGAGGCCTGTTATATTTTTGGAAGATTTCTGCACAGCAGGGCATGTGCTGGGGCCAGTGGGGGCCTGAGAGCGCCGGAGGCTGGGGAAGTCCAACCATGTCATTCACAATTCGATGCTGGGTTTTCCATTTCCAGCATGGCTCACAGAGAGCCATTAAGAGACCACCCACGCCCTGTATTTCCTCTGGCATTTTTATCCAGTCTTGTCTGGGGGGCTTTGATTCAGACTATCAAAGGTGTTAACCCCAGGCCAATATGATCCTACATGCAGCTTGGACTTTGGGGGGGCAGTCAAGAGGAAGAAGAGCAGAGTCTCGGGTCCTCACTTTAACAATTTGATGGTCAGTTCGTTCGAGTAGATCTTTTTGTTGTGGGGACGTAAGAGCAGTGGGTGCCTAGGGAGGGGGTGGCGTAGAGCAGGGTATGAATATTAGAGTCACTTGGGGAACCCTTTCAAACAAATAGGACTCTGTACATGCAGGTAGAAATTAAAATATAGGTGTGAAAGCTCCCACCTAACAGGACCTGCCAGGAGGCGGCTGGGAAACCACAGTATAAGAAGGATCATGAGAGCAAACTACTTTGGGGGAAGTAATTAAAGGGTTCTGGCATCCCCCCTTTTCTCCCAGTCGCCTCAAACCTACTGAAGGCGCTTTGCAGGGATCATTTGCAGCGCTTGGTATTCACCGCCTGCAGTTAGAATGGAGAAGGGGCTGGCGTTTGGCCTGGACCTGAGAGGATTTCAAGGGTGACAGGTCTTGGCTCAAGCCAGTCACCTGGTGGGAGGGCCTTGGTTCCTCCGGTCTAGATTAGGCCATGAGGACAAGAGGGAGTCAGGCTGGGCCAGGAGTGGAGGCAGGTGTTTTTAAAGATCCCCTGCTCAGAGGGCGTCCTGCTCAGGATGAGGCAGCCAAAACAGAAATAGGCAGGAGGGGTGTCATCTGATGGAGAAGCCGAAGGGACCGATGTAAGCAACCAGCTGCCTTCAGAGGGTGGCAGACCAGAGTTCTCACTTTGAGAGACTCTCTGAAGAACCCACAAACTTGTCTGACATGGGGAAGAGTCTGCTTTGAACACCGGCCATGCAGAGAGACCATCAAAGCTAGATCACCGCCAAGCCCCTCAAGTGAGGGCTCTCCTGCCTCCAAGGACCTTTCGTGTCCCCACTGCCTTTCTCCCCAGCCCCGAGTGGGAGGAGAACAGCTTGAATACAGGATCCGTAATGGCTGCCTTCACTTTGACTTTATCTTGGCCAGCTGATAGTCACTGGGATTCCTGGGGCCAAATCTGCCTGATATTCTCTGCTTTTCTTACCGAACATGTATTGAACTATTTAATGGGCAGATGCTATGTGTCTGCTCTTAGACTCTTCACATCTGTGGCTACTTTTAGTCCTCATACCCACCCTAAGGTAAAGATTATTGACACCATTTTCCAGATGAGGAGAGTCCTGTAAGTGTCAAGCAGATTCACTGAAGTCACACAACTAGCAAGTGAGGGTGTCAGGATTTGGTCTGGAGAGAGCTGCCCCATTTTACCACACCAACATAGCCGTGTGCCCTCTCTGTGTTCTCCTCGAGGTGTTGGCCTGAGGCAGCAGAATCCAGTCTAGCCCCCTCTCATGGGGATCCTGTCTGGCCTGGCTCCTCAGATTCTTGAGGTGGGGGTGTTTGCTGATTTCCTCCTCGGTGCGTGGGTGTGGACTGTTTTTGTGGACTTTGCATGATAGACCACTCTCTCCTCTGCTGTAAGTGCGCAGGAACTTAGAAAAAACTTTGTTCACTCAAATCCGGGCTCTGTTGTCTTTGTTTCTGAAATCACAGCCCCCTGCCCATCTAAAAGCCACTGACTTAATGAGGGTTGACTGGATAAATGAGTTAAACAGACACAGAATGTCATTGGGTGCTGAGTTTTCTCTCTCCTTGGAAGGAACCCATGTACTTGCTTAATCCAGCTAGAAAGGAAAAGATCCCACTCTCGGGAACCTTCCTTTTACAGGAAAGGAAAGGAAGGCAGGGAGGAAAGAATTAGAGAGGAGGGGAACGTACCCCACTGCATCCCCCGTCTTTATCTTAGGACAGAAATAAGGCAAGCACAGTATTGGCTGTTTCTGAAGTACCCGTTGCAAGACCATGAGTAGCTCAAGTCCATAAACCACCTTGATATTAAAATTGCTAAATGCTTAATTCCTGAAAACTTGCTTACACATCTCTCAGCTTATCACTAGCCCCACAGTGTGTTCTGAGTGAAGTGCAAGCCCGTTCAGTTTCTTGCAAGAACTGATTGCCAGCAGACCCCGAGACAGCTGGGACTCAGCCTTTTTTGGACGGAGTACAAAAGAGATGTTGAGCTGGGTGTCATTCTGGTACTAAAGAAAGAATGCGAGGATGTCTAACAATGTCTCCTGGTGGCTCAAATACAAATTGAACAAGATGGCTAACAGCATTGCGTGATGAAGGACGCTGCAGCCACGGCCCTCCTGGGGACAGGAACCTCTGGGGAATGAGCCTTTTTTTGCTCCCAGAAAAAAAAAAAGTTGCGTTTGAACACACAAGGTTACCACTCACAGGCCTATACGTGACATACCCACCCACTGCTGCACACACACAAACACACACACACCACAGAGGGTGCAGATGCTGTTCTGACTTGGAGCACTGAGCCATTTTCTGCTTTTTCCTTTTCCCCTTATAAAAGCGCGTCAAATTAATTGCGGCCAATTATGTACAAATCCCTCTCTCTCTGCCAATCAGGACCGCCTGAACGGGCAAGAGGCGCTCTCACCTGCTTCATTATGCAAATTGATATTCAAACGTGGAAGAACAATGCAGCCTTCAACCCAGCAGTGATTCCAGGTTGCTAATGAGAAGAAGCTGCTGCCAGAGGAGTTGTTCTAATCCTCTGAAGCTGATGGGAGAGGCCGAGGAGGCTTCGTGGTGGAGATGGGGCCGAGTCAAAGTCAGCACCAGCTCCCAGAGCACCCGTTGCCCTGGTGCAGCTCAGGCCCCCACATGGAGGGTCGCCGCTAGGTCTCACAAGGTTCGGAGTGATTAGGAGTCCACTTAGTGTAGACAGAGCAGCTTGATTCCTTAATCACCCCTGTGGTCTGACAACCGTAAATACATTTCCCAGGACACGGTGGGCGTCTGGAAACATGGGGTCAGGTGTGGTCCTCAGTGTACCAGTACTCACAATGCCTGTGGTCAAGGTCAAGTGTGATCCACCATGCAAAGTCCACAAAAACAGTCCACACCCACGCACCGAGGAGGAAATCAGCAAACACTGAGCTCTCACATCATGAGACTAATCTATTGGGAAGAGGCCTATATGCCGTTCAGCCGGTCGTTCATTCAGGAACTCCTGTGTGCAGAGAAAGAGATCTTTGCTTCCCTGCTAACGGCAGAACGTCTCTAATAGCTGCCTCACCTGGTTGCCTTGTCTCTGCACTTCAGAATCTCTTGAACTGGAATTACAGTCCCGCCCCTCAACCCCAAGTCACGGAAAAGAGGCTTTTAACAAAACTACGTCATTGGCACTCTGGTCCTCTCTGCCAGGGCTGGGAGAGCCAGACACCGCACAGCCGTGAGGGGCATTCTGCTTGGTAGCGGTGGTCTCGGTGACGTGGAGAGGGGCTGGGAGGCGACTGGTTCTGGGAAGCTCCAGGGAATAGGCTTCCTAACTCCCATTTCGGTTTTCAGTTTGAAGTTTCATGAAATCACGCGTCATCCAGTACACCCATGTTCCAGGACAAGGCCCTCCAGGTTCCAGATGACCCAGGCAAGTGGCCGTTCCGCCACCAGCCCTCCCTCCTTCGGCGGTCCCAGCGCTCCATGTGAGCTGCTATGTACACATCAAGCCAACATGACATCCTTGCGGCATCTAAGGATGTGCGGTTCAGTGAAGAAGTCAGAATCCCTGAAAGAAAAATGGCTCCCAAGGCCGTTCATAAGCTGGGCCAATCGGTCTGAGTGACCACCACTTTTCTTGAAATGGTTTCATGTGCTTATACCCCTAGTTCCAACATTTATATTGAAAACAAAAAAAGGTTTAAACTATCTGCTTCTTTTTTTTTTTTAAAGATTTTATTTATTTATTTATTTGAGAGAGAGAGAGAGAAAGAAACAGCATGAGAGGGGAGAGGGTCAGAGGGAGAAGCAGGCTCCCCGCTGAGCCGGGAGCCCGATGCGGGACTCGATCCCGGGACTCCAGGATCATGACCTGAGCCGAAGGCAGTTGCTTAACCAACTGAGCTACCCAGGCGCCCCTAAACTATCTGCTTCTTAAAATGCAAATACCTTTGGGACATTGAGTGATGGTATAATCTCACAAATCAGTGAGACTTTTTTTTTTTTTAGACCATCTCCCTCTTAACACCTAGATGTGATCTATTTGGACTGAAGAAAGCAAGGGCTTTAATTTTGTGGACACAGATCAGGTAGGAAGATAGGGACTGTCAGGTTTGGACACCCTGGAGGGGAGCTGAGGAAAGTGCCAGGCCCAGTAAGTGGGGTTTGAGTGTACAAAGTGTAGTGCAAGGGCCAGCCCTAAGCCCCAAGCAAGGGAAGTTCCGTCTCCTTTCTTCAAGTACTTCATCACCCATCTCCTGCCCCCCAACATCCCCAGATAGCCTACCCCATCCCCATACAGTAGCCAGAGGCCATGTCTGTTACCGTCTGCTGGAATCAGTGATCAGATGCCTATTTCCTTCACCGCACACGAAGATCCTTGAAGCAACGGACACTACTGTCCATAACTCTGTTCAGCTCCTGGCACCGTGCCTGCTACATCTTAGAAGTGCGTTAAGTGAGGGCGCCTGGGTGGCTCAGTCAGTTGAGCGACTGCCTTCGGCTCAGGTCATGATCCTGGAGTCCCGGGATCGAGTCCCGCATCGGGCTCCCTGCTCGTCGGGGAGTCTGCTTCTCCCTCTGATCCTCCCCCGTCTCATGTGCTTTCTCTCTCTCATTCTCTCTCTCTCAAATAAATAAATAAAATCTTTAAAAAAAAAAAAAAAAGAAGTGCGTTAAGTGAGTGAATGTTCCCAGAACATAAGCTAGTAATACGAATGCTAAAATTCTGTTCTCTTATGGATTAAATTGTCTTTAATGAGCTAACCATCTACAGTATTGTTTCTCCAGGGAAATAATATTTCTGTTTCTGAACAGCTGATTTATAAATGAACTGTTGAGGACAACATGTTCATAGGTTGGAGCTGGCCTATTAAAAATTCCATTTCCGAAGCCAAAAATAAATTGACCTTTGTATTATGTGTTTCTTTGCAATATTAGAAACCATGGGCCTCGTCCGTGGTAATCACTCTGTAGAGCCACATCTGTAGTTACAGCCTCAGAGAATGGACCAGTCATTAGTGGCCATGGGTAGCGTTCCCTGGGCTAGATGCTTTACATTCTCGGTCTCATTTGCTTATCCTCCCAAACGTTTTAGGCAGATGCTAGCTCTGCTTTAGAGAAGAGAAAAATTAAGACTCAGCCACTACAAAGTATGGGATGTGGCTGGGCTCCCAAACCCCTTTGGTGCTTCAGATTCCCAGTTATAAAATGGGGATAAAAATGTTGCCAACATTAGAGCTATTATTCTCTTAAAGACTTATTATACCTGGAAAGTGCTCAGAACAGTGTCGCACGCATACTCATCCCTCAATCAATGTTAGGACTCAAATCCTATGGCAGACCCAAGGTTTGGGTCTAAACCCATCTCTCAAAGCCCATGCTGTTTCCAGTAGACGATTTAACATGTGCCTTGACAGACAGACTGCTGCTAATCCACTCTAGAGCCCTGTGTGGTCCTCCCTCTAGCCTCCTGGCTCGCTGCACTTGCCTATTTCAGGGAGATTCGGGGTGGGGGTGTCGGTGAAGGGCAAGTAATGTCAAGGCTGGACAGGTGTGCAGGGAAGAATGGAGAAGCCACTCCTCCATGCTTAAGTTCCCAGAAAATAGCTCTGGATCCAAGGCTGCCTGGAAAGGGTACCTGCCATGGGCCAGAGGTGCCCCGTACCTCTTTCAGCCAGCCTTCTGGTTCTTTCGAGACAAAGCACATAGCATCCTCCTAGGTGCAGGCTAAGAACTCATGCATGTTTCCAGTATCTATCTGTCCCCCATCGCTGTGATAGAAAACAATTACTTCCAGTAGGATTCCATTTGACTACTGGGCCCCACCCCAAACGGTTTCTTACAGGAGTGGACAGATTATAAAACTGGGTTTCTCTTAAAGCCTTCCCTGCTCGTGTGGTCTGTATTGCCAAAGAATCGTCTGTCCTTTCAGACTCTCAGGAAAAGTAAACCTAACTCTCTTGGAGACTTGGGAAAGAACCTTAGCTCCTCTGTAAATTATTGATGAAACCAGAAAGTTTATAACCTTCCTGACTTTACCGTCATTACCCACATTGACTAGTTTATTTAGTGATGGAAATTATGTTCTTATTGTCATAAATAGTTGCTATGTTATCATTATTTGTCCACTAAGGGAGGAGAAACTGATGCTCCCTAATGACCCTTTTGCCATTTGGAAAATCCCAGAATGTCAGATTCGATGTGGGTTTGGGAGAGCTGAGACCCAACGGTTTCGGTCCCTAAGGCTTCTCTTCTCAGTTCCCAACTCTTCCCATCCCCCAAACTACTTTAGGTCTCTACCAACCAGTTCACACTTAACACGTGCTATTTAGTGCACCTGATCCTGCGTACATGTACAATGCAACCATAATGTAAGTGTTCTCTAATCAATTTCTTTGCTTTCTAGTCTCACCACCTAACCTTTATTTATTCAACAGATAGACCCTAAATGTCTTACTGGAACAGGGAAAATAAAAGCAGATCTGAACAGCTCTGTGCAGGCATGCTATCGCTAATCTTTTTGTCAGCCCTGAGCTCAGAGTCCAACCACACAGTCGGTCTTAGGAGTCCTAGCAGGTGCCATGCTGCTCAGGGCTAATGCCTAGAGGCCCTGGAGAAAGAAAGACCAAGAGTTGTGCTTCTTCATCTCAGAGGGTCTCTCCAGAAACCCCTCTGCCCCTTGATAAGCCCCTTGTTCAACCAGATTCTGCCTCCTACCAGAATCCTGCCCCTTTCCACAGTTCTTTGGATTGACGAAGTCCTGTGTTGTACCATCTGTCTGGCTTTTTATTTAAGTTTTTCTATTCTCTGCAGTTAACATAATACCTAGTACATGATAGCAATTAATTAAGCAAGTATTTATGGGATGGCTGTCAGTAACTCTATGGGTAGGATGGCCGGATTCAGCAAATAGAAATACAGGGCACCAGTTAACTTTGAATCTCTGATAAGTGGCAAGTGTGATTTTAGTATAAGTATGTCCCAAAATTTCATGGAAACCCTACCTGTGAGGTATTGGAAACATGCTGAGACAGCCCATGTCTCTTAGTCCAGTGAGGAAGGCAGACACTCAAACAGTTCTTAAAACAGAAGATAGTAAGCACAGTGGAATTTCCTTGGCTGCTCATTTCAAGGTTAAATAAACCCAATCTTTTAGCTTTTTACCTTAAAACTTGCTCTCTTGTCCTTCACTCACTTTCTGAACCTTCTCAAATTTCTGTTGTGAGTTGCAGAAAAGAGCCCACAATGACCATAGAGCCCTCCCAGTGGCACATGAGGGGCCTGATGTTTTCCTTCCCACCTACCATACTTCCTATTACAGGCTCCCTATTTAAATAGCAGCACTGCATTGTCAACTCATGCAGCTTGTGGTCCACTAGGGCTCCACAATCTTTTTTGACCGTGCTTTTGACAAAGCCAGTTCCCGTCCCTTTCCACTCGTTTGGTTTGACATCCTGTGAGAGTTACTTTGTATGCTTCCTAATTGAACTTCATCCTTTTAATAATCTCTTTCATCATGCCAGACTTATTGTTTTGATGTTTAATTCTGTTTCCCAAATGGCCAGCCATCCAATCCAATTTAGTGTCATAGCAGATTTAAAGAGCAAGTTTTCCATCCCATCATTGAACTTATTAAGGAAAATGAGACCTTTCCCTGTGGAATAAGTTACCCCACACTCCCAACTCAAGCTGATCACATCTCCCATTTTACTAAGTATCCCACCTGTCTAGTCACAGGGGCCTCTTTTTTGATAAAGAAAAACTTCCTTCTTTACAGCTTACTTTGGCATTGGCTAGATAGAGCCTTTTTCCCTTTCTGTTAATTGGCTCCTGATTTGGAATTTATAAAATAATTTTAAACCTGGTGTCTTAAATGAATCATCATGGAACTCAGTAAGGGAACGTTGGAATAGCTTCCTACTCGGTGGCTGAGGCAGCATCCCCATTAGTGCATGTTTCCTCTGACAATGTTCACTCAGGATTTAAAAAATCTAAGTGTGGAATGGACTCATCTAGATTATTTTCCCAAATAAGGTGTTGCAATTCATAGGCAGGCTGTCCTGCCAGTAATCCTATCCCTTCAACCCATTTGCGTATTCTACCAAAAGTCTCTTTGCCAAGCCTGGAATGAAATACACCTTGGGTTTTATTTTAAGTGGAAAAGTAAATTTCAATATGTTAATCTGATGCCAGCTTGAAGTTGTTCCTCTGAATATGCACATCAGACCAAGCTATTGAGTCTAGATTCAAAGAGGAAGGTACTTACAGGTGGTATATTGTTGGAAGCTAGAGTTCTCAGATCCCAAGATATCCTGTAGGTAGGCCACCAGATAAGAATTTTCTGATCTAAAATCTGGAAGAGGCTCTAAAATAAGTTTATTTCTGTCTCAGGCTTGCTTTTTTTACATTAATAGAATTATATGTTACATGGTGTGTAACATACAATAATATTTAACATGTTTATCATATTTGTCTCTCCCTACTATACTATAACCTCCATGAGGACAAGAATTTTTGTCTCTTCAGTGATATATCCACCATAACTATGTAGAGCCTTGCAAATAGAGGTGCTCAAATATTTGTTGAACAGATTAATCATTTAGCCAATGAATGACTAAGATAGTTATCTAATTCATATAGAGTTCGTAGTATAAGCCAATACTTTTCTTTCTTTATTAGCTATTTGGATTTGAGAAGCAGTGGAAGGTAGCTTCATAACTAATGGTTTGGGGGTAGGTAATGTAGATCAGAAATATTTGACATTTATAGTAGCAGATAGAATTTGCTCATCTTGTGGTTTCTACTATCAAATCATCCAAATTGAGCAAGCAGTACTGAAGAAGAGTAGTGAATGAATGGGGTCTCCCACTGTACTGCTATTGTGGTTTGTCAGATCTTAAATTACAATGTGATTTCAGGACTTATTTGGCTAGATATTTAACTTCTTTGAAGCCCCGATCACTCCCAGCCTCCTGTGTGAGAGGAGTAGTGGTCTGTCTGTGTATGTGCCAGGCCTACGCGGTTCTCTGAACGATGAGATCTCGCCTTCTCCATCAGCCAGCTGGCCATTTCTGCTCTCCCATGACTCCTTTAGCAAGAAGTGGCCAACCCTGAAATACCGCAACAGGGCTGCTTTCCACTTTCATAGGGGAAAAGAGATAAATGATAACAAAACGAGCTTATATAAAGGAATTATTAAAAGTAAAAACGGTTTCTAAGTTTTTCCTGAAAAATACATGTTAAACATAACCTCTTAAACCATCTTTGATCGTCTGAGTCTAAATCCCTGAATAGCACCCACATCCCAGTACCATGACGCAGAGCAGGTGCTCACTGAATATATCTGCCTGGAGCATAACCGTAAAGAGGAATGTGAGTTATAACATAGTTCAGAATGATTTTCAACAAAAGGGTTGGAAGTAAAAGGGCTTTTTGGCTTAACCCTCAGTCAGTTGGCAAAATTAAATTCCACTCCTCTACCCATATGGCTATTTACTTTTGTAGTCCTCACCTTAGAATAATTGTGTTACCATTGTAATTGGAGGCCCATTAAGGATGACTTAGGCACACTGAACTCCCATTATCCCTAAAGGACTAGGGCTTGCCTGGGCTCTGGTGCAGGGCAGGGGCCCAGTGGGCTCTCAGTTCATGTGTGGTAAGCGGAGGGGGGAGGGGACAGGAGCAGAGAATGGCTGTTCGGTCTTGGGTAGTTAATAAAATGCCCAGGGCTCTGCTTCCAGCTATGTACAGTGAGGAAATCACTCAGTGGGCATTTCCCAAACTGTATTTCATGGCCCACTGGTGATCTGGGAAATATAATGGGTCTTCTTTTAAAAAAAAAAATCCATGGCAAAATAGGTTTGGGAAAATTCTGTGTCAGGGTTAAATAAGTTTCTTTACCAGAGGACTTGTCAAAACCCTCCCCTGAGACGGTCCACTGTGAACCCCAGAAAGGGATGCAATATGCACTGTGGGATCACGAAAGCTCCCTCCCAGCACTGACATTCTATAAGCTGGAGTGCCTCAGCATAGGGTTGGCTTTATTGACCAAGGCAAGAAGTTCTGCTGTGCTGTAAATGGGTCACAATGTGACCATGTGTGCTCATGCTGGCATTTCCATTTCTCGGTTTGGAATTGACTGATCTGATTGATTTGCCAGGAGAGCAGAAGTGTGCCTGTCCCCCGTGATATGCCTCTCCCTGGATCCTCACTTGCCCTAGGCCCCACCTGGCACAGTCCATTGGCAGTCCTACCCCCACCCCGGCTTCATAATAGGAACCTCAGGTTATCATTTTAACAACTGGAGCACCCCGAAATTCATCAGGGTATCATGCATGTGGAAATCCTGATAGTAACCTTCAGTATTCTCCCCCAAACTTTGTAGGAGCTGCTAGGGCTGTTCATGAGGCTCCACAATCCGTTTCCATGGTGAATCCATTTGTACCCTTTACTTAAAATCTTTAAAGGCCATTTCTCTTTGCTAGCACCCACAGCTCTTATAAAATATCTGCAACGTTCCGTGCACTCTCCCAGGTCGGTGTGAGAGGTGGAGTGGATGGCAGTTAACAGCCCTCTGAAGTTTCACCTACGGGTAGTCGAGCAAGCACGGCCGAGGCCACCTGTCATACACGGGCTGACTTAGGGATAAAAATCAAATGCCAAAGTCCTTACACCTCTGTTCCACTTCATCTGCATGTTACCATAATCATCTCCAATTCTGTCACATTTTTGGTGCCAAAGAAACACTCATATGCATTGTCAAGTCCTAAATTTGACAAGCTCTTGTGGGATCTCAGATCTGACATATTTTCTGAAGGGAAGATGGAGAAGGTGCCAGGAAAGATGTCCTCAGCTAGCATGAGGACAAATTAACTCCTTATTCACCAGATAAGCCAGGATAGCTCTAGCTCTCAGAAATCCCGACGTTCAACTTCGTGCTGCGTGATGATGCATTCGCCGGTAAGGAGCATACATTGATTGATTTTTTCATATATAGCACGTGGATTCCCATTTATGCTATTCAAATAATTCTTTCATTCCTTTAGTCATTCGTTCATTCACATCAAGAGCCTCCTAAATGCCAGGTACGGTTCTAGGCACTAGTGGTACAACAGTGATCAACATAGACAAATCTTTTCCCTCGCATCACTTGCATTCTAAAAGGAGGGAGAAGAAAATACATTTAAAGAGCAATTTTTGACAATATTAGGTGTTAGCTGCTAACATAGAGCAGAGAAAGGAGATGGTGAGTGTTGGCAAAGGAGTTGCGATTTTAAATCGAGTGGCCAGAGAAGGGCTCAGTGAAAAGACCATCAGGTCTGATCTGAAGCTAGTGAGGGAGTGATGGATATCTGGGGCCTTCTGAGTGGAGAGAAGAGCACGCTAAGGCAGGAGCTTGCCTGGTATGTTCCTGGTGGTGCTAGGAGGCCATTGTGACTGCTGAGGGATGGGCGAAGGAGCATAGTGGCAGATGGGGGTGAGATGATGTTGACCCTACCGCCTTCCCTCCTTCGTCCTCCTGAGTATACAGACTTGGATCCTGTCAGGGCTTACGTTTAATGTCTCTTTCATGTATCCTTCCCGTTATATTGCCCCTGAAAATAGTCCAGACCCTCAGTCATTTTCCAGTAAATGTCCCTGCTCCAGCCTCTCTGCTCTTCAGGCCATACTGCTGTCGCTGCATAGTGATACCTACACGCCGTGGCGTACCCATAGCATCCTTGTGCAGCCTGACCGTTCGGGGTGCTCTGTGGTATAGCTTCTGGCCACGAGCCAACTCTGTTCCATGTTCCCATGGACAAACATCCTTTCCAACTTCAGTTAAATCACAGTGCTCGGGTCCCTCCACACCTTGGCTCATGCCACACCTCTTGCCCCGAGCGCCCTCCCCACACCTCTGCTAGTAGAAGTCTTGGCCAGTCTGGAAGAGCTCCATCTCTGCCTCCTGTCGTTAGCCTCCTAACCCATCCCCTCATGATGATCTCTGCTCCCTCTAAACTTGCAGAGCCCTGACTTGCCTTACGTCTTGTTTGGAACTTGGCCCACTCACCTCGTCATTGGGTTCTTCTATCCTACAGGCATTTGCTGAGCATCTGTTTGATGTGCATAGAACTCTGTGATGTGTTTTATGGTTCTGTGAGGACCCTGGGTTTGAATCCTTGTTCCATTCATTTCTAGCTGTGTAACCGTATTCAAATTACTTAGCTCTCTGTGCATCAATTTCCTTGTCTGTTAAATGGGGATAACAATACTACCTTGTAGAGTTGATGGAAAGATTAATGAATTACTGTATGTCAGTTGTATGGTACGTTATCATGGAAGTTTTAGCTGTTTCTCTCATTATATTACCATTTTAATTTCCAAATGCATGGTAACGGAGGGATTGTATCTGTGGCCTCATTTCATTTCAGATACTCATTTCAGAGCTCAGTGACTTATGCATGGATTATAGCCATTAATGTGTGTTGATGATATTTTATGGCCAGACTGCCAAACACATAAGACTTCAGAGTACATGGCGTGGCAAAGCTAATATTGAAGTAAACTCATCTGCTCGGATCTCCTAACTCAGGGCCAAACCTCAGATAGCTCACATAAACTCTAACACTGTTATCTGATTTTATGACATATTTTAGGAAATACTTATTAAGGTTCATATACCCAAATTTTGTAAAATGCCAAAGAGGTACTAGGAGGAAAACTAATAACCAAATTCCAGGAATCTGAAGAACTGGTGTATTTTATGTTCTGGATGCTCTTCTGGGGGCACCGCAGGAGAGTAGTGACCATGGAGGGCATTGTATTCCCTCCCTCCCCTCCTCCTACCTCAGCTCCACACTGAGCCCAGAGAGGCAAGGGGCTCCTTCCCCAGCAGCACAGCATCCAGAGTTAGGAAGACATACTTACCAGGCTTCTCCCATCCAAATGCGGATTTCTTCATATGCAGATTTTCGTGCGTTTGCCGCTATGGACAACCGGTCCTAATATTAACAGTGCTAATGTTAATGATAAGAGAAAAAGAGAACAGAAATGACTAAGGTATTGAGTGCTTACCATATGCTAACTCACTTTCTGGTAGTAGCAGAATGATACCGGGTTCTCCAGGGGCCCAGGAAGAGAATTGAATTACTTTTGGCTCTTCTGTTATATACCTGTGTTTTCTAACTACATTCTGTAATGTTACTGTTACTGCAATTCAGTCACCTACCCTGAGTGAATTTGAACAATATTCTCTCCAATGAATAATTTATAATGAAATGTAGAATAATTGTTTTTTCCTCCCACATCCATCCCAGAGTATAACTTTCATGAAGGTGAAGAATCTGACGATCTAATCCATCACTGTATCCGCAGCGAGCTTATTCCACAGGGAG
Source organism: Mirounga leonina (assembly GCF_011800145.1). Classification (NCBI taxonomy): domain Eukaryota; kingdom Metazoa; phylum Chordata; class Mammalia; order Carnivora; family Phocidae; genus Mirounga; species Mirounga leonina. The sequence continues at coordinate 19,570,200 of NW_023270504.1, forward strand.
ATCCTGGGCCCCAAGTTTTGAAATGGAGGATTTGTAATGGGATGTTATACCTTATTTCTCTTCCCAGAATATAGTTGAAATTCAGTTTCAGAACTAATTGGCTTATTTATTAAGTCTCTCAGTTAATAAGTGATGGAGCTCAGATTTGAACTTCGGTCTTCAGAGCCCACATGTCCACTTACACTGTTTTATCATTAAATTGTCCGGTCAGCGTAAGCACAGACTGCCTCTTTGTCCCGTCTGTCCCAAGCGTTTATGGGCCGTGGCATAGTGAGGAAGATCATGCCTTCAGAAAGCTTAGTGTATATATAACCATCTCACCTTCTTCTCCCTTTGGGCGAACAGGGACCATGTTGGGGGTGAGGGTGGGGAGGCTGCTTTCTCCAGCCACCCCCTCCCATCGTCAAACATTGCTCAGAGTCTGAAGTCACACACACATACATGCTTCATCCTAGTTAGTCTGTAGGATATTATTATGGGAAGATTGTATAGCAGACAGAATAATAATAGTTGCTGTACTTACTCTGTAGCTCATGGGGAAATTGGGAAGATCAAAAGAGAGAAGAGATGGGGCTCCTGGGTGGCCTAGTCGGTTAAGTGTCTGACTCTTGATTTCGGCTAAGGTCATGATCTCAGTGTTGTGAGATCGAGCCCCACATCGGGCTCCGTGCTGGTCATGGAGCCTGCTTAAGAGTCTCCCTCTCCCTCTGTCCTTGCCCCCCTCCTCTCCCTCTCTAAAAAAATAAAATTTAAATTTAAAAAATTTTTAATTAAAAAAATAACAAAAGAGAGAAAAGATGCAAAAAGAGTTGCACTTTGAGCAGGGGATGGAGCTATGACCCAGCACTCCCAACTCCTGGGTGTTTACCTTAGAGAAATGAAAATTTATGTTCACACAGAAACCTGCACATGAATGTTACAGCTGCTCTTTTTGTAATTACCCCAAACTGAAAGTAACCTAAATGTCCTTACATGGGTAAATGGATAAACAAGCTGACACATCCATACAATGCAATTCCACTCAGCAATAAAAAGGAATGACCTACAGATACATGCAACCGCATGGATGCATCTCAAAGGCATTATTAGAAGTACAAAAGCCCATCTCAGAAGGTTACGTCCTGTATGATTCCATTTATATGACATCTCGGAAAAGACAAAATTTATGGAGCTAGAGAACAGACCAGTGGTCGCCAGAGGTTAAATGCGGGGGGCTGGGGGGAGTGTAAAGGAGTAGCACGAAGGAGTTTTGGGGGGGATGATGGAATTGTTCTGTGTCCTGATTGTGCTTGTGGTTGCAAAATTCTGTATGTGGTTAAAATTCGTAGGACTAATGAGGATTTAGTGTTTCACAGGTACGTAGCTCCAGTTGGGGAAAGATAAGCAGCCCTGGAGATGGATGGTGGTGATGGTTGCACAACAGTGTGGACGTGCTTCATGCCACAGTCCTGTACACTTACAGATAATTAAGATGAAAAGGGGCACCTGGGGGGCTCATTTAGGCCACTGAGTCCTGATTTCGGCTCAGGTCATGATCTCAGGGTCCTAGGATCCAGCCACCTTGTGGGACTCTGCGCTCAGCGGGGAGTCTGTTTGAGATTCTCTTCCTCTCCCTCTGCCCCTCCCCCTGCTCATGCTCTCTCTGTCTCTCTCTAAAACAGAGTCTTTTAAAAAAATAAAATGAAAACAAATTTAACACTAAATTTTATGTTATTTATACTGTAGAATGAATGAATGAATAGAATAAAAAATTTCATAAAAATAGTAAAAGTCAGTAAGAAGAGAAGTGGTGAAACAGGGTATGCATGGTAATGAGAATGATAACTGATAACGGGAGGGGGAGGGGTGCTGGGTAGGTAAAAAAGTGGTCCCTTCAGGATTCTGATGTTCTGCCACAGCCTCACAATTAGTAGCACAGGCCAAATGCCACCCTTGTATCTGAAGCCTTCCTACCTTTTCCTGCTGGTGCCTTGAAAGGCGAAGTGGCATTTGGGCATTGATTCCTTTTGTGATTCAAATGTAAAAGCAGGCAGAATGGGATGAATATTTATGTGCAGGATTGTCAAGCTTTGAAGACAAAAGCCCCCAGATTCCCTGTCCCATGTGGATGGACCCTGCAAACAGGACGTACAGTATTCATCCCCGCAAGGTCATGGTGCTGGTTTGTCCTAATCTGCACACGCTGACCAGACTCCCACTGAATGAGAAGAACCATTTTCAGGGAAGCCAACTACCCCAGAAGGCATTTTCTTGCCACCTTCTCCACGTTAGTAGAGCTGCTGTCATTCACAAGATCTAACTCTGATTAACCTCGCTGGGCTTCGTCTGGCGCTCAGCACAAAAGCCTGCACACAGTCAACATTGAGGAGGGTTTTTGTTTTGTTTTCAGAACCTGCTCTTTCTCCTGGCGTCACGGCCTCAAAGACTTCTCTGCAAATATGTTTCCTCACTTACCATGGAAACTAAGCAGTGTTGGAGGAGGGGTCTTAAAGCGGAGGGATTCTCGCAGTGTAAACGGATGTTAACTTCCCATCTCCATCCTTCCAAATCCAGCCCATCCTCCCTGCCAGCTTAAATCCAGCCTCCTCCAAGAAGCCCTCCAGGCTGATTGTAGCCTTTCTCTTTTGGAACTCTGGCGGCAGTGGTCTGTAACTGTGCGGTCTTGTGTTTCACCTCGTTGTGCACCTGCCATCTTTCATATTCTTGGATGGGAGGGCCAGTGTCTGGTGATGCTTCTGTTCCTCCTTACTCCCCCTGGTGTCCAGACCGTCGTGGGAGCTCAAGTCCTGCTCCGCTCCTCTCTATCTTCGTCCTCCAACCTGTTGCTCGTGCTGACACCCCTGGGCTCTTTCTAATACAAAAACCCACTCTTGACACACCGCCAGAGTTCTTCAGTTGCTTCTGATAATGATGCTGATGACACCAACAATAATAGTAATGATAGCAATAATAGCTAATGTGGTGCATTTATCATGTGCCAGGCACTGTGCTAACATTTTGCGCAGATTAACTGCTTGAATACTAAGAAGCCTGATGAGGTAGGTGCTGTTATTAGCCCCACGGTACAAATGTGGAAACTGGGGCACAGAGAAGTTAAGTGAGGTGCTCCAGGTCACCCAGCTCTCCAGCAGCAGAGCGGGGATTTGAATGCAGATAGTTTGGCTCGAGAGGCTCTGCTGTTTCTTATCCCTTAGAGCATGAACTCTAAACTTTTTTGCACAGAATTCAAGTCCCTTAGTGATCCAGGCCCCATCTCCGTCTTCAGCCATGTCGGCCTCCAGTTATCACGGCCACATCTGTTAGGCTCTGACAATGACAAGCCGCCGCTTATCTCCAGTCATGCCCAGACTCTCTCACCACCCTGTGTCTTGGCACACTTGTCACCATCTAGAAAACCCCTTTGCTCCTCGTGTCCAGTGGGAAGGCTCTCCCTTCTAGTCTCGACCCCCCTGCTGCAGCTTCTAGACTGCTGATGAGGACCGTGCCCCATGCTCTGTGCTCCCACTGCTGTGGAGGCACGTGGTGCCGTAGCTCGCAGCACGTGGTTCACTGCCCCCCTCACCACACCTCATCAGGCCTTTGTGTCTGCTGTTCCCTGGCCCCGCTCCCCATGCCCCTGGTCCTTGCATGCCTGCCTCCTCCGCGTCATGTGGGTCTTCATTCCGATGCCACCTTCTCGGAGAGGCCTTGGCAGGACAGCCGGTCGGAACTCGTTCTTCTGCCCATCACTCTTTTTCCTGTCTAATGGCTGATTCAGCCTCTTCCTAGCACTTCATTTGCACTCCATGAAATCGTCCGTGTTCCAGTTATCTATTGTATCTATTGCTGCATAGCAAACTACCCCGACCCTCAGTGGCTTGGAGCAAGAACCATTTCATGGCATTTGACTGTTTGGGGGGTCATATACTTGGGCAGGGCTCGACTGGGTGATTCATCCACCTCATGTGGCGTTAGCTGAGGTGATACGGTAGTCATCTGGTGGATGGGCTGGGCTGCAGTAGGGTCCACGATGGCTTTCGTCTCCTACCTGACACCCTGACCAGAATGATTGGAAGCCTGGGCTAGGCTGGGACTGCACATGGGACCGAGATGGCTCCAGCACCATGGCTTCAGGGTTCTTGGACTTTCTGCAGAGTGGACTGCTTCCCTGGAAGCGAAGTTCCAAGAGGCCCAGGTGGAAACTGCAAAGCTTCTTATGACCTAGCCTCCAAAGTCCCAGAGTGTTACTTCCGCACATTCTACTGGCCAAGCAAGTCACCGAGGCCAGGCTAGAATCGAGGGGAGGAAACACAGACCTCACCCCTTTGGGGGAGGAGTAGCAAAGAATGTGTGGTTGTGTCTTTGCCTCCCCCCTTTACAGTGTGAGCTTTCCGAAGGCAGGATCTTAACTCTTCTTCATACTGTGTCCCCAGCCCCAAGAAGAGCATGTACACATGGCAGATGCCAGTAAATCCTTGCTGAATATCTGTATGAAGGAGAGAATAAAGGGATGAATAAAGGAATGAATGTTTACATCTCTGACTCTCTAATAGTTAAATCTTTTGAAAACAGAGCTGGATTTTTTTTTCATCTTTGTATCCTTAGTTCTTAATACAGTTCTCTACACTCATAGATGCTCGGTATATATGTACCAAATGAATTGATGCGTTTTAATTATTACAGTTAAAGGAGAAAATGTGAGTTATTACCAGCAAATACATAGGTGTTGGATATGAGTAACTGCTGTGAGTGAATTAATAATGCCTTATACACACGAAAATAAGTTTACATATTTATTTAATAAATAAAACAAAACAGACCAGACCCCCATTTCCCTTTCCCCTTCTCTCTGCAACAGGCTGTATGAGAGGCTCTCTATTGGGAAGGTGGCAGCCATGGCAGCCCCAGAACCCTCCAGTCCCGTCGTCTTTGGGTGGGGCAGGGACCTTTACTCCCGGCCTTCTAGCACCTTTCTCCTGCCAAGGCTGCCAAGACTAATTCACTTTGAGGTTATTAAGATGGGGGCTGAGACGATGGTCTGAATACCTAAGAGGACTGAATTCTGTTTCCCTGCCGCTGTCCAGGAGGATCAAGTGAGAAACAGTTCTCGGTACATTCAGCACGGTTTTGCCCTTGCACAAGTACGTGCCTACAGTAATTGCTGGAAGCCATGTGTTGATTCCACGGGGGTGAGTGTGAGTCAGCATTTGATGTGCCAGAGAGAGAAGGATACCCTTCCATGGGGCCCCACTTAGAGCGTGTGGCTTCCCTCCCAGTGAGCAGTCGTATGGCTAGCCAGCCCGCGTCTGAGTCGGCAGTGGGAAGGCTTGGCTCCCAGAAACCAAGCCTCAGCTTGTCCTCCTGCTTCCCCACGTGGCCTTGAACAACTTACTTGGTCTCTTCGGGGCTTCAGTTTCCTCACCTATGAATTGGGGCTGCTCCTTAAGGCTCCTTTCTTTCTGCGCTTTTATTTCTCTATCTCAATCTGTTGTTAAAATTCCAATCCGGGTAACTCTGGAAAAAGATTCCAAGTTCAAGGAAGCCCTGTAATGGCCAAAGGTGACGAGTAAGGAATACTATGTTAAAGTCCCTACTGTAAAATCAGACAGAGCTTTTTAGTCCCACGCTGGTCTCCTTAGTGTATTTGGGTTTTTTAATTTTTTTAATTGTTTTTTGGGGTCCTCCCTGTTTTGTGGATTTTAAGACTCCTGGTTCTTGACAGTACAAAATGTTACTCCCTCCCCAAACCCCAGAGAGCATCGATTACCATTCAGGTTAAACAAGTGCCATATAATGCCTCACAGCTTGGGGAACGTTTTATTACAGGGCATTTAGTGGAAGTGTCGAGGTATTTGGAAGATTATTCTTTCCTTCTTCCCCACAGGTCTCGCTGAACATGCAGTTCTCAGTGGCCATGAATTTTAGTCAAGTTCGAGTTCCAATGACAGTTAAAAAAAAAAAATCTGTTTTATTTAAACCTCACAAGCTGGGACAAGAAATTTCAAAGAAAAAGCCAAGCTCACTTCTGCTTCTGCTTTGGCAAATTCTGGGACACTGCACTCACATTCTTGGTCCCCAGAGCTGGCCTAGTTTAAGGAACAAATGAGTTTTCCATCTTAGGAAACACTGGCTAACACAAGACAATTTTAGATACTAAGGTTTCATCCTCACCAAAGCAGTTAATAATTTTTGGAATCCACCACGTGCCAGATATTGGGTTGAGTGGTTTCCTGTATATTATCTTATTATTAATCAAAAATAATGCTTCCAGAAAAATGGGGCTCTGTAAATTAACTAACTTGCCCATATTCACACAGCTGGTCAGAGAAAGAGCTAGGAGCCAAATGCAAATGATCTGCCTCCAAGACCCTGCTTTCCAAGGACTGCGCTTTCCCATTCTTTCAGTGCTGCTGGCTGGTTCCTCTGATTGTTTTCTTATGGAGGATGCTTTCCATCAGAGCCTTGCTCTGTCATCATCATTTACTTCCTTCAGATTTTTAATAGCTTAATCGATTTTCAAATATTTTCTCTCCATTGGTGGCCTGTCTCTTCATGATCTTAACTCTGTCCTTCAAAGAGTTCTTAATTTTGATGAAGTCTAAATTTTTTTTTCTTTTTTCTTTTTTGGTGGATTGTGCTTTTGGTGTCACATGTAGAAATCTTTGTGTAACTCTGGGACTTTTTCCTGTATTTTCTCCTAGAAATATTATAACTGTAATGTGTAACTTGGGGACTTTTTCCTGTATTTTCTCCTAGAAATATTATAGTTCATATTTAGGTGTATGATTCACTGTGTGTTAATTTCTCTGTATCTAGTGAGGTGTGGAAGGAGGTTCTTTTTTTTTTTTTTTTTTTTTTATATGGATATCTAATTGTTCCAGTACCATTTGTTGAAGACACTCCTATCTCCACTTTATCTGCTTTTGCACCATATATGTGTTGGTCTATGGATGGGCACTCTACTTTCTTCTGATGATTTCCTTATTCTCTCTATGTTAATGTCACACTGTCACGATCACTCTCACTTTAGGACAAGTCTAAAAGTCAGGTCTTGTAAGTCCTTCAACTTTTTGTCTTTTTTGCAGTCATCTTGGCTATTTTAGGTCCTTGATCATTTCTTTAGTTTTTATTTATTCAAGGACATAGTTAATAAAACAGCATCTGGAAATCTGAAGATAATTTAAAATTTAAGGTTATGAAAGAGTAGTACACAAACTTTCCATAATCTAGCTTCATCCGGAAATGAGGCACTCGGGGCATCAGATTCCATTTGGTTAATCAAAATTGTTGCATATACCTTATGTGGATTGCCAATTAAAAAACAAACCAGAAATATACTAATTTATGCTGGAATTTAAATGGACATGATTTCAACTTTCACTGATGTTTCAGAAAATACTTTGGGCCTAGAATATCTTGGTCATTGTGAGCATCAGTTGTCATCGTCCTAGCAAAGTGGGGAATCACTGATTAAAGGGAGTCCATTTGTTTGTATTGCTGCCTGCCATAGTACATACTCTGCTGTTGATTGGGGGATACCTTCTGTCAAACAAGTGAAGTGTTATCATTGACAGTGACATGCATAGCATTCTGTCTCTTCCAGTAAAGCATATCCTTGTTTACTTAAGCTTGCTATCTGCTGGGGACAGTGAGGAATACTATTAATTAAGCCAGTTGATTCCAGATAATGTTAGCCATTACTACTTGTCCTCTTTGCCTCAGTCTTCATCTGTGAAACGAGAGGTTTGGACTAGTTAACCTTGAGTGGCTTACCCAATTCTAAAATTCTTTGTGACTCTTTTATTCACTTAAAAATCACAGCCCTTTCAAAACCAATTAAACAAAAACTCTTAATGGCAAAAAGCACTATGGTCAGTCAGACTGGGAGCCTTTTGAGTCAAGAAGAGTAGTGGTCTTTTGATGCACCACAGATTGCCTGACACCACTGCATGACTCTGCTTTTAACTATGGCCCACTCCGAGCACTGAAGATAGCAATCATGGTTCCTGGTGCTATGACACTTTGTGGTTTATGAAATCCCATATTCTGGGAAGCTCTTGAGCTTTTCAGGTCAAGGGAAAGAGAAAGGAGAATGTCTCTAAGCCCACACAATCCAGAGGTTCAGAGTACTCCTGAGTTGGCATGTTAGATTTTCAAATATATTTACAAAGTCAGTGGTATAGTATTGAAAGAGGACTTTAAATGTCTACCTTGTCTTTCCTATGCCAAGCTACAGCAGAGCTACTCTGGTCATATTCTATCCAATCATTTCTGTACTAACAGAATGGGAAGGTTGAAGAGTGTGAAGTTTACTGGGGAATGCAGAATATAGACATAAGTTAAAAATAATATAAAGAATCTTTATTGAGGACTCACTGCATGCAAGGTGCTATGCCAGGCACTTCTTATACATTAAATCCTTTAATCCACATAACAGTCTTGTGAATTAGACTTTGTTGTCTCCCTCTTGCAAATGAGGAAATGGTGCACAGAGAGTTCATGTTATTTGCCCAAGATCGCACAGTAGTATGTGGCGGAGCTGATCTTCAACCTATATTTCTCTCATTCTAGAGCTTAAACTCTTAATGACTATATCAGGGACTAGCTCTCAGAACTTAGCCAGCTCATTTAGTGCATAATTGCATTTGTAGTGTGATAGAAACTAAGAACATCAAGTCCTTTTGGGTAGACTTGGTGGAGGAAAGAACTCACAGAAGGTGTCTTGAAGAAACTGTTTGAGTTACATTTTGAGATGAAGGACATGAATTGGCCTCAAGAGAAAAGTGAGTTCATGCTGAGGGGACAGACTATACGAGGCCATGAAGATACAAGTGAATAAATTATTTGTTCAGGAAGCAAAGTACAGACTTACTCATTGCAGGGCAATACCAGAAATAAAGCTGATGTCATAGGTGTGAAAAATCCAAGAGATTTCACTTTGTTATGCTGGCCACTAGAGATCCACTCCCAGTTCTTAAGCAAGGGGAGGAACATAATTAAAACTGTATTTGATTTTACAATTTATTCTATAACTCATATAGAATAAATATGGGCTTTCCATGCATCAAGGAAGGTCAAGAGAAAATTTCTTAGCAAAACATATTTGATACCCAATAAATTATGTTTAGGACTACATTATAGCTCATCCCACTAAGGTCCTATAGCCTCAAATGATGCAATGACAATGAATTTAAGCCCCTAAATTAAGAGGCCTGGGAAACATACTTTACACAGTTTTCAAGCATAAAGGTGACTAAGCCACTGTAGTTAAGCTGCACACTCCCATCATCACTGGTCTTGTGCAGTATGTGTAAATGGAACACGCAAAGGTTATAGATTAATCCAGGATTGGGCTAACATAAAGCTCTCAACAATACGTATTAAACCGAGATGAAGTCTTCTTTCAGTTAGCATCTGCTGTTCCTGTGTGAGGGCCATTGTTTGGTGAACTGTAGTTGGGTCCCTTCCATATAAATCCACAAATGCTAACTTAATATCTCTTCACATTTTCTGAAGCATTTTCTTTCTTTCTCTCTCTCTCTCTCTCCCTCTCCCTCTCACTCTCTTTCTCTCTCTCCAGTTCCAGAGACCTAATGACTTCTCACCCCCTTTTCGCTTTGGGACTGTGCCCAATGGCAGCACAGAGAGGAACATTCGCAATAACTACGCAGAAATGCATGCCTACATGGGAAAGTTCAACCAGAGGGGTGTAGATGATGCATTGCTCTCCCTGAAAACAGGGTAAGAACTGCTTCCAAGCTCAGAGTCTTTGATATGTTTCTCACATTTATTAAATGTACACTGAATCAGATATATCATGCTTGGGTGCCAGACAAAGTTAAAGCAAAGAAGACTGCATTTGCTTCCTATGGATTTCCAAGTTGAATTTGACAATATAATTCAGGCCAGTGCACAAAGATTCCTATGCTATTATATACTTTTATGTATTTTTGTTTTACAAATTATATTCTACTTGCATTAATGTAACCATGAAACAGGAATGAAATAGCCATAAAAGTAGAAAGGAAGAGTCAAGGCTAAGGTTCATGTATTGCACATGAAACGAAGCCCTGTTGACCAGAAGGTGAAAATGATGATTCTGGTGTCTTGTGGACAAGGGAGAAATGAAAGAGGAAAGGGGTGAAGGTTTTTAGACAACAAAGAGTGAGAATGTGTTGACTGATCTCCAGTTCCAGCTTTTGTTGGTGGTCTTTGATCCAGCTTTATACTCTAGAAAGTATTGTTTGTTGAAAGGAGCTCCACGAACTGCAAACATGTTGGCTTGCCTAATCCCAGCCACATTGGTCCCTTTATTCATTTGGCCCCTCAAAGCCACAGCTGTGGAATAAGACCGATAATTGAGCATTATAGCTGTTGGGACTTTGGAGTGAAGGGGTCTTGTAACTGATCTCCTGTGTTGTATGATAACTAGCAGCACTTGGACCTCCCAGTGGCCCCGGTTCTGGAAAAGCCACCCAGATACATGTTTACTTAAATACTGTTAGCATCTGTCTTATCACTATAAAGTCACAGCAGATATCGGGAGACAGAATTGGAGCTTAGGCATAGGACCACCTTGGTAGGTCGTCTGGCCCCTGGTACAACCATGATTGTCAGTCATATCAGAGTTTGGGGTTTTTTGGTGTGCCACTTTTCTATCGGGTACTCATGGGCTTTTTGGAAAATGTTCTGTAGCTTATACCAGGAAGGGCTTATTTTTTCTCAAGGAGGGATAAAGCTAACTTACCTTGTAAAAGTGAAGAGAAGGATGCATGCCTTTCTTCCTTGCAGGCCTCTCTATATGTGGCTACCTATGTGGCTGTATCTGGATTTCTTTCTCTACTTTTGATGTGTTTCAATATTGGTTTGAAATATTGGTCCAGGCCTTCCTGCCCTGACCCCTAGTCTTACTCCCTTCCCTACATATTCCTTTCTTGGAAAGCACAGTATATAAAATGAGATTCTTGGATGTTTCGGAACTTGAGAGATCTGAATTCTGTATGTTGGGTTCTGCTGTAGTTGCGCACATTTGCTCTTAACACAAGCCTGTGCTGCGACCACCCCGACTACTCATTTCTTTCCTTGTGCTGCAAAACAGAATATTGAAACCTTTCTGACCGCAAAAACAGCATTATGCAGCTATTGAAACATAGACACCTACACTTATCCCCACTCTGGACTGTAATGAACTGAGAAATGAAAAATGTTATATAAATCTAACCCATGTTATTTGTTGTTATCATCGTGATGGTTACTTTTCATTATTTTGGTTATTATTTTTATTGATTCCTTTTTACTCCTTCTCCTTTCAGACACAGCTTATGAGTTGGCTTCAGGCCCAACTTACATTCTCATCCTTCCCAGTGGGAGGGAAAAACTCCTCCTTTCAACCTGAAATCACATAAAGAACAGCCTGGGATTTATTTAGGCTTTAGATTCTGGCTGAGTTCCAACTCGAGCCTTACTTTGAACCAGTTCTCCCCATCGTTTGCTAGAACGCTACTGCTTCATATTAATGGCCCCATAGGTAGTTTTGTCCTAAAATTCCTCCACTGGATTGTTTGTTTGCTTCTTTTTTGCACAGGAAACTGGATGCCTTCATCTATGATGCAGCAGTGCTGAACTACATGGCAGGCAGAGATGAAGGCTGCAAGCTGGTGACCATTGGCAGTGGAAAGGTCTTTGCTTCCACTGGTTATGGCATTGCCATCCAAAAAGATTCTGGGTGGAAGCGCCAGGTGGACCTCGCTATCCTGCAGCTATTCGGAGATGGTGAGTCAAAGATGGTGGCTCTTCTGATAGCCGGTCCAAAACACCAGCCCTTCTTTCTTTTCCACTCCTATAACCCCTGCCTTTCCAGAAAAGTATTTCACAGTATATTGAGAAACTTGGGCGGGTAGGTATGAGAGTCCTAGGACTGCCATAACAAAGTACCACAGCTGAGTGACTTAAATAATAGAAATTTGGCTCACAGTTCTGGAGGCCAGAAGTCTTAAGATCAAAGTGTCAGCACTGGTTCCTTCTGAGGGCCTCGAGGGAGAATCTATTCCATGCCTCTCCCCTAGCTCATGGTGGTTTGCTGGCAACCTTGAGCATTCCTTCACTTGTAGACACATTACCCCATCTCTGCCTTCATGTTCACATGGCATTTTCCCTACATGCCTGCTGTCTGTCTCTACATGTGTATGTCTGATTTCCGCCATTTTTAAGAATGCCAATTATAGTGGATTAGGGGCCCACCCTACTCCAGGATGACCTCCTCTTAACTAATTCCATCTGCAGTTACCTCATTTCCAAATAAAGTCACATTTCAAGGGACTGGGGCTTAGGACTTCCAACAGAGGAATTTGGCAGGAGAGGAGGAGGTTTGGCCGGGGCCGGAGGGGGAGACACAATTCAACCCATAACTGGGTGAAATTTGGGAGGGAGGATTAGAGAAGTTGGTCAAGGAGATATGTCTCAGGATTGCAGGGTATGATCAAACTTTCAGGGATAAAGTAAGAGAAGTTAGTATTAGGTGTTCCAAACGATCTTCTCACATGTGGCCAGAGCAGCGGGTAGAACTTTGGAAAGGTCTCTGCTTTTTCTGGGTCCAGAGAAAGGGCAGAGAAGTATACTTGTGGCCACCTATCCATTCTTCCCTCTCTCCCATCTTGCTCTTTCAGCTAGAAGAGGTAGGAATCAGGGACTGGGTCCTCTGAGGCAGACACTCATAAGGGACTCCCCAGTGTCATTCTGGTAGGAGACGGAGCAGCCAGCTTGCTTTGAAAAAAAAATCTCATCTCCAATCTCATTATACTCATGTCTTCTGCATCCCTCTTCACTTGGGTGTCTAGAGTACCTACTCTTCCTGTTAGCTAATCAGGAAGCTAATCCAGTTATGGATGAGCAGCCTGACTCTGCTTGGCCCCACAGGCCATTAGCCGGGCAGTTCTCTAAATTATGTCTACAGAACCTTTGCTGTTAGGGATGAGATGAGAGGCAGAAGAACACAGCTGGATTTTCAGATCCGGGTGAAGTTGGCTGTTCCACTAGTTAGGAAAATCATAGTTTGATCAAAGAAATGAGTGAAAAGTGATTTGGTTAACATTGGAAAGACGAGGGAGTTCTAGCTGGAGTGCTAACAGGCCGTGTTGGTATGAGGGCTTCTATAATTCTCATGTAGCTCTCACTCAAAAGCAATAACAGAGCCTCTGTCTATGAGGAAGGACAGCAGTAGAGATGACTGGGAGAATTTGCCAAAGCTCTAGTCGGTTTATGCAAAGTTCAAAGTTTTAGCCAAACTGGAATTAATTAGAACGGGCAGTTTCCTTCATGAGATTTTCAGAATTTTGTTTGCCTAGAATTAGATGCCTTCTAGGGCACATGGATTCCTTCATTTTCCTTTTGTCTAAGGTTTCTGCCTTGCTAATTCCTCATATCCAGTGAAGTGGATAAAGGTTATTGTCCCCAGCATCAATTGAATTAATCAAAGCTTCTCTAAGTGGTGTTATAAGGAGGCAGGTCTGAATTTGGTGGTCTCGTTTGATTCAAGCTCGCTCCCCCCTACTCTTAATATTTCTATTTCCCTCTGCAACAAGAGATCAGTAAGTGTGAGGGTCCGTGGGGAGTCAATCAATCTCTCTGCTTATCTCTCTCTGTCCCTCCTGCCCCAGCCCAATCTGATTTGCATATTTTCAAGAGCAATTTTCTGAATCTCGTGTTTGATTAATGTTCTTTCTTACTCTCTGCAAAATAAAATACAAAGTGCTTACTTAGTCTGATACTCAAGCCCTTAGCAATCTTGCTTCAACCTTTTTTGTTCAGCTTCCTTTGCCTCCTTTTACTCTGGTTGAGCTGTTCTGCCTGTCTTTCCAAACAAGCCTTGTGTTTTCCCACCTTCTCCCCCTTGATCATGCCATTTTTGCTGCCTGGAGTGCCTTTTTATGCAAGATAAATTAAAATTCACCCATTCACTATGTCTACCTGCAAGTCCTGCCTTCCTCATGAAAACCCACTGGCCACCCCATCCACAAAATTACTCTTAGGAATTTGAACCCCTGTTACCTGCATATTGCTAGTCATGTTGATTATTTATATACCAATTGGCACTGGATAGATAATGGAGAGTAGGGGGTAATGCCTCATATCTTTGTGTCACTGCGGTATCCCCATTAAGCTGTCACTGAATACATGTTGAGTATATTGATGAGTTAATATATAGTGGTATTAATAAAATTACTGGGAACGTTCCCTATTAATTTTCTTTCTGTCTCCTTGTCTCTTTGTCTCTCATGTTTTTCTCTGTCTTCCCCAATACCCCTTCTTGTCCCCTTTCTCTGCTCTTCTGTCTTCTCTCTTTACCCGTTTTCCTTCCTGCCGTGTCTCCAGGGGAGATGGAGGAGTTGGAAGCTCTCTGGCTGACTGGCATTTGCCACAACGAAAAGAATGAGGTCATGAGCAGCCAGCTGGACATTGACAACATGGCGGGCGTCTTCTACATGTTGGGCGCAGCCATGGCTCTCAGTCTCATCACCTTCATCTGCGAACACCTTTTCTATTGGCAGTTCCGGCACTGCTTTATGGGTGTCTGCTCTGGCAAGCCTGGCATGGTCTTCTCCATCAGCAGAGTAAGTGGTTTGATTGAGGTGCCGGGAGCTTGTGAAGGATAGCTTAGTCTAGCACTGTGCAAAGCAGAGAGACCCAGGAGGGCACTAACTCCAGCCCTGTGCAGCTAAAGCCAGAAACTACGTCATGTATGTTTCCCCAGGGGGTTGGGGGATATAATTTCAGGTGGCTCAAAAACAAAAACGGGTGATACTATTTTTCGTTCAAGAAACAGCTTTGTGTGTGGGGTTTGGGCATTTGGTTCTCAATAAGAACTGGCAGATCTATCAAAATGAAAAATTTGGCCTTCTTCCAAATGCCTTCCATCACCATTAGTTAATTCTGTATGGGCTGTATTAATCATTTAATCTTTTTTTTAAAAATCACATCTCTACTCAAATAGTGAAATGTAATGTATCTCTCTTATTCTGACATACAAAGATATATTATTGGTAGTTCACTGTTCCTCGCTGCTTTAAACACGTGTGACTTATGGGGGGTTAAAGAGCTTTACAGAACCTGCTGAAGTAAGTACTGACCCATAAGAAATTCACATTCCAGAAACTTCCTTAATTGGAACAAGAGTATAACTCTTAAGTTGTTCTTTATTTAGGTCTTTGCTAAGTTTCTAGTCAAAAGTGAGGATTTGGAACTCAGTTTTCAATATGAACAGAGGATCACAGGGAAGAGGGCGGGGAAAAAAGCAGGTGTCTTTTAATTTTGTCAGTATGGTTATGGGATTCAGTCATGAGAAGTGACCTCAGTTGTCCTTTTAGAATAGAGGTCTAGATTTCAGCTATAACTAACTTCGGCTCTAATGGAGTTATGTAAGAAAATGGATTTCTCATTAAGTTGTTCTATCTTCTCATCATTTTCCTATAGTATTTTAGTGATAGAGAACAGTTTCCTCTCTGATTGTGAGCTGATTCAAGCGATTCAGTAAGTAAGCAGGAGGAAGGAACGTGTGGTCCCTGAGCCACATTGCTCCACTGTGTGGTCCTTTCTAAGGTCCCAGATAGGGTGCTGGCAGGAGCAGTGGGAGCTGGTGGCCTGTAATAGAAATCCCATTCATGGGACTGCCGTGCAATTAAGGCCTCTGCAGAGGAAAAGCACTCGGCACTTTCCCTTGGCCATAATCAAGAAGGGTTAGAAAGCAAGGAGGGTAACCTTACCTTGAAGATCTCGTGTCTCCCTACTGCCCTCTGAGATGGCGAGGCTCACCTCCCCTAAACCTCTCTTCTTTCCCACTTAGCTGCAATTCTCCATTCTAATCTTCTCTGCTCTCTTCCCCATCTGTCGGGATAATTTCCCTTCCAAATCAATCCCCTTTGTTTCAAAGACCCAGTTCAAATGACCTCCCTTTCACATATTTCCCTTGCCAGAGAGAAAAGTTCCAAATGTGTCCACTTTTCAAGGCAGGGAGCAAGACATTAGCAGGTTAGCTTAACTTGGGACTTGACTCCAACCCATTACCTCTCCTGGATGGTGTTCTTCAAGGCCCGGTACACAGAGCTGCACCAGGGAGTTCTCAATCAATACTAATTTGTCACAATATTAATTAGGTATGATAAGATTAAGCAAGTGAGAAAGTATAAGAAGGAAACCAGGAGCTAAGGAGAATAAATGAAAGGTTCAACAAGGGAATTATTTATTCCTATTTAGTACTTGATATCTCTCCTAGCTCTGCCCTCCCACGGTGTAGGGCACAGCAGGAGAAAAATCCTTCTTTGACCCCAGGGCTCTCAGACTCTCTCTGTGAATTTGGTTCATGCTTGGCTCAAGAAGAGAACTGCTCAGCCATTCTTTGGGTGACCAAAATCCTAAAAGCCACTCAAAATTTGTCAGAGCTGGGAAAGAGTGGTTCTTGTGAGCTTGGAGCTCTCCCATGCTGTGCCGTCAGCCAAGGGTGGCCGTCCAGGGCAGAACAGCCCCAACACCCGTGGTGCATGGCTGTCAATTTCCAGGCAGCTGATGATAATTTTTGCCATCCATTGATATCACGGCCTCATTTTTAAGATGCGGAAACCTAGGCCTGGGAAGGAAAATCAATGCAAGTCGATGGTGGAGTGGCGGCATAGAATGTCATGTCTTATGATTCCAGTCTGTTTGCTCAAGTCACTTGGACTGGCCTTGTCCCCTCTCAGAGAGCCTGGCCACTAAGCTTAGCTCATGATATGAAACTTGCCCAGTTCAAGAGACAAATCAGGCAAGCTTCTAGCCACATCATCCTCTGAGTATAGTAAGGCTGTTTCAGGCTTTCCCTGACTTTTCTTCTCCAGCAAGACAGTTAGTAGTTGCGGGGGGGGGTGGAGGGCGAGCATTGTCTGTGGTCATTTCCAGCCTTGCTGGAGACCTGACCCGTCTCTTCCTCTTCCTGCTCCAGGGTATCTACAGCTGCATCCATGGAGTGGCTATCGAGGAGCGCCAGTCCGTGATGAATTCCCCCACCGCGACCATGAACAACACACACTCCAACATCCTGCGCCTGCTGCGCACGGCCAAGAACATGGCCAACCTGTCTGGTGTGAACGGCTCCCCCCAGAGCGCCCTGGACTTCATCCGACGGGAGTCATCCGTCTATGACATCTCTGAGCACCGCCGCAGCTTCACGCATTCCGACTGCAAATCCTACAATAACCCGCCGTGCGAGGAGAACCTCTTCAGCGACTACATCAGTGAGGTGGAGAGAACTTTTGGTAACCTGCAGCTGAAGGACAGCAACGTGTACCAAGACCACTATCACCACCACCACCGGCCCCACAGCATCGGCAGCACCAGCTCCATTGACGGGCTCTACGACTGCGACAACCCGCCCTTCACCACCCAGCCACGGTCCATCAGCAAGAAGCCCCTGGACATTGGCCTACCCTCCTCCAAACACAGCCAGCTAAGCGACCTGTACGGCAAATTCTCCTTCAAGAGCGACCGCTACAGCGGCCACGATGACCTGATCCGCTCCGACGTGTCCGACATATCCACGCACACGGTCACCTACGGAAACATCGAGGGCAACGCCGCCAAGAGGCGTAAGCAGCAATACAAGGACAGCCTGAAGAAGCGGCCGGCCTCTGCCAAGTCCCGACGGGAGTTTGACGAGATCGAGCTGGCCTACCGCCGCCGGCCGCCCCGCTCCCCAGACCACAAGCGCTACTTCAGGGACAAGGAAGGGCTCCGGGACTTCTACCTGGACCAGTTCCGCCCGAAGGAGAACTCCCCGCACTGGGAGCACGTGGACCTGACGGATATCTACAAGGAGCAGAGCGATGACTTCAAGCGAGACTCGGTCAGCGGAGGCGGGCCCTGTACCAACAGGTCTCACGTCAAACACGGGGCGGGCGACAAGCACGGCGTGGTCAGCGGGGTCCCGGCACCCTGGGAGAAGAACCTGACCAACGTGGATTGGGAGGACCGCTCCGGGGGCAACTTCTGCCGCAGCTGCCCCTCCAAGCTGCACAATTACTCCACGACAGTGACCGGGCAGAACTCGGGCAGGCAGGCGTGCATCCGGTGCGAGGCTTGCAAGAAAGCGGGCAACCTGTACGACATCAGCGAGGACAACTCCCTGCAGGAGCTGGACCAGCCAGCTGCTCCCGTGGCGGTGCCGTCAAACGCCCCCAGCGCCAAGTACCCCCAGAGCCCGACCAACTCCAAGGCCCAGAAGAAGACCCGGAACAAACTGCGCCGGCAGCACTCCTACGACACCTTCGTGGACCTGCAGAAGGAAGAAGCCGCCTTGGCCCCGCGCAGCGTGAGCCTGAAAGACAAGGGCCGGTTCCTGGATGGGAGTCCCTACGCCCACATGTTTGAGATGCCAGCTGGCGAGAGCACCTTTGCCAACAACAAGTCCTCAGTGCCCACTGCCGGCCACCACCACCACAACAACCCCGGCAGCGGCTACATGCTCAGCAAGTCACTCTACCCTGACCGGGTCACGCAAAACCCTTTCATCCCCACTTTTGGGGACGACCAGTGCTTGCTCCATGGCAGCAAATCCTACTTCTTCAGGCAGCCCACGGTGGCGGGGGCACCGAAAGCCAGGCCAGACTTCCGCGCCCTTGTCACCAACAAGCCAGTGGTCTCGGCCCTTCACGGGGCTGTGCCAGGCCGTTTCCAGAAAGACATCTGTATAGGGAACCAGTCCAACCCCTGTGTGCCTAACAACAAAAACCCCAGGGCTTTCAATGGCTCCAGCAATGGGCATGTTTATGAGAAACTTTCTAGTATTGAGTCTGATGTCTGAGTGAGGGAAGAGAGAGGTTTTAAGGTGGGTACGGGAGGGTGGGGCTGTGGGCATGTGGTGCGCATGTCACGGAGGGTGACGGGGGTGAACTTGGTTCCCATTTGCTCCTTTCTTGTCGTTTTCTTTTATTTACGGAATCCTGGAGTTCTGATTCCTTCGGAGGGCAACCCTGGTGACCAGCACCGTCTCTTCTCCCTTTCTAGTTCTCTACTCCCTCCCCACCTGTCAGGCGTTCCTGGTCCCGGGAAAGAATACAGTGGGCTCGCTCAGCACAGCACCGGGAGGGCAGAGTGGAGAAGGGAAGTGGCTGCGTGCAGGCTTCCTCCCAGCACCGAAGGACTGTTTGCCACCCACTTGGAGTGAAGCAGGGAGAAGCAAAAGGAGGCCACGTGAGCACAGGATAGCTCTTCCCAGATGGACCTTTAGGTTTAGGTGAGAAAGCAAAAGCGTCCAAATACAACCATTTAGCATACTGGCTGTGAATGCAAAGAGGCTTTTGCTAAATTCTTGTCACTTTGGTGGCGTCTATTTAGGGATCGTGTGCCACGCAGAGGGCAGGAGGCCATGTGTGTTTCTATATAAGCCAAAAAAAAAAAAAGTGTTCGTTTCCATTCCATGAGACCCGTTGGTGGTGAACTGGGACAGAGAGGTCATGGGTGGATGGCGGAGAGCACGTCAGAGCCATGCTCCATGGTGCATTCGAGGCAAGAGAGGATGGACTGCATGTGCATGAGTGTTCGCATACACTTGCATGTGCCTGTCGTCTACACAGGCACGCAGTCAAGGGCCTGTACGTGTAGACAAGGCAACCTTGACTCATGATGCCGTTTCTTTCAACGTCCCTAAACGGTGTGCTCAGTTTGGCTTATATACAAACAGAGATGGTCGTATGTTACCTGAATGTTGGCTGTCTCTCCCCTTCACCCTTCCTGAATGAGGAGGATGGAAGTTCTTGACAGAGAAGATGACGTGGTCTAGACAAAAAGGTGATGAACAATCCTACAAGAGCAAGGTACAGAAGTAACTCCTCTGTGGTTCAACCCGCTTTGACCAAGAACATTCCAGGAAGGCTAAAGGGAAATAGAAGCAGCCATAATTCTTCTGCACACACGCGAGAGCAAAAGATCCTCTAAAGCTTTACTGAGCTTTTCACACCTTCAGCTGGCCAGGATTTGGGGAGGGCTAAGTCAGACTGGAAGAATAAGCAAGTTGTGTGTCGTAGGGTAAGTGAGAGAGGGGGATGTTTTCAATGCTTTGATCCCTTCTTACTTAACCTGGAGCTAGGAGAACTTGTGCCATAGAATTGATCACAACTGATAGGGAACAGATGGCTAAGGGGGATGAGCTTGCTCCATGAGTACAGCTCAGGAGACATGGAGGGAAGGGAAGAGATTTGGAAGTGCAGAGGGTAGGAGGGGAGGGACTCCCTCACTACCCCACTGGGTCTGGCTCCCTGAGAATGTGACATTGAGCCCAATGTGGACACTCTCAGTAAAGGCCCTTCCACCTTCCTGCAACACCTTCTTTCCCTCCCAGGTGTACCATTCAAGAATAAAAAAATATATATATATGTGTGTGTGTGTATATATATATATATATACATATATATATATATATATAAAACTCCAGGGATTAAGGGTACTGGCAGATGCGATGCCCCCTTCACTAAGTTGGACACTTGCGAAAGGAAATGAATATTTGTCACTGCCGGTCCTGAAACTTGGGGAGGGGGTGTTCTGTGGGTCAGCTCCACTGTCCTGCCTTCCTCCCCTTACCCAGGGTGGCAGCCAAAGAGCCCCGGGTCTGTTTGGAAGCTTGACTGCAGGATCTCCATGTTGCACACAGGACACATAAACCAGAAAGGTGCTCATCCTCCTCTGGAAGGAAGCTGCCATGTCTCTTCAAGTCACACCCTCCAGGGCTGCTCTTTGCCTTCCTGTTTGCCCTGACTCACTACCCTTCCTCATTCCCCGCCCTTGACTGTCGTCCCCTGTCCTCCTCCTTGATTTTTACCTCAGTATCTTCCATTTTAAAGCCAACTGAAGGCCTTGTAAAGCTATGTTTTCTTTCTAAAACGAACCTGGGGGCAAGGGGCTGAACCTCTCACAGATTTGGAGAGAGGAGCGCGGAGTGCTTTACCTTAGATTCAAGGAAAGACTTTGAGAGAGAGGACAGAGGGTGTGAGGCGTCTCCAGGAGGAAGAAGGAGAAGGGCCATACAAACATTGCTTCACCCTGACTCTGTCCAATGTCAGGGGCTCCTCCCCTCACTCTTCCTCTTACCTCACCCCTTTCAAATAAAAAAACCAAACCAACTAAACCTAGCGAACAGCAATCTAGAACAAAGGGGGCTCTGTCGGTCTCCACTGGTGACAGAAATCAAGATGGTGTTTATTTCATATGTAAATATTTTGTTTTCTAATTAATTTTGTATAGATAAAGTGTTCTCTTGTGAGTATTCAGGGTGGTGGGCTGGAGGGAGTGGGGTGGGGATGGGAATGAAGAGGGGGAAAAGTGTTTTGTTATGGGTTTTCATTTTCCATTGGGGGAATTGTTTTGTATGGCTTTTGCTTCAGGGTGTCTGGGGACAAGTGTATGCGAATGGAGGCCACTGTGGTGAAAAAGCCAGGGAAAAATACTTTGTGTCCATGCCTCCCCACCTCACCAGTCTTCTTGGTCCGTGAGATGTGTTCATGCCCGTCCGCCTGGGCTTGGTGCTGGGTCCAGTTTGGCTCTAAGCAAAACCCAGGTCCCGCTCCTGTCTCCTAGGTAGACCGCAGATTACCAGCATTCCATGCAAAGTCAAGCTGGTAGCACCATATTTTCCCTGTCAGCACCTAGGGTAGGAAAGATTCCCAAAAGGTCTTAAATCAGAATGGAGGTCAAATCAACCCTCAGTCTTGATGTGGCTGGGAGGCTTAAGGAAGCTCAGTACTGAGAAATCTCCCAAATAACCCCTTGTGATGTTTAACAACCATCTCAAACCAACTCTTTTCTTCCTAGTACCTGAGTACCGGCCCCCTCCTGACTCCCTCCCTCACTCCCTAGGTATCAGCACTGCAAGCACACCCAGAAAATTCCCACTAAGTCTGCTCTTTGAAGCATGCGATACCTGGTTACAGGGAGGTAGCACCGGATATATGTCTTACAAATATGCATGCTTTTCTGGAAAAGATTACCAGATCTGCTCAAAACTCAGTGGCCAGATGATTCTCTTAGAAAGGTTGCAGAAGTTGGTTTTAGAGGTAGAAGGGTGGGTATGTGAGGGACGGTGCCAGTAGTGACTTTATCTTGCCCTGTCCTCATTTCTGCCCTCAGGAAGGTGCTATTTGCCTTGAGCCAGGGATTCATAACCTGACCTTGGATTAACCAGACAAACAATTTCTTTCACTGGATTATTTGTTTTGTGAAGGGTGGCAGCCTCTCTCTATCTACCATGGGATGAAATGTCCAAATCCATTTATGCAAGATGTTACATCCTATTTTGTCCTATCTTCCCTTCGTCAAAAGCTGTTAGCTGGATAATTTCATTTTTCTAAACCTTTTCTTTGGCCCCCTTGATCATTTCTCTTCAGCTGGATGTTTGAATTGGGACCAAATAAGGTATTCATGGTCTGCTCAAGAAAACTTAAAGAAAGGACGGCCAAGCATTGTCAAGTTGTAGATGTTACTTCATTCCAAAATAACAAGCCAGTAAAATGCATGAGGATGAATTCAGCAGTAAGCCCCTTCTATTCCACAGATGGGTCTGGACAAAGACCTGATCTATCCAAAACTGTGAGATTCCACAGACACCCTCGAGAGCACCAACTGTTCCAATTTTCTTTAGAATCCATGCTTTCTATCTTTGGTGTCCTCTATCATTCCCTTCCACCGGGAAGTGGGTTGCTGGGTGTGATCCTGTATCCTTTCAGTGGCAATGCTTAAATCTCAGCATTTCCACCAACCTCAGATGATGTTCCCCTTAAATTTGCCTGAGTCAAGAATGTGCACACCCTTCAGAGTGATGCATGTACTGTGGATCTCGTAATTTCAAAGTATGTCACCGTGTATCCTCAGCCAGAACGTGGGAAACGTTATTGATGTAGAGTCCCCCGTACTGGCCACAGCCATGTTGTGATTGGGGGGGTGGGGGGAATCCCAAATGATTCCATTAAGTGTTGGTGGTGTCAGTAGTGCCAAAACGCATGTGTAATGTGAAAAATAGGAGTCTTCTATACAATTAAGTGATTATCACCTGCCCAGTCTTCTGTGGCCACGGGGAGTTGCCCAAGGTGGAATTCTCCACGTGGGAGGTGAAGAAACTGCTACCAAAACTGCAGCGTGCTGGTCACCTGCGCATCTCACTTAAGAATTAGGGTTTCTTTGTTTTTGCTTTTTGTTTGGCTTTTAGTTAGTTCAAGATTTAGGGACAGAATAACCAGATTGTTTGGGCAATAGCCTTTGGAAAAATGCTATTCCAGAACTCACTTTATTCTTTTAATCCCCATCTTTGTAAGAAAGCCCTGTCGTTGCTTGTGTCTGTCTGGTGTGTTAGGAAGTGTTCATATGTGTGCATACATAATGCAGCTGCAGTGCTATTGATGAATGCATTGGGCATTTCCAGCTCTTGTGGCCATAACTTCTGTGCTCTCTGAGCCCAAAGCCATATAAGAAATGTGTGCTCCATAGACTGCCAGACACTTTGTGGTAGAGCACTTGCATTCTTCACCTGAGTGTCAGAGACTCTTCTTTCTGTCTAAGGAACTGATTATGGATGACAAGCAGCTAAAGGTGGACAGTTACACTGAAATGGGTCTGACCTTACAAATGGTATATGATCCACGCATGGTGTGACTTCAGAGGTCCTGAGAGGACCTTTCCTTTTCATTTCCTGCCCCACTTCCAACTACTGGCTTCCTGCACGCATTTATTCCTCTAGCACTGAGCTGCTCCTCTGTCATCTAGATGCAGATAATCCCAGGAAAGGTGACATATTAAGCCATATTAGGGATTTATACATTTAAACACCTAGTTTACATTAGGATTCTCATTTCTTTTCCTGGGAATAATAATACAGGAGAAGATAGTCATGATACAGAAGAGGGAGAGAGCAAAGAACACTGAGCGTAACAGAAAGGAGCAAAAATGCAGGTCCCAGAGTATAAAGAAATTTAAACCATCTCATCCTCTAACTGCTTTTATTTAAGGCTTATGTGATGCAGAGATAGGACTCCTAGGTAGGAATTATTTTTAATAAGCAGTCACATGAGTGTGTAGTTTGTGAGTTTCTAAATTCAATACCTTGTAGGGCAGGTTAAGAATTAGGACTCTTTCTATAGAAAATAGAAGACTGGAGCTTCTCTTCCCTTATAGGGACTGAGTAGGCAGCTGGAGAGATCAAACTGAATCAATGTTATGAAAAAATGTACTTATCTGTTCTCTGTCCCAGTTCAATTAATCTTCCAATTTAGCTGTTTTTCTATGTTCTGTATGTCCCCACTTCTGTAGGGGGTGCCCAGTGATCTCAACACACACTAACTGTTAAGGAGCTACCGTACTATCAGGTGCTCCTTAACCAGTGGGCAATTCTTTCTTACACCTACCAAATATTTGGGACATGAATAAGATGTAGATTCATCAGTCTGAAAACTTCTAATGCCAATCTAGATCTAGAATTCCATTCTAGTTTGGGGGTTCCAACATTACATAAAATCATGGGATATCTGAATACATCCCACCTCCATCCTATTCCAACCACATTGACTCAACCACAGAGAAGCCTTGTGGATTCTATCACTTAAAGTATCTAGGCCTATCTATTCTCAATACAAAGAACTCTCTCCCCAGAAAAAAACCTTAAAGGGAAGTCAATGCTATTTCCCTGCCTCGGAGACATTAGTGAAGTTTGGAGACTCTGATTTATGATATTGAAGCAAGGAAGAAGAATTTTATCCAAAGAGTGATGGGTTAGGACAGCAGTACTGGAATTAAGTGGGAAAAGTTAGAAATCATCCCTATTTCTCTGCCAGAATGTCCATTTGCATCCATTTCAGAGCTCATCACAGTGAGTTGCTGGCACGTTCTGTGCTTTAAAACATAATTGCTGGTGTGATTACAAGGGTGAGGACTCCTGATGAGAACTAAAGGTGGCAAGCAGAGTGGATGAGTAGAATTCCCCATAGCCTTGGGACTCTGGTGTGTAGAATCTGTATTTTGGCAAAGGAAACAAATAGAATTCAGCGCCAGGATTAAGGGTAAAAGCACAACACTAAGCCCAATTTAAAACTGTTATTTTTCAAGATTTGGTTTCCACACTTCAAACCTGAACTCTCTTTATTTTTAATTATTTTAATAGCATTATGATGTAGGGGGTGAAGCAGATTCCAGTACTATTCAGGAGACAAAAATAAAAGCTCTAATTAAGTACGTTAGTTCAATCAAGCCAATATCTATTGAGCACATACTATGCCCCTGGGCTGGTACTGTGAAGAATATAAAAGATTTTCAAATGGAGTGTATTATAGTCACGTATAATATATGAATGCAAAAGTCTCAAATATTTAAATGTATGTATTATGTTTGTACAAATAGATATGCATAAATTAATATATTTATACAAGCAAGCTTTAATTTTTTCTGTTTCAGCGTGTGAGTAAAAGGTATTATCCTTTACATTGTTTTAAAAAAAAAAAAAAACACTGGAGAGATTCAGCTCTTCCCATCACAGCCAGGCCTGGACCTCTTGTTTTTGGAATCATTCCACCTCTAGGGTCTGAAGCTCTGAAATTCCCTCTCTGACCACAACCTTGCATTTTGTGTATCTTATCTGCCTTCCTTTACACTCTCTCTGCTGTTCTGGCCCATCAACTGTTCTGACTGCAGTTACTCGCCTCTTTGGTCTAGTTCTGTGTTCACCCACATCAGCAATACTCTCAGCAGCACTCTCTTCTTCCTCGTGCCTTCTCACCACAACGAATTGCTTTTTTTTTCTTTTAGATTTTTATTTATTTTCGAGAAACACAGAGAGAGCGCGTGCATGAGCTAGGGTAGGAGCAAAAGGAGAGGGACAAGCAGACTCCACACTGAGTGTAGAGCCTGACATGGGGCTTGATCTCACGATCTGGAGATCATGACCTGAGCCAGAACCAAGAGTCAGATGCTTAACCGACTGAGCCACCCAGGCACCGCCCCCCAAATTGCTTTTCTAACTCTGCATCTCATCCTGCCATCATCCATTCCACCTCCAAGAACAGAAGGTCTTCTACCTATGCTAAGAGCATAGATTCAATCCATTTAGTCTCACCTGAACCCTTTCCAGCTTGGACATCTTTTTTATTTCTCCAATGTTAACTCCACATCACGTTTGCCAACTGGCTGTTAAACTTGGTTTCCATGTTCCTTTCATTTTCATCCCCTCTCTTTCAACAGGCAGTCTTTCCTACTGTCTTGCTAAGAAGATTTTTTGAGTTCTCATATAACCTCTCCTCTCTACCTCTAAATTCCTGCTGTCCTTCATTCATCTTTTCCATCCTCCCTCCCAGCTCAGTGTTCCTCATCCCTGTGCTCTGATACCCACCCTCTGACTTGTCCTGAGGTCCACTCCAGCCAGCAGTACTTCCTTTCCGCATCCTTCATCTCTTCCATACATCTGCCTACCGCCACCTCTAACACATCTTCCAGTCCTGCCTCCATCTCTAAGACCAAATCCTATGACAGTCTCTAAAAGCAAATCTCTTAATCCAGTTAGACTCTTGAATTTCTGTCTTCTGTTTATCTTCTCGCTTTCCAAACTTCCCCAAAGGGTAGCCTATCTTCACCTCCCTCATCACCTAAGGCTCATGGCTTAACCTTTCAAAGTGGGCTGCCACTCGGCCACCCTACTGAACTACTCTGGGGCAGCAGCATTCCAATGAACTTCTTCTTACAAAATCCAATAACCCTTTCTTCCCCCTCCTCTTCGGCTTCATGAATGCTAATCTAAATTTACCATTGGGAAGCAGTATGTTCTGGTTCTAATCCTAGCCCTCTGGTTCTCTCTCCGCGTTCTCTTGCTGGTTCCTGCTGGTTCCTGCTCTTCCTCTTATCCCGTCAGCATTGACTTGCCGTGGTGTTCTGAGCTTGACCCTCTTGTCCTCCTTATGTCCATGCTTCTGTAGTAATATTTTTGCCTTCCACCATTTTGACAACTCTCTGGGGATAAATTATAAATCTTTGTACCTAGACTCTCCTTTTCACTTCAGCTTAATGCATTTACTTCCAGTCACCTCCTGGACATTTTCATTTTGAGTCAAATATCTGAGACAGTCCCTGCAAACCAACATAATCACCAAATTCCTCCTTCTGGCTAAACCATTCCTTCTGTCACCAAACAAAAGCTTTCCAGTGACTTTGCCACCTCCATTTCCCTCATCCTGTGCATCTGATCATCTGGAAAGCCTGTAAATTCTTATCCTAAAGGTTTCCCAGTCTTCCCCTTTCATTCAGGCCCTTCCCTCTAGTCTGGATGATTTCAGTATCTTTTAACATTGTTCCAAGATTTTTTTACTCTTCTCAGTATTCACTTCCTAAATATAAATTAAATGTTATTCTCCAACTTAAAAAAAAATCCAATGGGCTATACTTGCCACAGTCCAGCAGTAAGAATAACTACTTGTTATTTGCCTGTGTAAGCCCATGCAGCAGGACAAGCTGAATCATACATTTGTGTCTTACCTTTCCTATACCAACTTGATTTCCCATGTGTCTTTCCTTCAACTGCTTCCTTTGCCCAAATTTCTCTCCTCCATCTCTCCCATCTCCATTCTTATGTAATATCCATCTCCCTTTATACAGATCTTCAAGAACAGAACAAATGGGCCACCATGTCCACCTTCCTTCATCCAAAAAAATTATAAATAAGCCTTTTGTGAATGTCCATAGCAATCTTTCTAGTGATAGCTATCACAGACCATCTTATTTTATGGTTATTTAATTATACATCTCATATCACCTGCTAGATTATAAACTCCCTGTGGTGGTCTGGGGCCATACATTTATTCATCCTTTCTATCTCTTGTAGCACCTACCCATACATCTTGTATATGGAAAGCACTTATACATATTTGGTATTATAAATTATAATTGAAAAGAAGTCACTTTATTCTACCCAGAGGATACTTGAATCTGCAGTAAAACCTAAGGATGAGTCCTCCACATTTATCTCTGTATTTCTGTACCTACCCATAACCACAGAAATATGCTGAATGTAGACATTCTCATGTTAATTATTATTTCCAGTGGGAATTTGCATTCTTCAAAGCTTTGTTCTGTGAATTATTGTGTGACTGTTTTATGGTTAGTAGTACTTAGGATACTACATGTACACAAACCAAATAAGTGGCAGAGGGAAAGATCATGGAGGATATTGATCAAATGTTAGGTATCCAGAGTTTTCAGATGCTTTGAGTGGACTTGTCTCCAGACACTTCACTCCTGGACTGAGTGTCTAACAACCTGACCTATGCTGGGATTGATCCGGCTTTGATGCAGTCTGTAGTCTTTTTTCCCCCTTTTTTGGGGGGGTGGTGGTGGCAATGACTTGCAGTACCAGAAGGACCTTGTCACAGTTCAGGCTCACTAATCACATAATCAAATGGACCCCAAATGGTGGTTCAGTAGGACTGATGTATTATGCTGCACACTGGTACTTTTTGCACCTGTATCTGTGCTCAGCCAGACTCGGGAAGCTGTGCTGCTCACAACCTTGTTTTGATGATCTTTCCTCTTTCCTGGTCTCTCTGGATTCTCACCATATCTAAGGCTTTGTCTATAGGACTACTTCTCCCAAAGGGAAGTCAAGAGTTGAAATAGTCAAGCACTTCAATTCTGATCTATATACTGCAAATGAAAGTAGGTTAGGATTTGAATGAGCTGACTCAGAATTCTAGTCTCTGAAGCACATTTTTCTCTAAATGTGAAGGGATTAATTACATTAGAGGAGACAACATCATCTCTGACCTAATGGCTCTCCTGTCCCTTTATTCCTGGAGCCCTACTCAGCTCCCTCTGCCTCCATGGTATTCCACTAAGCAGTCTGTCCTGTTCCTTCTAGTCAGTGTCAGTCCCTATTTGTCCCCCTGATGAAACTCTTGGAGCTGGTACTGTCCTTTTACTTAAGCCGCTCTGGTAACTGATAATGTTCCATTCTCCTGGCCAGCTTCATCTATAAATCTCATTATGTCATTGATCATGAATTATTCTCCGTTGGGAGGCATCTTCTGCTACTGTGTGCTAATTTAAAGCGTACTATAGAGAACTGAGCTCAAATAAGTTATAGGCTGTGACAAGTCTCTTCTTCAAAAAAGTGAACAAAGTCCATTCTTTATTGAGACAGGAGGGAGGTAGAGGAAATGTGATTGGCAAGATGGGAGGCACCCTAACAAAAAATATAAGTCTAGAGGGAAAATTTTTCTTCTTCAAAGTCCTATCAGGTATAGATAGTCCTACTGTGGGAATGAGGTAGTTAATATTTTAGAGCAAAATGTAGCTCATTGTATGTGTGTGTATAGCTTTTTTAGATGGGAGATGAAATACACACACCAATGAAACAAAGAGTCTGATAATAGCTGGTGGAAGGGTAGGAAGGCACCATCCTAATGAAGGACATTCATAATTCATTGTTGGACCAGTGGAATGAAAACAAATCCAGAAAGTCATAATATATCCAGAAGGCAATTTTATTCATGAGGTGTTCAACAACTTTTTTTTCCTATAAATACCTGAAATATTAAGGCAGGATAAGAGGGAGGAAAAGGATAGGAAGTCTACAGTGGAGTTTCCCTTCATGTCACAAAGCCAGGAGCCTGCACCTGAGTCTCTTGGATTCCCCTTGGTTACTGGTTTTAATGATAGCTTCAGAAAAAGGGCAAGACCCAAAGCTGACGACCTTCCAGATGTCTGTTCCTTTAGTTCCTTGGAGTGCAAGCTCACTCAAGCTTGGAGCTTATTTCCAGGGCATAATTGAACTGAGGATAGAAGTATACCTACTGTTCTCTATTTTTACTTGTAACCTGAGATATAGCAGAAAAGGAAATAATTTTTAAAAAATTAAGAAGCACTTTCTGAGGACCACCTTCATGCTCAGGTGTGGACTGGAGGTTGTTTGCTCCAACGCCAAAAATACCAAGGAAGGTAACAGCTGTCCAGAGCACTGCTAGGAAGCAAGAAGCACATCACACCTGCCCTCAACTATAATTGTGCCCAACCCGTGATGAGTGAGGAATCTGGATCAAAACACATCCATGAGGTCTTGAGTGTCCACAGGGTCAGGCCATGTGTCAGCCCTGAGCCAGTGTCCCTCAGACTACCGCACCCAGAGACACCTGGGCAGAGAGAAGTGACCCCATCACACCACCCTTCCCCACAGAATCTAAGCCACCAGGACATGATTCTGTCTGTCCTGCTTGCATTAAGAGACTCAGTCTCTGAGATCTGACAGGAGTTCAGCTTCAGGGTATGTGGCCACAGGAATGTGAAATGTGCTGAGCTGCCTTTTCTCCTCAGATAAGGATATTACTTATTACTTAGACATTAAAAAAAAAAAAAACCTAAAGCATGCCTACCTGAAACCTCAGTCATATGCAAAAGAACACTGCGTGTAGTTAACTCCCAATGTCACTGTCACATTTTAATTATAATTGATCATTTTCTTTTGAAATCAAGGGCTATTTAATATTTCCTTTGGCTGCAACAAGAACCATTTGAAAACCACAGTCTGGGCCATAAGGCTGCCTCTGCCTGAGTTGTGCTCTCAATAGCTTAGGCATTGCTTCCACTTATTCACCTGGACAACATAACTGGCTCTAATTTGATCTCTTTGCCATGAGCTCCTTTATGCTTGTACACCTCCCCAATACACACACTCCTAACGGATTCGAAATTGCCAATTTCAGTCACCTTATGGAGGAACAGGGATACATCTTGGTAGATGAAAGTGCTCATTTAGAACTGGATGGACATAACTCTACTTTATCAAGCTAGTGTTTTCTCTTTTGTTCTACCTAGCCTGTGGATCACTGACAGCTCAAGATTTGACAGACTATCTAGGCTTTATGTGAAAGGAGCATTTTATTTACAATGGAAAACCTAGTTGTCCTGTTGTATGTCCCTATTTTACCCTATGGAATTTGTGTGGAACTCTGGTGTCCTTGATGGGTCCCATTGATGCTAGGAAGATGGAGAAGCAGAAGCCAGCCCTCCTCCCCCCCAAGAAAAGGATAGACAGTCCTGTTGCTTAGATAATTACTTACCCACATGTGCCCATATCTCTTCTTGACAACACCATGAACAGGAGAAGAGAGGTCTGTCCTCATTGGGGACAGGGGTGGCAATACATGCCTTGAAAAATTCAAACATTTTTCGTTTTCCAGGGTCAGGAGCAGGGGAAATATCAAGACTTCATGTCAGTAGGAAGCAAGGAGACTAGAGTAGCATCCAGGTAGAATTCTTACTGAGAAAACATAAAATAAACAGTAAAAATACCCTTTATTTGATGCAAATGTAATTGGAAGACAACTTGGGCACTTACAGCTTTGTTTCCCCTCACCCACTTACCATCTCTTGCATTCTCTTACTGCTCTTTTTCAGTCTGGGGATCTGGAGGTATTCTATGTCCTGAATCACACACACCCTACACATTCTGTTCGGATGAGAAGCTGAGAGCGCACAGAGCTTGAATATGTGCATAGTATTTAATGTTTCCAAGCCAGAGTCCAATAAGCCTAGCAACATCAGCTGTATTTTGATGACTGAGGACAGAGCCTGCCGTGCATACTGGGGATCTTGGATCCCAGAACAAAGAACAACTTTGTTACTAGGCTGCTTCTGAGACTCATAGGCACTTCCACAGATCAGGGCAATTACCTTGGTTATTTCTTGGTTGGTAGCAGGCACAAGAAATGGAGCATATAGAAATTTGAGGAGCCGTTCCTTGAGCATTCTTAATTCTTATGTAGAAAGGCCCTGAGCTATGGCAGTTTCCAGCCTGCTACCCTTCCTTGGAGGATAGAGTTTCAAGGGTCACCAGCAGCCCCTTTAGGCTACCACCACATTTAGCCTGTATAAATCAAAGTCATCGGTATGTGAATATGGGATAATTTACCATGACCATTTCTCTAGATGGCCTCCTTTGGCATGGAAATACCACTTTTTTTTTAAAGATTTTATTTATTTATATGAGATAGAGCATGAGAGGGAGGAGGGTCAGAGGAAGAAGCAGACTCCCTGCTGAGCAGGGAGCCTGATGCAGGACTCGATCCCGGGACTCCAGGATCATGACCTGAGCCGAAGGCAGTCGCTTAACCAACTGAGCCACCCAGGCGCCCGGAAATACCACTTTTTAATTTTACCGATGAAAAAGTTGAAGCACAGCAAAATTTGATGATCAGCCAAAACTAAGGTTATTTAGGAAATTCTCAGCAGGACCAAAGCTTGTCTGTATTTCCAACCCTCATCCTAGCTCACTGAGTAATGCTACCTGAATTGTCCATCCCCACCCTTTGTTAAGCATCTAACAGTGGAAGAAAAATCACTAAAGCCAGGAAGCTGATTTATCCAAACCTGTCCCATGGAATTTTGTCTTCTTCACAGACCCATACACACACACACACACATACACACACACACGCATGTACAGAGTCCTCATGAGTCTACAGAGACAAGTCAGAAGAGGTAAGAATAAGGCAAAATCTTTGAAAATGAGAGAAAGGTAGAAAAGTTTCTGTAATGAAGAGTTGAAGGCCAAATGATATAAACGTTTTTGAATTTTGTGGGGTAAGACAATGTGAATAATTTTTTTATTAAAAAATTTTATGTAGCATGTAACCCACATAAATAAAAAGCTTAAGGAAAACTGAGGCAGAGGCTTTCTTGCAGAGTATTAACATGGGGAAGGGAGTTTTCAGGAATGTGTGCAAGGAAATCAAGCTACTCTGAAGATACCAGAAACTTTTGTCAGCCCACAGTGAAGAGGGAACCTCAAGGGAGAGCCCCCCAGACTCTTCTTCTGGGTACCCCTATAATTTAGTCAAGTTCAAACACAGCAAACCTGATTCCAATATTAAGGCATGTGTTTGTTCTGGAAACTTACGTAGAAGTATAAAGAAGTTCACATATACAATGAATCCAGAAGGAAGGCTTTATATCCCCTTGACCCACAATCATTATTGCCTGCCTAAAACATGAGGAGGGGAGGCTTGAGCATTGCAAAAACTAATAAAGGTCTCCTCAGAATTCTTATGAAACTTTGACTTTGCCCCAAGATTATAATGGTGAATTACTTAAGAATCCAGGGCCCAGGGAATCCTACAGCCACCTTCTCCTGCAATCCACCTGTTCACTGATGAATGGCATTGAGCTCAGGAAGTAATCATCAGGCTTTCCAAAGAGGATAGTGTCTTTAGTTTAATCTTTCCACAGAACAGATATTAGTTCATGTATGGAGAGCATTCTGCTCCTACCAAGAGCAGTAAAAGAGCTCTAAGTGTCTTAGCTTAATGTAGAAAAAAAAATTTTTTTTTTTCATTTCATCAGATCATCCTGTCCCTAGAGGGAAGACAGGACAGGAAGTAGAAAGATGGAAAAGTCCTTAAATGGGTGAGTGGGGAATCCTCCATATCATCAATTACACAGTGTAGTCATTCCCAGATGCTGGTTCAGGAACCTGGTTTCAGAAAAGAATATGGGCATAGAGAGGAGGTAAGTTTTAATGTAGGGGGATGATGTAGAAGAGGGTATCAGAACTCTCCTTAAGCTCAAAATTTAGAATTAAGCCAATTATAAATATCCTTTCTCTACTTTTTGCTTCCCAATGAGCCACATGAAATCATGATGGTATCATAGTTAAGAGACTCCATGGTGACTTCATCCTTCACATGAGTGCCGTTACAGATATGTGGATCATGGCACTTGTCACTGAGAAGTAACAGGGCCAACAGCCAATGAACATTTGCAGCCTCCTCGTCCCCTGAGATGACCATTCCCTGTTATACTACAGCTATATCCTTTTGTGGGTCGGGGGGGTGGGGAGATAAGAGGATTCATGGGGACCCTAAAAGCATAAAATAACAGAATTATTCAATTGAGCTCCTGTGCTTAGTATTAAGATTATAATAGGAAAAAGACAACCTCAAGCATAGCTTGAAAGGGTAGCTCAGGGAAGCATTATGAAGGAAAAGTTTGACAAAGAAAATCCATACCTGCACAAGACTGAAGCTGCTAAGATGACAATATACATAAAATGAGGGTACTTTCTCATTTGGGGTAGATCTTAGTGGTCCTGGAGGCTAGGTGTGTTATGGAGAGGCAGACCACAGTAAAGTCGATTTCAGAGCCCAGCAATTCCTGCTGAGCAGCAGCCTCCACATGAAACTCTTTCTCGCTGAGATGAGGAGAAGGATGTAGGTGAATCCTCTGGTATTGTGGCTTTGATTTCTTCCCAGGCCAGGCTTGTCCATTTGGTCACTGGCACCTGGGCAGCTCACACCTCTCCTTGGCCTCTTGCTTTCTGTGTCTGACATGAAAGAATAATCTGCATAACCTCGTTTGGGTAAGGCCTGGTAGACGGAAAGGTAAATTAGACCAAGAACAAAACTGGTATCTTCTGGGGCAGTTATTGTTTTCTGATATCCTTTGTTGCTTTTTCATTTTCTTTGTCACATCAGAAAGAAATCGACTTGGTCATCACCAATCACATATCCTACTGGCAAAGTTTGCTATGGAGGTTCGTGAAGAACAAATAGAATCAGCATATTTCATTTAATCCTGACCATTTTGGGGGTTCTGTTCTCTCCCCCCAGAGCCACCTCTTCTTTGAGGCACTTTATCTCCTCTTTCCTTCCCTGGCAGCCATGATTCCAAAACAAATTTTAGTGGTTGGCACTGAACAAAGAGAATGATGGCTGTAATAGGAAATAGACCAAAATACCTATGTTTTTAGCAATTGCAAAGTAGGTTTTAACATTGAACCTTCCAGGTTCCTTACATGGAAACTCTTCCTCACCTCTCAGTCTTCTTGGCAGCTCTCCTGGTTCCTTGTCATGATTTTAGTTTCCCTCCTCTTCTGCTTTCCTATGGAGGAGGGGTGTGTTCCTTAAGCTGCATTATTATCTAAATTATTAGATTGTTAAAGAAACTCTTGGTAATTTCTCATGGTTTTCTCATTTTTTAACTTGAGGAGATGGAGAAGGTAAAAAAAGGACAATTATAAACAAATAAGAAAGGACTTATTACCAGGTGCTTCAATTCAAGGTCAAATGCTGGGAAAGTGTGGGCCCTCCAGTGATAGCCTGCAGTTCTGCTAGTGGAGAAGGGTGTGCTCTGGAATATTAAGCAATCTCTGTGAATGTGCACCAGGGCTTTGATCAGGGTGCCTGTCTTGTGCACGGAGGCATTTTGTGTGGTTGTTACTGTCTTCTCTCTTTTTATTGTTTCAAAGCACAAGCCCTGTGTGATGGGGGATGCTTGGGTTTCAGTCTGATGGTGATATAACACTACCCGAAGGCCACAGAGTTGCTAAGTATCTCCCCCAATGAGTTGTTGTACATTATTTTTTTAGGCATTAATACTGTGTCTCCTTTGGAATGAGAGAGAGAAGGTGAAATAAGAAACAGATTCAGTGAGAAATAGACAAAAAGCTTTATTCTGGAAAATGCCCCTCACTGAGCTGAGAAAATTTTAAAAGCAATGAAGGGAAAATTTAAAAGCAATAAGAGAGAATAATTTGGGGGTGAAAAGATGACGACACCAACATCCAGGTGCTCTGGTCTATTCCATAAAAGATTTGTTTGCTATTCCCTATGAGCTCTGGCAGAAGGAGAAACTTTGCTGCTATTGATTGTTCAGAAAAATGGCGACAGAATGACTTTAGACAGAAGCACAGGCTTCTTTTCAGGAAGACATTGATAAGCATTAACTTTTCAAAAATTCGTCTACAGACCTTTAGGGCAGCTCATCTCAAGCGATTTCTATTCTTCAGTCAAGAATATTCTGAGTAGAAAAGTCTTAGACCCATTATGATTACATTTACTTAAATTGGGAAGCCAAAGGGCACTGTGAAGAACAAAATGTATCAGGGGAATAGAGTTACCTGAACCTTTTTTTCAATTTTAGAAAGATTTTGGATCACAATGTTAGGTCACCTCTGAGAGAGAAAATCTTTTAAATAAAATTATTTCTTCTCTTCCCCAGTGAAAACACCAGGTTTCTAATCTGATTACTATTTACTTCAGGAAGGAAATTGGTAGATTAGATTACAAATAGGCATTTTATAGATTGATTTAATCCTGAGTCTTACACATATTAACATGGAATTTACTGACTCAGACATGATCTTTTAAGCTATAAAATATTACTAAAGGGCAGTAGATCATAACGCTCTGAGCAAACCAGAAATGCTAAAATGTTAAGTAATCTTCCCACATATTCAGAATCTCTATAAATTCTACTATATCCACACTGGATTTAGGAATTAGGCAACAAAAGGAGAGAGGCAGAGAGCCATTGATTGAGACTCAAGGTCATTTCTTGGTTATTAAAAAAAAAAAGGAATAAATCCAAGAACAATTCTCAAATCAGAATGTAAACTCTACTTTTGTCATTTAGGAATTTGATTAAGGATTAAAGTAAATATTCAGATTTTTTTTTAACTGAAACTCTTCTTTTTGGGAGATTTGGCCTGCAGTGTAGGAGCATGTTTTAGAAAAATGGTTTATTCACACACTGCTATTGAATGAAAAGCCCCTGCCAGGGATACAAAATTGAACAGCATGAAGTCCATGTCCTCATGAAGCTTACATATTTATGAAAGGGAATAGACAATAAATAAATTTCAGATACCTCAAAGTGTCAAGGAGAAAAACAAGGCAGATTGAGGGGGGCAGGGGATGATAGGTTGGGTGTGGGCTGTTACTTGTTGTAGGGTAGATAGGAAAAGTTTCTATGAAAAGGTAACTTTTGAGCAATGGCTAAAATGGGAGTGAGCCTTGGGGCTTTCTATATGAAGCATTTTTTCAAGCAAAGAAAAAGCAATTTCAGAGACCCTGAGGGTCAAACCACATGCTTGACATTCTTGAGGAAGAGCCAGGATGCCAATGAGTAAAGAGAATGTGAAAGATGAGGTCAGAGAGGTGGCATTGACCCACAGGCCTTGGAGGCCAATGTTAAGGGCTTTTACCAGGAGCAAGGTAAGAAGTCACTAGAAGGTTCTGAGTAGAGAATGATATGACTCGACTCCCATGTTAAAAGAAGCATTGTGATTGCTATGTTGAGAATATACAATGAGAGTGTAGGCAATAGGAGAAGCAGCAAGGCAAGTTAAGAAGATATTGCATTAATCCAGGTAAAAGATGACAGTGGCTTGGGCCGTAGTAGGTGGTAAAAAAATGGTTGGGTTTGGAAATATTTTGAAGCGTTTGCTGATGTGTTAGATATTAAATAAGAAAAAGAATCGAGAATAACCCTAGAAGTTTTAGTCTCAGCTACTGGAAGTTTGGAGTCACCATCAATAAAATGGAAATCCTATAGATAAAGCAGATTGGGGAAAAGAGCCTTATAGTAAGTTTAAGATGTCTACCAGATACCCAAGTGGAAATGCTAGTTAGGCTATTGGATATATGAGTCTGGGGTTTAGGGAAGAAGTAGAGCCTGCAGATATGAATTTGGAATTCATAGGCATTTGAATAGTATTTGAAGCCTGGAAACTGAATCCAGGGAATGAGTAGACAGAAGAGAGTCCCTGGGCCAGAGCCCCCAGAGATGAGGAGGAAGCAGCACTGGGAGGACCAGCCAGGGTCAAATCAATGAGTAGAATAAGATTATCTGGGTACATGGAGGTCATTCCATTGATAAGCTGAGAAAGAGCTGTATCAGGGGACTGGTGGGAACACAGGCCTGAGGGCAGTGGGTTCATGAAAGACTGGGAGGAAAGAAAGTAGTGACAAGATGAATTAACAACTCTTTTAGGAGTGAAGGGAACATAGAAAGAGCAGTAGGTCCTAAAGGGTGTGAGGTTCAAGGAAGGATTTCTTTTTTTTTTTTTTTTTAAGATGGGAGAAATAACAGCCTGTTTTATGCTGACCAGAATGACCCAGTAGAGGGGGGAAATTGATGCTTAAAGGGAGAAGATAATTGCTGGAGTGATGTCTTTGATGAAGTTAGAGGGGAGGGGATCAAGGGTACAAGTGGAGGGAGTGGCTTTAGGAGCCTAACCAGGATGTTAGAGTAATAGGAGGGAAATACTGAATTTGGGCACAGATGCAAGTGGGTTGGTAAATGAGATGGTGGGAGTACATCTTTTCTGACTGATAACTTTTTAGCCAAATACAAAGGAAGTTCATCAGCTAAGAGTGAGTATCAGAAGCAAGTATTGCAGGTTTTGGAAGAGGAGAAGGCATGAATTACTTATATAGCCATCTAGCAGAAGAATAAAGCAACAAAGAAAATGTAGGAGACATGCTAGGTGGCACAAGGGACTCACTTGATGTTCTTAAAATCATGAGTTTAAAAGAAATTTAAAAAATTTTCTTCAGCTACATCCAGCTTAGGTAGAGTGGACAGTTGGATTTAAACAGGGCTGGGGTTTAATCAGGTAAATGCAATGGAGGGAGCAAGGGACACAGTTAAGGGAAACTGTGAAGTAGTGATTATGATTGGCCATGGAATCTAAGCTAGGTGAGGAGAAAAGTGAGGAGGTTTAGGAAATCAGGAATAATGACATGTCATCAGGGCAGGGACTGAGATGCAGGCTGGAGTCACCAAAT
Source organism: Mirounga leonina (assembly GCF_011800145.1). Taxonomy (NCBI): domain Eukaryota; kingdom Metazoa; phylum Chordata; class Mammalia; order Carnivora; family Phocidae; genus Mirounga; species Mirounga leonina. Next base: position 19,608,779 of record NW_023270504.1, read on the forward strand.
TATTGAATCATGTTCCAGAAAGACTAATCTGAAAATTGGGAGCTAAGTCAGAGTGGACGCTTGAGGCTTCCACTACAGAGAGGTCGTGGTTATTGGTAGTGACACAGTCTGGGTCTGGGGTGGGGTTGTGAGCTGAGGTTAGGTGGAGGAGAAGGTTATTGAAGGAGCAGAGGCCAAGGAACTGAGAGGCCAGGATGTGGGAATAATGGTTTATGTGGAAGGCAACTGTGGAAGGCAACACAAATTCGGTCAGGAATGGTACTGAAGCCAGTGACTGGAGTAAGGGTGATCCAAGAATATTTAAACAGCTGCTTTAAGTAAGGGAAGCAACGAGTGTAGTCTGATGTGCCTCAAAGCTGGTTCGTGCTTTGTTTTCTTTTGATTTTTAAGGAAGAGAGAGGGATGGTGGTCCAGACGTGGCAATGAGGAATAAAGAAGGTGCCACCTCCACCTCTAGGCCCAGTAGCATGAGGAATGTGGGAGAGGAAATGCCTGCCCGCTTGAGAGGGCTACAAGGTCCTCAAGGAAAAGCCAAGTTTCTGTGAGAACAAGGTGAAAGCAGTTGTCAGGGTTGTGGCCAATGATGAGCCACTGAATCATAGAAGGATCTGGAGAGCTTATCAAAGGTGGGAAATGAGCTCAGATGGGAGATGCCTGGGCATCTGGGAGTGAAAGTCTAAGTGATAAGAGATAGTCTGACCTTCTCATGGTGACTATCCCAAGCAAGACTTAAAGGAATTTTGGATCAATCCTGAGGGTCTCAGGTCTCTTTGTCAGATTGAGATGGTAAGGTTGTAAGTGCTGGAGGTAGGGTCTTGCCGGCAGCATGGAGTTCTGGTGCCTCTTGTTCAAATACTGATATTTGGGCTTTTTTTTTTTTTTTTTTACTTCTACTAAAATCTCTGTTGCCCTCTTTAGTAGGCCATAGCATATTTTTATAGATGTCAGCAAATGTGATCGTGGGTTGAGGCCACATTTTGACTATTTGCCCTGAAAAGAGCACATTTTCACAGTAAATCTTGTCTTTTCTATTTTCAAGGCTCCCAACTAAGTTAGTTTCCTTAAGGGAATCATAATTCTTTGTTCACCTTTCTCCTCATTTATCTTTTAAAAAAAAATCAAAGAAGTAAAAGGATTGTAAAGCAGCTTGCCTTCTGCTCAGTTTTGCTAAATGAAAGTGTTCTCTGGCTGATCATTTTTATTTAGTATTTTCTTTTGTTAGGAGCGGGGGGACAGTAGCATAGGAGATAATCAAAAGTCTTTAAAAGATTTGGGAGAAAGGTTTGGAAGAGCAAGAGAGAATTAGGAAAAGGACTTTGAGTGGGGCTGCATGAAGGGGACAAGGCTTATAGGGAGGGCCTGAAAAAATCAGAAATTTCATGAAATAAAATTTTTTCAGGAATAAAAATCCAGTGTGTTGGGTTTTGGAGATGGACAAGAGCAACCTAGAGTCTATCCCCAGGAACATTCCACATACTTCTGACACAGATGGTGTGCTATTTCTATTTCATTTCCTGTGCCCTTTGGTCGGGGGGAGGGAAACCTCTCACAGTTTGAAGATTCCGAAGCTGTTCAACCATTTCGAGTGCACTAGTTCTCCAGGCCTCCACAGACTCTGGAACAGGGCAGGAATTTCATTACAGTCATGGCTGCTACTTGTTTTCTGTCCATCAGGAAAGGGACCCCTTAGCTTACTTAGTCATGTTCCTGCCTGGCATTTTCCCCAAAAGATTAAACTGTGTTCATCCTGGCTCATCCAATGCCATGTCTTGGTTCTTGTGTTGGAAGGATATTGCAACCAACTCAAGGGGTTATCCTGTGTTTTATGCATTGAAGACTAATAGACCGCATTTAGGAGGGAAGAAGGAAGCAAGTCAAGCCAGCCAGGGATCATTTTGTCACGTCTTCTCTTTGCTCTCTGACCTCTGGGCTTGCAGCCTTTCAAAGGTAAGCAGAAAACAGCATGGCTTCCATTGCCTCTGCCTCAGATTTCCCCTATTTCAGGTTGCCTGCCACACCTGGTTAATTGGGCGCGCCTGTTTGTTAAGGGAATTTGCAGGAAGTGAGGGGCAAATCTTCATAGGAGCTTTGTTACCCAATGACCATTCCAGAGTTAATACTTCAGAGTAGCCCTGATGCTTGTGGAAACATTTCAGGGAGCTAGGCGGTATGTTACGGTGGAGATCAGAGAAGGGACAGGATAGGGCAATGAGCTCTCGTCCCTAAGGGCAAATCTCTTTTCTTCCACTTGACAGGAGCCAATGTTCCATCAGTGTCATAATTACTCTTAGCCACAATGACTGGCGCGTGTGTGTGCCCGTGAATGTGTGCGTGCACAAATGTATTTGAGTATGAGGGGGTGATGATGATGGAAACCACAAAATACAAACCCACTGTACGGTTGGATTGCAAACTCAGAGCCGCCCCCCTCCCAAGGTCACATGGCAGAGGGGGAAACGTTCGAAATTTTCCCAGTGTAGTAGGCTCCCCAGGGAAAACACAGAAGACTCAGGCTTGCTTGACTCTGTGAGGCCCAGATCCCTCCCACCCTCCCTGGGGCCGGCTCTCCTTCCTCTTGACTCTCAGATCCCCAGCCCATCCACCTCCAAGTTCTTTTTTTGTTTGTTTGTTTTGTTTTGTTTTCTGTAAATATATATTTCTTATTTTGGACGTGCAGGGATCAATTGAGATTCTGGAGTGGGGGGAGGGGGCAGATGACTGGGTCTTTTTATTTTTTCCTTTTCTCTCTTGGATTTTGGTGTTTGAACTTGAAAAAAAATAATTACAAGTATATATATAAGCAAATGACTTACCTTAAAAAAAAGAAATAAGTTGATTTCATTCTTTTGATTTATCTTGTTTCTCATTGGGGTTGGGTGGGGGTGGGGGGTCTTTTGGGTGGAGGGCTTTTTTGTGAGCTGTATAGATTTCCAGTTTGGACTTGTTCAAATGATGCAGGAACAAAAATTAAAATGAATTTAAAAAAAGATACAACATAAAAACAAGAAAAACTTTGTGATGTATAAAAGCTGTAAATAGTCAAAGATTCTTTCTCTTTTCTAATGGCAAATTATTTCTGTCACTTTATATTCAAAAAATAAAGAAACCTACCACAAATTATCAGGGTAAAAAAAATCCAGAATCAGAGTTTTTTTGGGGGGGCGGTCTTTGTGCCTTCTTTACTGTGGCTTAGAAAAATGTATTATAACAAGATGTTGTTTGGGAAATATCTCTTTCCCAGTCTGTTTCTGGTTGCCAGTGGTAGTCTGGACTCATGACTCTGGTTGAGTTAGGAATCTGTTTCTGCTAGCTGATGATGTGGTCTCTTGGTAAGGGGTTGGGGGAAATTAAATGATTATGATTTTAAAGCCATTTTTTAGTTTCTGTAAGATTCTTTACTCCATAATAACTGTCATCTACTTTTCTTTGTCTTTTCAGGATGGAAAATTTTAAACATATTCAAAACTAGACAGAATGGTATAATGAACTCCCTGTATCCATTGCCCAGTTTCAACAATTACCAAGTTACATCAGTCTTGTTTCAATCATATCCTATCCCTTTCCCCATCTATATTAATTTGAAGCAATTTCCATAATTATATAATTTAATCTGTAAATATTTCACTATGTATCCCTAAAAATTAAGGATTCTAGAGTAACCTCAATACCATTAGGACATCAAATTTTAGCAACAATTCCTTGATAGCAAATAATTAGTTACTGTTCAAATTTCTAATTGTCTCAAATTTAATACTGTTTTATAGCTGTTTTTATTTTCATCATAAGCTAAATAAGGTGCAAATAATTGGTTGCTATTCCTCAAATTTATTTTAAATCTATAGGTTCACCCTTCAACTCTCTTTTTTTACCTTGAAATGTATTTGTTAAAGAAATGGGAGTCTTATCCTATAGAGGTTTCCACAGTTGGTTTTTGGTGGTGGCATCCCCATGGTAATGATAACATGTTCCTCTGTCCTCTGTATGCCCTATAAATTGATAATTGTCTTACTCTTTAATGCTTTCTTCTTCCATTGCTTAGAAGTATCAAGAAAGCAAATTGGACCTCATTGGAGCCAACGTGCAGTTCGTTTAAAAGAATTCACTATCTTCCAGATGGACAAAGCAATGTGGGTCTAGTCACAAGGTGACTCAGCTCTTCCCACTGCCAAGACAAAAACAAAGACTTGGTCTAGCTTCCCAACCTGTTCTTTCAGCGATTACATTTACTTGAATTGCCTTCTTTTCTTCTCTAGTCTCAAATCTCTTACTATAACTTGATTTCTAAATTATTCAAGTTAAATGATATTTCTGATAATAAAAGAAAATAGCATAGATATGTGTAGCATTTCAAATGGAAATCATAAAGCACATTCCAACATCACTTTATTAAGAGTCATGGGCTCCTTCTGTAATCCTAGTACTGGGAAGGACTATAGAGAGAACCCCATCATATGGCTAAAGAGGCTCAATGAACTATATGTGTGGCAAAGTCCTAGCTGGAAGCCAGCACTTCTAATTCCTGGTTCAGAGCATCTTCTAAGAGGATGTATAGTTTTTTTGGAGTTATTGTCTCAAAGGGATTCTCTGTGAGGGTTCCTCCTGTATTTTCCTCTCTACTAAAACCAAAAAAAAAAAAAAGTTCCCTTTCTTTCTGAACATACCTGAAAGTAGACAAACATTAATGTAAAGCCAGAGTTCTCAGATATAGTAATTCTCTTCAGTTATGGAGATATTTCTTTAAAGCCCAAATTGTCCTTGGGCCATCGGATTGCTTTAATAAGAATCTGGAAGTTGCACAGTAGGTTCAATTGAAAAACCTGAGACTTGTTCTTTTAAAAAGTTGGGAGAAACAGGACTTCTGCTCAAATCTTGGCTCTGGTTTTAAATAAGGGAAGCTTAAGAGTAGGTATCTGAATTCTGGTGGCAACCCCCATTAAGGACATAGTTCAAGCTTTGATCATGACCAGAGCATCTCAACAAAACAAAACAAAACAAAACAAAACAAAACAAAAAACAGAGACTCAACTGACCAGGTCACCCTGTAGGAATATACTCGAGACTGTGGCAGGTGTCTGTTCTTTATACTACCTGCCTCACCCACCACCTGGGGCTCTCAGATTAGTTAGCTCAGAGCACCTGTATTCTTCACATCCCTATGTCACCTGAGTTCCATTACAGCGGAACTGTATCAGCAAGAGGAGTGATAGGCTGAGGGGGTACCCAGTCATGTCCCCCTCAGCCAACTTACTGTCCCTGAAAGATGGGCTTCCCAGGCTGCTCCAGAATTGCTATTTCTCTGCATTTCTTGCTCAAATATTTACCCTGACCATTTGGTTTAAATATTTCTATTCTCATCCTTATATAAACCCCAAATAATTCTTTCAAAAATATAAATTATTTTCAGGAAGCAACTTCTTACAGAATCCTAGAATGACCAAGAGAATGGGAAACACCACCAGAAAGGTAATTCTGATACAGAGTCTTGGAGCCTGTCAAAAATCGTATGCCAAAGTGGTCATTTGTGGTCTTTAACAAATTTTTCTTCAATAGACTTAAGTTTCTTAACTCTAAACCCAGATGTGAACCAGCCTGCCTTTCACCTGACAGAGGTTGACTACAACAGTAGTTCTCAATTTTGGTTGCATACTGGAGTAATCTGGATGCTTTTAAGATGTTGATGCCTGGGTCTCATCCTCCCTAAGATTCTATTCAGTTATTCTGGGGGACAGCTTGGCCATTGGCATTTTAAAACGACCCCTCAGGTGATTTTAATATGCAGCCAGAATAAGAACCACTATCATTATCTGTGTATTTCAGAGAAAGGAGGTTTCATATTTACTTCTCATTCAGTTCAATGCTACAGCTGTTTTCTGTGGTCATTTTCAACCTCATTAAAGACCACCACTCCACAGATGGTCACCCTCTGGAACGCCTGGACCTCTTTCCTGAGTTGCAGAATAAATATAGGAAATGTTCAATTTACTGTCACAATCCAGTTCTTTAATTTTGCATACCACCACAATACATGGCTAAATATAGATATACTGTAAAGTTAGTCTATCTAAAGGAAATTCTACATATAAATTTAAAATGGACATTAAATATAACTATTCCCATGACCATAGGAGAAAAAACAAAAACTTACACCTGTCATAAGAGATTATGGATATACCATAATTCCTGGATTTACTCCACAATTAGAATGATCTATGACCTTCTAAAGATGCACCTCTTTTTTCAGCCTTTCATACCTTGAGTTCTGATTTTCCATCCCCCTCAGGGAAATTTATCCTAACTGATGTTCTTTGCCTAGGAATTAACCCCCTCCCATCTGCCAGGCAATTTCTAGGACATTGTAATCCCCCCAAGAACATGCCCATAATCTGAATAATTCAACCAGTCTGACATCACAGGGGGCTTCATCAGGATAACCAAAGGTGGGTTTCAGTCCTCCAAATCCAATCTTCTTTAAGGTTCCACCCACTAGAGTAGGTGGCAGGTTTTTTCAGGTTGACCAGTAGGCACCCCGAGTATCATCCCACAGATAATGGAGTCTAAATTAAAGGTCAAAACTTGGAACCCTGCAAGCTGATTCCAGCAGGAAACGATTTTTTTTATTGGCACAGTTTTTTGAATATTGAAACTTGAATGTCTCTAGATAGTATTAGCTTCTGAGTTTAGCACAATTCCTATCATTTCTCATTACTTGTCATACCTTAAAAGCTAGTTCAGTCTGCAGCATTCTCCCCCTTTCCCACCACCTCCCCTTGACACGCACGCATTTACCAGTCCTTTCTCCTGACTGCTGCAGTATACTCAACAAAGTTGTATTTCCATCATGTAAATAGCATGTCTTGTTTCAGAGCAAAGCAGTGACAATGTTTTATTTTTCCTCCTGCTCTCAGTCTATGTACCAAGGTCCCACCAATGACTAATAAAATGGTCCACCACGTATGTAGACCACCTATATCATTTAAGAACACACACCCACAAAACCTTTGAATGTCGTTTTTCTCTCTCTTTTGCTTTTTTTTTTTTTGAGATTAAATTTAATATTTGGGTAGATCCTTTCTTAGTCCCAAAGCACATTACAAGTTTTCTCCTATCCAAGAAACTCTTCAGACATCAGGGGAGAGGGGATTTTTTCCTTCAAGTTACACCTAAAATAACCTACCATTTGATGTGCATGTATTATCTTCCAGGCCTATTCATTCGTGATCTCATGTAAGCCTCTTAATAACTCCATTTCACAAATATTATTGGGAAATTAATCAACTTGCCCCAAACCACACAGCTATTGTTTAAAATGATTAAAGAAGACAATGTAAGTGATATAAACTTTACTTAACACTTCATGAAGTGGGCAGTCTCTAGTCCCAAGGGTCCAGAGACATGCAAAATGGGGCAGAAGACAGGAGGCTTGTATAGGACAAAGAATAAGGAATAACAGGGTAAGAATAGAGCCCAGAGTTGGCTTGGTGTTTGGGGATTGGCTGACTGGATATGCTGTGTTTCTGGTCAAGCAGAGCATTTACAGGGACGCAAAGTTTTATCTGAGCTTTAGTTTGCTGATGTGGCATCCCACGCAGGAGTGGCTCCCTCTTGGGCTTAGAAATTTATATCAACACTATTAAGTAAAATATCAGCAGTTCAAAACTAGCAAAGCTGATCCCAGACACCCCACTCTAACGATGAAGTCAAACAGCCTTATAGAGCTACTGAAAGGAGCAAACAATAAATGAAAAGCGATTCTGGAAACTATAGAGTACTCTGGATGAAGGTACCATCATCTTATTATGTCTAATAATGGCTTGGTATTCACTTGCCTATTTCTGATACCCAACAATTAGTTACTTATACTTTCTTAGGCATCAATCTTGGCAAATCTTGTTCCTTTGGACCCTGTAACACTCTGCTTTGTCCAAAGTGTCACAGTCGGTAGCCATTAGAGAAAGTCATAGACAAATGATATTTGCAAGTGAAAATAGCCATCACCTCTGCCACTGTAAATATCGTCTATTGAAAACTTAATAATTACCAGCCCTGTGCTAAATATTTCCCATACATCATCTCATTTACCCTTCATGGAAATGCTGGGGACAAATCATATTTCCCTCCCCATCTCTCATTTTACAGAGAAGGGAATTGGGGTTTAGTGAGGTTCTTTAACTTACCTGGAGTTGCACAGGTGAAACAGATACCTCTTACCCTTCCACTGGAGAGCCTTTAAAGGCCTACACTGCCCGAAGGCATATTATGTTTGTGGCAGCCTGCCTTCTTGCCATGCCAGGCCCAGAGGTTTTCAACTCTGGCTGCATATTAGAGTTACCTGAGGAGACTTTCAAGATACACTTGTTAAATTCTCAGTATTTTGTAAAAGCTCATTGGGTGATGCTAATATGGAGCCAAGGTTAGGAACAAGTGATTTCATTTAAGGCCATAAAATAAAATCAGGGCCATCAGATGAGGGAGAGGCTAGAACAAAATTTCTGTGGCCCAGTGAATGCAAAAAGGATTTGTGGCCAGAATATAGAAAACCCAGAAATGGTTTTTGCCCCATATGTCCTTTGGGGATGTGCCAGTTATTAAGTCGGGCCCCCGAGTTCCCCATGCACCCTTGCTTGCCCTGCTTTGATACTAGAGTTGATCTCGGCAAGCTTCAGTTCTCCTTTGCCAGCCACTCGATGTTAAGGTCTGCCAATAGAGGGCGCCGGAGGGGCACCGGGAGGCTGGCGGATCAGCCTCTCCTCCTGCAGCTGGCCCCTTAATCTGTCCCACACCTGGTGGCCAGTTCCCAGGATTCCAGGACTTCAGCCAGTTACTTCCCAGTCAGCCAGCTTGGGCTCCTGCAACAGCCATGTTCTCACCACAGCAGCTGACTCTCAACCTTGCATAGCTCTCGTCTGTGAAGTCCCTGCCTTGTGCACTCTTCCCTGGCGACAAGGGTGGAAGACTTTCTCTGCAGAGTTGTCTTTCACCTTTCCAGTAAACAGTTACTCCGCAAACAATTCTTCAAGTGACATTTTGCCTATTCGGTTAATTGCTGTGGTTTCCGTTTCCTTACTGAACGCTGATGACCACATTGGGTTACCCGAAAAACTTGTTTTCAGCACCAATCACCCTTGTTATAGCCCAGCTGACAGATCACAAAGTGGGGATGGAAAAAAGCTTTGCACAGGCTCCCCCGTGAAGCCTGGATAAGCATGTCTGCGTTATACAAATAACAGATGTCATGTTTCAGGAAACAGATCTCATGGGTGTGGTAGGAATATGGAGATCCATCTCAATTGATGATTTTAGTTAAGAAAAGACCCCCTGAGCTAGACATATTTGTTCTGACAGTCAATGCTGGACTTTTGCTTTGCTTGCATTGCTATATCACAATGGTAAGAGCATTCAAGTTAATTAATTTGCAAACTGCATATAATTAGGAGACATATTTCCTGACAACCTTACATAGATTATTATATTTACATAAGATTAGTTACATAATATATAATTTATAATTAATTTTCTATGTAACTTATTTAATAATAATATAATTTAAGTAGATGCTTATATCTTTTTATGTATTATATTTATTCTGGTGATTGTGGTGGTGCAGGGGGAGAGATAAGGAAGTCTTAATAATTTTGTCTGAGACTTTTTTTTTTTTTAGGGTAAATTTACTGGCAAATTTTTGTCAAGCTGGTCTGCTCCAAGTTAACACTGATTATAAAAATGGGGTGGTGGCTGTGGAGAGGATCCCTGGGCAAGTCCTATGTGAAGATGCTAAGGGAAGAGCAGAGCTTCTGCTGCTTCGACTTATTTTCATTCATTCATCCAAACATTTACTGAGTGTCTACTATGTGGCAGACATTGTTCTAGGAGTTAAAGGTACCAGAGCTTGCAAAACAGAAAAGGTCCTGCCCTCGGGGCGCCTGGGTGGCTCAGTTGGTTAAGTGACTGCCTTCATTCAGCTCAGGTCATGATCCCAGAGTCCTGGGATCGAGCCCCACATTGGGCTCCCGGCTCAGTGGGGAGCCTGCTTTCCCCTCTGACCCTCTCCGCTCTCATGCTGTTTCTCACCCTCTCTCAAATAAATAAAAAAAATCTTAAAAAAAAAAAAAAAAAAAAAGGTCCTGCCCTCAAGGAACTCCCGTGTTGGTACTTAATTGGGTGGAGTCTTGAGAAGTCATCCATGGCCCCAACGAACTTGGGGATTGACTTCCAGGCAGGATGTCACTCGTGCCCACTGCATTTGGCCCCACACAGAAGATACCTTAATTTCAGAGAAGGGGTTCTCTTCCAGACAGACTCATTTTGAAGAATCCCTCCACAACAGAGTATGGAAACCGTACCTGAATTGAAGTGAGAAATAGACTCATATGTAAGAGTGTAGAGAACTCTGGAATTGGGGGTGGGGGGTGGGGGGTGGAGAGGAGGACAGAAAGAGGTAAGTGACTCGGGAAGAGAAAGTGCGTCCATGCAGTTGTCTTTTTGAGTCTCACACCCGCCCCTGTCAGGTAGGGAGGCTGATAGCAGTATTGTCCTGTTACACATGAGAGCCCTGGGGGGGAAGTGACTTGTCCAAGGTCACGAAGTGAGTAAAGACTGGATCCCAGGTTGTCCAAGCCCAGCACTCTCCCCACGGCACCATGCTACTTTCGTGATGATTGGCACGTATCATTGCAGAACATTATGAAAAGAAAAACGTAGCATAAGTTGACGAGACTATTGTGACAGAAGGCAAGGTAAAATGGAACCAAATACAGAGAGAGATGCGCAGTCTTCCTTACGACTGATTTAGTCACTATTACAAAACCTTCACGTGAAGGAAACAACTTGGCAGGTCCTTTCTAAACATTTACCACCACGAGTTGAATTGTACAAACCCACGGAACGTGCTTTGGCTCTTCTTCCTACCATGGCGTCACGGGGCTGCTATCTCATTGCGCAGATGCACCTGAGGAACTTCCAAAGTGAGGGCTGCATTTTAGCACCATTTCTGCTGGTCTGCAATCTGATTTCCCACAACGCTGAGCCAGCACCCGAGCCCCCGGTTGCCGTGTCGCTCCCTCGCCATCCCGCTCAGTCAACAAGTACAGATGTCTTCCTTACAGGCAGGAAGACGTGTGGGTTCTTGCGGAGGCACAGCCTTGCTGTAACCTCCGGTACTTCAAGACCCTACACTCTTTCCGCCCCAGCCTGTAGAGTCTGTAGGGTGGCGATGCCCTGTCTCCCACATCTTTCCGCACTGCTGTTCTTATCTAGCAGGAAAGACAGATGAATGAGGGAAATTCTAGGCTGCCACATAGCCACTGGAGGAATTCCTATCACCCTCCCCAAACCCAGTCTTGGCCATTGAGATGCTCTCATGCCATACTGTCAAGGGCGCCAAGCTCCCAGCCCCTCATTATCTGAAGATGAAGGTCCCTGTGTCCCCCAGCCCCATCGCTCTGGTGCCCTGCCATCCGTCCCATCTGTGGGCTCAGAGCCATGATGCCTTCTACCTTCCAGGGTGGACATCAAAGAAGCAGGATTCAAAGTTCAAGAGAACTTTTCAAGAGAGTTTGGAAAGGGGATTGAAGGCTTCACTACACAACTTGGTAAGGATTGGTGGAAGGGGTGGTAGAATGAAACCAAATATAGACACAGGCATACACCCTTCCCTATGATTAAGTCGCCCTTCCCAGTAACAAAACAAGAACATAGAAGCCCAAATCTTCCTCTCCTTTTCCACATGAAGGTGAACGTCAGACGTGGGTCAGGTTTCTATTTTTAATTCAAACCTTTCTCTCCCTTCCTAGTTTTCTCCAGAGTGTCAGGATCAGTCAGGCACCGTGACCTGAAGGGAGTGCTCTCCAAGTTAGTGCAGGCTGTCTCCCCTTCCAGGAGCCTTCCAGGAGGCCAACCCAGCTTTCCCCACCAATTTCTTGACCTGGGACTGTTGGCTCATAAAAACAGAGAGCCACATCCCGGGACTGGATGCATGTCAACCACATGGATGCTTCTGGAAAGACCACGGGCCACTCTCACACTAGCTTCTCCCCCTGCAGTCTGAACCCATGCTCCCTTCAATCTACGGGAACTTCCTCAGCCACTCTGCCAGTTAGATTAGAGCCCTGGTTTTCAGGCTACAGTTCATGAAATGTTTCTAGTCTTTTGCCATCTCCATGGCAAAGAGCAAAGAGCTCTAATCTGCATCATGTGGGAAGGTAATAGGCACTGTCCCATGAGCCTCCGTGTAAGGCCTCTTGCATTCACGTGGGCCTGGGTCCCGGCAGGTGGCATTCAACCTATAATAATCCCTGTTCTTTCCCCAATCACCCAAAGCCAATGGGTCCGGCACAGACTCTAAGTTAGCCTTTGCAATTTAGTTACCACAGGTAGCTTCGTGTTTGGATGTTTGAGAAAGGAAAAATAATAACTTTGCCTTGCTTGGGCTCCTGCAGTGTCCCGGTGTCCGGGAGCTTTACAGCCTGCATCTCTCAGACCCACTTACCGCCCTTTCTGTCCTCTCACAAATGCAAGGCTTCCCTGGTGGAACCTGGCGGGGGTGAACCATCTGCACAGGAACAGAGCAGAGCTGCTGAGGGCCAACGGCAAAAAGGGAGCTCTGCACAAAGGAACCAGAAGGGCAGCAGAGGCACTGCCCATGGGGAGAGTGTGATTCCATTGGCTGGAATCTAGCCTTATTCTGAGATATCCCCACCCCACCCCTGCCCTACCTCACCTTATGAATAGCTCAGCAGGACCATTACCAACACTTCTAACATAACAAGTTTTTGTGTGGACAGACCAACTCTTTCTACCACAGTCCCTTTCAGGCCAGGGGTTCAATGCACGTAACAAACTTTTTTGTCTTCAGATGTTCATGCTGCAGAGTAGTCGGGTGAAAAGCAGCCTTATCCAAGTCCAAAAGAAAGGAGAAACTGAGGCATTCAGTGGTTCGGGGACTTGCCCAAGGCCACTCAATTCAGGCAGTGATAAGGTCTTTTGACTTTGAAATGGATGTTCTGCTGTCCAACACCTTACTGCATAGCCCAATTTGTATAGCTCTATATCCCAGGTGTTCTGCAAGATCCCAGAGAGAATGGGCAAACTGGGAGGAGTTACATCGGGGAAACTGACTGGAGCTTGCAAATAGGCTCCCTGACAAAAAGGCACCCCCCCCTTACCCCGTGAGTTCTCACTTCTTATATCGCCTTTCCATTCTCCTGTGCATCCGGACTCAAAGCCTGGGTCATCTTTGACTCTCCCTGGGTCCCCACCCAACATGAATCAGTTGCCAAGTCCTGTCAAATCTGCTTGTGAAAAACATCTAAATGCCTCCCCTGCTCCCCCCTCAGTCTGGTCAGGCCCTCTGATCTCACCGGGACACTGGCAATGGTGTCCCCTCAGACCTCCTCACACTAATCCCTCCTTCCAATCTGCTAGGTTGACCTCACAATGCCACACAACCCTGGCCATTTCCCACCCTAAGCTATCTGTGGCTCCCTGCTGCCTATGCATGAAATGTGAGCACTTCCCCTGACATTATGGTCTGGCCTCATTTTCTAGCCTACTTGTCTAGTGTTCCCTTACACAGTTGGAGCTGAAGCCCACTTGGTTTATCTACTGTTCCTCAGTCACACTTTCAGGCAAATAGTCCTATTCATACCCCCGCCCCCCATTTAGGAAAAACACTCTTGTGTTTCTCCTCTACTACAACAACGAACACTTCTGTGACCAGATAGATGTGTGGGTCTCCACTCGCCAAGCGATTTTGCAATGCCAACTGGGTGTTCCACAATTCAGTTGAGTTCTGACACTATGTACCTTGATAGAGCATCAGATCTCATAGGTTAGGAACTCAGTCCCACAAGAAGGCCCCTGCCATGCCAATAACAAGTCCAGGTTGTTGCCTGTGCTTCTAACTGACCGGCTCTGAATTGACGGTTCCTAGGACATTTCCTTAGGTTCAATTAATTTGCTAGAACAGTTCACAGAACTCAACATCTTTATTATGAAACTGGTGCATCGGGGAACAGCCCGATGGAAGAGATGCATAGGGCAAGCTGTGGGGAAGGGGCATGGAGCTCCTGGGACCTCTCTGCGTGTTCCACATGCCCAGTGGCACCTCCACGTGTCCACCAACCCGGAAGATCTCTACACACGATTGCTTCCAGCTTTGGAAGGAGGCTCTTATTGGCCGTGAGTGATGAAGTCCATCTCCGGCTACTCTCTTCTTCCCAGAGATGGAGGTGGGAGTACGGTGGGTCTGAAAGGTGCAACCTTCCAATCACAGAGCTGGTTCTGCTAGCAGCCAGCCCCCATCCTGTGGTTATCCTGGGTCTTAGGTATGGTTGAAAGGGGCTTGTTGTGAATAACAAAACACACCTTTCTGTCTCTTATCCCTTAGGAAATTCCAAGAGTTTTTGAAGCTCTGTGCCACGTATGGGGATAAAGACCAAATACATGTTTCTTATAAATCACAGTAGTCCACCTTCTCCACTCCATAAAATGCCCCCTCAGACATCACTTCCTCCTTGAAGCCTTTTCTAGTCATCCCAACAAATGTGGCCTCTTGTTCCCATGATGCCACATTGCTCGCATGCCCATTTTTTCTACCTGGTCTCAAGATCAGGTAGAAAATTGCTAGATTGGCAAGTTCCAGTGAGAGAGACCACCACTAATGCTTCTTTGCACTCAGAGGTATGAGCAGGGGCTCAGTGCAGAGTACAAGTTGAAACAATGCTTGTTAAAGAACATGGAGAGTTTGGGGCAGGAAGACACAACTTTGCCTTTCTTTATATTTTTATTTTCCTTTTCATCTTCTCCCTTTCTCAACAAATATTTGAGCATCCACTCTATGCCAGGGAAATGCTTGTTACTGAACATATAGCAGTGATGAGCCTGACAAAAATCCCTTCAAGATGATCCGCAAACAGGTAAGAGAGCTAGGACACCGGATGGGGATTCATGCTGTGAGGAAAAGTGAAACAGAAAAAGGGGGAAAGAGTCTGGGGGCAGTGGCCGGGGGGGGGGCCTCCCTGAGAAGGTTCCATGTGAGCAGAGAGGGAGTGAGCCCTAAAGCATCCCTGAAGATTACAGGGTCATTCCCTGAAGAATGCTGGAAGAGCGCTCTCTGAAGTAGGAATGGCCAGTGCATGGTGTACGTATGGCATGCTGGGGAAACTGCT
This sequence comes from Mirounga leonina, assembly GCF_011800145.1. Classification (NCBI taxonomy): domain Eukaryota; kingdom Metazoa; phylum Chordata; class Mammalia; order Carnivora; family Phocidae; genus Mirounga; species Mirounga leonina. The sequence goes on from NW_023270504.1 coordinate 19,623,943, forward strand.
GGCTGAGAGGGGCGGAAAGGAGGAACAATATATGCAATATTCTCTCTTATTCCCTTCTACCTTCACTGACTTCTAAGCCAGGCTCGCCGTCATGGCAGACAGAAGCAATATGAGCAGTGCCCAGGGCTTAGAGGGGTCAAACCTTGGGTCCCTTCGCTGGGTCCCAGTCGGTGGAAGGCATACCAGCTCTGGCTAGGTAATATAATAAAAGGCCTATTTTCTCTGAAAAATCCTCACTTACCAGTTAATTGTATTGCTAACATAGCATTTGGATGGCTGCCTAGCTTTCTGTAGCTGTGGCATTTCAGCATCCTCTCCCTGTGACTGATTCCCAGGTGCAGAGGAGGCAAACAGAAATCAGATAGGAACAGAGAACCCAGAGGGAGCGGCAGAAAGCCTGGCAGCCCAGCGAGGGACAATGAGCACAGCCATAAACTCAAGAGAGCATGGAGCCGCTGTGTCCGACAGGGGCGGCAGGGCCCCACCAGCAACCCCAGGCTGTTGGGACACATGCTGCTGGACGTCATGTCGACATCTGCCACGCACTAACTCTTGTCTTCCCTCTTTACGGTATGAGGGAAGGTCTCACGAGTGGCCTTCTCTGCCCAGGTTTTGTTAACCTTTGACTCGTCCGGATGTGTCTTTATTCCCACCCTCTTCCACGCTGATGGTTTTGCTGCAAAACCACACATCGCCGCCTCAGAAGTTCCGAGAGCACCAAGCTGAGGATCACTCACGTCTCAGGGTAGTGTGTGTAGGGTCTCTAAATCAGCCCTCTCACAAGTGCTGGCTGGTCTGCAAACAGCCCTGCTTGATACCGAAGGTGCACATTGCCCCTTAGTTTTAAACATTCTTATCCAGCCTTCAACAGAGAACACACCTCGGTTTCCCACCTCACTGCAGCATCTAGTCTCAAGATTTCTCAGCAGCCCTGGGCATTTTCTTGTTCGCCTTCATCGTAGCAATAGTTCAAAGACGCACGAAGGTGTGACACCACCTACCTGTGTCAGACAGGCCTTGCCATGCTGAGGTCAGGGCGTAGCTACTGATTTATGCTATATTCTCTCTGCATATGCTACCATAGACCAGATTTCTGGTCTATAGACGAGAAATTGTCAAGCGAACGACCGTGTCGTATTCTTCGGGTCTTTGTGTTTATCATTTCTATTGTTATGAAGTGACTGCACATTTCAGGGCTGGTTGAGAAGAGAAAACCAAATATTGTGTGAGCACTTTCCAAGTGCCAGGCAGCGGGTCAGGTACTTTCCATTTTCAGGTTGAATCAGGCAGGAACACTGGGAGGCAAGTATTACTGGCCTCATGCTCACCATGGAGGGAACGAAAGTTGGGCAGAGGGTCAGGAACCCTGTTTTCCACGGCCACACAGCTTTGGTGACAGCTGTGAGGTCCATCTGACTCCACAGATCGTGGGCTCCTACAACCCCCACTGCTCCTGAATCTGGAGAAGGAAGAAACCTCACAATGTACCAAGCACTGAAATTCCAAGTTGATATGAAAAACAGCATGTTGGAACTTTGGGTGAATGGTCGCCCTGGTAACGGGGCCGCTTCCTGCGGAGAGTGCCAATAGCACACTGAGGGCTGATTCCAGGTGTGGGCAAAGAAGCTTGGAATCCAGAAACAGTGTAAGACCGTGAGAAATAAAGGACGGTGGGAGTTTATGAGCAAGGTCATTTACTGAAAAGTCTGGGTCATTTTATTTCCCCTCACTGAGCCTCTGGGTGGTGTGCCAAATCGGATGTGGATGGCAGCACATGGCCTTGCACTCTCCTCCAGATTCTCAGGCCACACAAATCAGCTTTCTTCGCAACTTGACTCATTCTTCCCGGGTACATAAATGAGCCAGGCCTCTCCTGTGTGCTGAGAAGTGCCCTCCTCCATTTCTGGGTCCACTTTCAGCTATAATCTCGTTTAATTCCCATTACAGACAAGTCTCTGGAAAAAGTAGCCATACCCTATTTGATGGAGAGAGAGAGATAACTAGGTGCCATTCAGTGGGCCAGGTGGCTCATGTTATTCTTCTCACCCCTACCCAGTCAATAGGTCCTATCATCATACCCATTCTATGGACTGGTAAACTAAGATCACATAACTTACCAAGGCCACACAAGCAAGAAGGGTCAGAATGAGGGTTCAAACTCAAGTCATCTGAGAATGTAAGTTTTATGAAAAGAGATTTTCATCTTTTTCTTGTTTACTGATATATCCCTAGGATTATACAAATGCCCCAGAGTGGATGTTCAATCAATATTAGCTGAGTAAATGAATCTATCATTGGAGTGTCCCCCTTAATCACAGTGCCATGCTGTCCCTGCTGCCTTTCTTACTGCCGCAATGCTGGACTGCCCTTTCTTGCCACCTGACTTCCTCCCCGCCTCCCTACCCTCTCACCCCTGAACTTGCTGTGAATAAGCCAGTGAACACCTTGCTGGCTTCCTCTGTGTTATGTGACTGTTGACAATCACTTGTTCAAAGTCCCTTTCCTTGGTGGTGTAAGTAAGAGCCATCCCTTGAAACTGTCTTCCCACCTCCCTGGATGCTTTCAGGAATTTTTTTTAAACTATGTTTCTTCTCTGTAGCCCACCTTTTATTTTTTTTTTTAATTTTATTTATTTATTTGAGACAGAGAGAATGAGAGAGAGAGCACATGAGAGGGGGGAGGGTCAGAGCGAGAAGCAGGCTCCCTGCCGAGCAGGGAGCCCGATGCGGGACTCGATCCCGGGACTCCAGGATCACGACCTGAGCCGAAGGCAGTCGCTTAACCAACTGAGCCACCCAGGCGCCCTGCAGCCCACCTTTTAAATATTGGGAAGCTCTGCCTTTAGCCTCCTGATTTTTACTGCGCATACACACTCATTTACACCTAATGCTTACATTGCCAACCCAAACCTGCAGTTTCCAAATCTATAGCTGTGAGCAAACCAGTGTCTAAGCACCAGGATAATATTTCTGCCTGTCTGTTACATGCTACACCTGGAGGTCTCTCGGAGGCCTCAAATATGCCCTCTCCAAAACGGAACTCGCTAGTTCGTCCTCCATACCTGCTCCTTCTCCTGCAGCCCCTACCTTAACGGATGGTGCTACCATCTGCTGGCTGCCCAAAGCACATCCAGGTACCATTGCCCTCACAGAATAGTCAACCACACTGTCCACTTGACAGGCTAGTGGCTCTCAAGCCTGCCCCTCATCTTCACCCTTCGTCCGGTGCAGCCCCGAAGTTACCGGTTACCGGTGAGGAAGCTTCCAGTTTCCCCACTGCTGCCATGCAGCATCCTGCTATCTCTTTGAAACACTGCACTGTCCGTGTCATTCAAGAGCCAAACAGTCATTAATTTAAGCTCCCTGTTACCTACAAGATAGAGTCTAAACTCTTCTTATACCACGGGTTCTTCATAATCAAGCCCTGTCCATTTTCCCTGCCTCGTGTCCTGTCAACCTTCGGCAATCACTGTCCACTCCACTGAGTCGCATTTTATTAAAGGTGCCATGATCTTTCCCTCATGCATTTCTTCTCCTTGGCACATTCTCCCCTTTCTCTCCACCTCACCCCCATCTTCCCCAGCTCCTTCCTCCACATCATATCCTGATGCCATACTCTGGTCCAGGGTCCCTACACCATATCTTCTGTTGAGGTCTTCCTTGATGCCCTTCACTTCAGGCACAATTAAGGGCTGGCCACAGCCCAGGACACTTCTCCTTTTTAGCACTATGACACCGACTTCTAAAATGAAGGCTGGGACCAGACATCTTTGTGTTAACAGGGCCCATCGTAAAAACTAGTTTTTCACTTAATGAATCTTTTCCAAATAAATGAGTTGGTGAGTCAATAACTAAGAGAAGGAATGACTGAGAAAAACTGAATTCAGAGCTCTGGCTACCCCGAAGTTGCTTAGTCAGTGTGATACAAATGAGAAAAGATCCTTAGATAGGAGAACGATTTGGCTCAGAGACCGTTGACTTCTCTGAACTTAATTATGTTTCTTTTTCAATTAGAATTATCTTAACTAATCCTCCAGCAATTCTGTAGCTGGGTTACTTGTAACCCTCAGAAGGGAATATATCATTTAACTTATGCTCAGCGCTGTGTAATTAAACTGCAGCTTCAGTGCATGTCATTTCTCGTATATGCCAGTTAGGACACTTATATTTTTAAAGAAATGAAACTTGGACCAGTGGCCGGGGAGAACTGGAGGACTGAGTCATTCATCTCTTCCAGTCAAGGAACAGCAGTGAAACACACCGGTTTAGGGCACTGTTCTTCAGCCTGTATCTCAACCCAGTAGTAAGTTGTGAAATCAGTTTAAGGAATTCTGTCTAGCCTTTTTAATGAAATAAAACAGAACAAAATCAAACAGAAAATACCAAAGAACATTCCGCACAGTGGAATGAAAGATCAGTATTAGTTTGTGAAATTTTCGTTTCAGGGGGGTGTGTGTGTGTGTGTGAGTGTGTGTGATAGGTCATACTGTAATATTTCTTCCTATGGGTCACCATCAGAAAGTTAGAAAACACTGGTTAAGAGGGTGAACTTTCCTGAATATTACTGATAATGAGCTTTGTTGCCAACCCCCTGGGTGACATCGGACAATTGCTTAACCTCTCTAAATGTTGGTTTTCTCTTCTATAGAATAAGAATAATAACCCACACTTCGTAGCATTCTTATGAGTATTAAATGTGTTCAAAACATGTAAAGCAAGTACTTAGAATAGTGCTTGTCACAGAGTGAGAAGTATATGGGTTTTAATGGTATTATCATTATTATGATCTATAATGAAGAACTAGACTAGGTTTGCACTATTAATCTCATAAAGAAGAGAGAATAGATTTGCAGAACGCTGGCTCATAAATACACATGAGCACAGATCCAGTGTGAGAAATAGAAAATGATGCTAACGTGTTGAGTCATTAATTCAACTGAACAGACATTTATTGAGCATCTACTACACAGTCCCTGTACTTCAGAGATTAGATTCTATATTCATACTGTTCCTACTGGTAGGAAGGCACAAGGCCAAGCATGGACAAGAATACCAAATTGTGGAGTTCTAGTCCTTGCCCTTGAGCACTTAAAACCTAGTAGAGAAGCAAAGACATGAGAACAAATGTCTCACTGAAAGGCAATATATACTAAATACTATATTGATGGTCTAAATAGTGCCACAAGAGAATGAAGAAGATAACTTCTGGCTAGAGACATCAGGGTATAGGAAGAGGGGAGTAACAAGAAAGGTTCTGTTTGAGAATGAATGAGTATTATTTAAATGAGAGAAGACAGAAAGAAAAATATTGCAGGCCAGGAAAAGGACATAATCAAAGGTATGGAGCTGGGAGGTTGAAATGTCAATTTACAGAAGGAGCCTGGAATCAACAGAAGGACTATAGGAGAGAAGAATGGAAGCAGAGGGAGAACTGGATTTGCTGCCTTTGACTTTGTTGTTACCAATACGTGCATCTTCAGGGTTTCTTTTTCCAGCATCTGAGCATTTTTTCCCATACTCCCAGCTGAACTTCTCTTCCACTGCCATTGCAGCAAGCCTTTGACCTAGAGTAGTCTTCCAACCCACTGAACTTGCCACTTCTCCCACTCTCCTTTACTCCTACACATCTCCATCCTGCCTGTGCCTGAGCATCACCTTCACATTCATTCCCTCACAGACACCATTAACTCCTTTTGCTTCTTCCCTCTCCTGGCAACTTGCCAGGCAAAGCCCAAGCCTGGTTAAACCAAATTGTTTGCCTATTCTGTGCCTCCTCCCTAACTGGTGATCTCTTTAAAACAGGTGCTGTTTCACCTTAATTCATGAGCACACATTTCAATTGGCACTCAACACTGATAATGAGTAAACTTACATCCTTCCATAGTATCTCTGTATGTATGCAATCCCCCAAATTACTGTTTTATACTTTGTCTATAAAGCCAGTTCAAATGATTGCTTTGTCATTTATTGATTGCATTAATCTTGGTGTGCCTCAGTTTCCTCATTTATACAATGAGGATAATAATGAAGCCACCATATAGGATTTTTAGGAGAATTAAATGAGCTAATGAGTAAAGCATCTGTGTGCTGCCTGGCACATATAAGTTTGAAGGAAATAATTACTATAATTATGGTTCTCCTCTCTTCTTAAAACACTGCTCTTCCTTAGCTCTCTTCCTATTCATTCTTAATTAATGACCTTCCCTCATACTTTATTTGGACAAAAAAGCAATTGGACAGCAACTCTATCTCCCTTCCCCCCAAGTCTACCACGCTTCTGGTATCAGTACCTTTGCCCTTCACCCTCCCTCTCTGCTCTTCTCCAGAACCACCCTTTCTCTTGTGCTCTGGACCCATTTCCTCTCACTTTCAAGGACTTCAGCCCTGCAACACTTTACTCTCTCTCCTGCATTCATTAATCTTTCCTCTCCACTGAATCATACTGTTTTGTACACAAACCTGCTCTGGTATCACTTAACTTTGAGATAAAGCACAATTTCCTCTCAAGCACCGCAGCCTCATCAACTACTCTCATTGCTCTTCTCATCTTTAGATCAAAACTTCTTGAAAGAGCTTCTTAAGGTCACTTTCTCCATTTCCTGTCCTCGTAGTCTTTCTTCAGCCCTCCCGTCAGGCTTCCAATCCTACTGCTCCATTGAGACTACATTTGACTAAGTTGTCATGACTCCCATGTTGCCTCTGTTTCTATATTTCTCTCCTCAGCATTCCACACAGTTGATCATTTTCTCCATTTGAAAACACTTTCTTTCCTTGGCTTCCATGATACCTCACTCTCTTGGTATTCCTTTCCCTCTTCACTGGTCACTTCCTTACAGACAGCTATGCCAACTTTTCCTCCTGTGTTCAATCCAAAAGATCCGTATGTGCAAGCTCTTGGCCCCAGGGCCCCCTCTCTCTTCTATCTACATACTCTTCCTAGGTGACTTCACCCCACCTCCTGGCATTACCTATGCTGCATATCCACCTTATCCTATACTTTATTGCTATCTTGAATTTTTTTCCAAACTTAGCTGCCTGTATGAAATATTTGTATTTATTTATTTAGCTACTTCACTTGAAAGTTTAATAATTATCTTAAACCTAACATGGTGGAAAGAGAACTTCAGATTACCTACCCCATCCCCTGCTACTGCTTGAAAGTTGCTGACCTCAATAATAGCATGTAGTTATTCATGCCAAAAAATCCATCAAGTATCTTTGATTTCTCTCTACCTTTAACCACTGCATCTAAATCACCCAGTCCTGTCAGCTCCATCACTAGAATATATTGCAGATCAACCCATCCCCTCCACCTCTACTGCTCCCACCCTAATATAAGCCTCCATCTCTACTGCTCCCACCCTAATATAAGCCAGTGTAATTCTTGGCATTTTCACCCTGCCTACAGTTTAGTCTCTACAGAACAGCCAACATGATTTTTAAATACACAAATCAGATCATGTTGCCTCCCTTTTAAAAACTCCTCCAGTTGTTCCCCATATCACCACACTTGGACTAGCATCTCAACTAACTTGGTAGACTGACTTTCAGTTCCCTCGCTGACCCGGGCTCTGCCTTTCCCTCCACCCTCATCTGAGAGCACTTGTCCCTCAGCTCTTATACTCTACTCTCTCTTTTTGTTTCTCAGGTTTTTCAGGGCCATGGCCACCTTTGTACTTGCTGTTCTCTCTGCCTGAGATGCTTTTCCAGCAGTTATCACAGGGCTGGCTCCTTCTTGTCCTTAAGGTCCCAGCTTAAATACCACATCCTCAGGCCATCAAGTTACTCCGTCATTCCACTTTATTCTAATCCTCTTTATGGCACTTAAATCTAATGTATTTATTTTTTTTATGTCTACCTTCCTCCCCCCCACTAGAGAGCCAGCTCTATGCAAGTTCTTCTGTCTATTCACTACTCACTGTACAAACAGTGCCTACAACTAGGACATTCTAGGGATTAAGTAAATTTCTTGCTGCATAATGAATGAGCAATGGCTTTTGAGCTTTGTAATGTAGGTTCCAAGGGGGCCATAGACTGTTGAAAGGAGTACTATTCTCCCACCCTTCAAACCCCAGCCTCATCACCCATAGACCAAACCCACAGAATCCATCCTTGGATCCTGTTGTCCAGTCTTCCTTCTCCCCCAGTACTTCTCACCTAGATGACTTCAATTACCTTCTAATGACGGTCTCTGCCCTCATTCATTCTATATACTACCACCCCTGATCGAATCCTTTCTACATACCACCATCCAGCCTATTAAAATTCCACTGTCACCATATTGTTCTCTTGCTCCAAATCTTACAGGTTTTCCAAATTTACAGATGAAGTTCAAAATCCTTAGCCTGTGCCAAAGAACCTTTTGCAATGACTGTGAAAGCTGCCTCTGGATATAGAAAGAAATACTAAGTGTCTCTACCCCAGCAGCTGGAACACTTCTGAGATGAGTTATTCTCCCTTTCCCTTGTAGCTTGAGCAATTACCTAAAAAGTGCCACTGAAAATTCAATGCCAAATGTCCCAAGAGTAGTATCTGCTGCCCACCATACTAGAACACCTGAGCAAGGTTCCATAGCAAGTATCACCCAGGTACCTGAGCTGAAGCCAAGAGCACTTTGAGATGATTTAAGCTTTCCACAGAGTTCTTCCAAAAACTATCTGGTTCTATGATCACTTCCTTTGAAAAAGGCTTTGGTGGGTTTGGTGAGTGGTCTAGTGTGTCACCTCTCCTCCTTTCATTCTTTTGATTCAAATCAGTCCGGAACCATGGGTCTCAATCCCAACTGTGCATTAGAATAAGACTGGGAACTTAAAAACAAAAACAAAAACAAAAACCAAAAACAGTGACCAGATCCTATTGCATTTGAATTGAATCAGAGTCTGGGGTCGGGAGACACCAAGCATCAGGGTTGTGCAATCCTGAGTCTATGACCCGCTGATTAAGAAACAAAACAGAATGGGATGGGCTTGTAGGAAGAAAGTCTTCAGGGAATCTTGATACTTCCTAAAACAGCAAATACCAGAGTTTAAAAAAACTACATGAGTGTGGGGTAGGGGTAGGAGAGAGGTAGTGGGCATAGGACTAAGGCATAGTGAGGATTAAGGTAATTAGAATAATATCTAATATTTGACAGTTAATATATACAAGGCATATAGTAGGCAGCTCTGCTCAGAGTGCACTAACTTACTTACCTCCACTGCAATCTAATGAGGAAAGTATTATCATCCCCATATTACAGATGAAGAATCAGAAAATTAATGGCCAGCAAGGTCAATATGGGATCCGAACCGAGAACCCAGAACCCAGTCTTATCTACCACCCGTAGTAACAGCAGCAACAAGCACTTACACAGAGTCCTGACTGTGTACAAGGCGCTGCTCTAAGCATTTCACAAATATCATCATTATCATCACATTATCTCCAGTCTGTAGGTGAGACGCCTGAAGCACAAGCTGGTAAGTGGCTCCACCAAGACCACAGCGCACTCTTCCAGGAGCAGGAAATCAGAACATCCTCTGCTGCCTTCTCAGAGCACCATGTTTCTGCTGATCTCCTCCTGGGGACAAGGCGTGTGCACTCATGGTTTGCCCATTTTCAAGAAAACGCCTGACAGCTTCTTGGCAGTACCACATTAATTATTTAAAAGTTAGCCTAGAAGTCTGTCCAGGAAGGCAATGGGGAGCCCACAGCAGACAGCCAGTTATTAGTACGTGTGGAAGCAGAGTCCCCTCATCCTTCACAGACGCATTGCTGCAGTAGGAAATTCCCAACTTGATCTATGAGGAGGAGCTGGGCTACATAGACTTCACTGAAAAATATTTTTGGCTCTTGTGAGGTTCCCTCCTGCTGCTTTCTGTCCATCTGCATTCTGGGTGAAGAGTCCATGTACGCTGTAGAGCAACGGGTGGTTCCTAGTGTTCATCAAGGCTCCTTGACCCTAAAGAGCACACCATGCTCGAGACCACACCTTTTTCCTTCCTCCCTCTCCCATGAATATGTACCACCTGAAACTTCAATCATAAGAAATGCCTAAATGCATGAAGAAAGCTTAATCTGAAAATGCCCATCCTGTGTCCCACCAGGAGCCTGCTTTCTGTTCATCTGTTAAATGCACCCACTGTTAAATTTTCACCCGGGACTAATGAGCAGACATGATATCCTTCCCAGGAGTTAGAATAGTTCCCTGATGCCTATGGCTTTTGGAGGAAAAAATAGGCATCAGTGATGGGAATTGCAGGTAACTTGGCAGAGTTGAAAAGTTTGTATTCACTTGTATAAGGTAAGAAGGGGCCTTCGTGGGTTTTGGGGCAGAAGAGTAACATGGGACCTACTTTTGAAAATCAATCTGGCAGTGATATGTAGAATAAATTAGAGCAGGGAAAGGAACAGTTGGTTGGAACATGGTGTTACAAAGCCAAGGTCTTGGAAATGTTGGCACAGAACATGTGGATTCATCAGCACAAACCATTCTCACTGTTAAAAAGCCGGTCAGAGAGCACAGCTAACTGATGATGGATTTGTATTAGGAGGACGGCACTTAAAATATGTGTCTACCCTGAGCTGTTTTTATCTTCAGATACCATATTAAGGAAAAGCTTCCATACATCTGTCATTACTGAGTTAGTGGCCTCCTTGGTGCATTAAAGCTTCTATTTTCAGACATGAATGTCCTGGGCAAGTAACTATTTCAAAGGTATGAGGATGCTATTTCATCTCTCTTTATGTTATGCAGGGTTGGATGCAGGCAGAACTTTCTTCTTTTACCACTCCCCCCATGTGTTGGCTCTTCTCCCTCTTTGGTAGCTTTATCCATCTCTGACCCCGGTCCAGGGCACTCCCTAGATCAGGAGAAACACCCTTTCTCTCTCTGCCCATCAACCTCCATCATGCCTGCCATCCCCCTAAGGTCAACCTAAGCACTCCCTAAGGGGGCACATCTGGCTGTACTTTGAGCTCCAACCTGGCACAGTGACAGACAACATCAGGGGCAAATAGCTTGTCCCTGTAAAAGAGGCCTTTCTGATCCCTTGGCTAAGTCTTGCTGTGACCTACAAGTGCCATCATCTTTGCTGCCTGCACATAGTATGAGGCATGGTCAGGACATAAGAGAGACCCAGACCCAGGTACTAGTGAACCTGGGTGCCATGTTTCTGCATATTCTTCCATCTTTTCAGCAAAATAAGGGTAGGGAGACCTCATTCAAATCCTGCCATTGTGGCTCCTGTGCGTTGGTACAGAAAGCTGGATATGTTACAATCGATAGTTGGGGAAAACAGATTTTTTAATGATTCCGAAAAAATTGCTAACTCACCATGCAGGCTGCATTCTCCCTTCCCCTGGTCTCCCAGGAGCAACAAATCAGCTTTTAAAATTTTCCTTCCGCCAACTACTAACCTCAAGCAGGGATCTAACTCACCTCTATTCCCCTTCCCTCTTTTCCTTTCTTTCTCTCTCTTTCTGTTTTTCCTTGCATCGCATCACACCACTTCATTTCCTTTTTTCAAACTTTCTGTCCTCTCCTCACCCCCAAATAAAGCCAAACACTCTATTCCTTTTAGAATATTCCCTCTCTCAACAAATGGCAATTTCATCGACCCGGAAATCTGATGCAAAATCCTGGAGATTATTCTAGATGGGTGGTTCTCAAACTTGATCTATATCAGAATCACCTGTAGGGTTTGTTAATATACAGGTTGCCTGGCTCCAGCCTCAGTGTTTGTGATGCAACTGTTGATTCAGAAGACCTGGGACAGCTGAAGGCCCCCAAATGTGCAATTCTAATGAGTTCTAGGGGATGCTGATGCTGCTGGTCCAGCGATCACACTTTGAGAACCACTGTTCCAGAAACTCCCTCTTCCTTGCTTTCCCTTTTCCTCCCATCCAACAAATAACTGATTGATTGATTATCATCTCCAAATTAGCTTATCCCTCCACCACCACCGACCACCACAATTCTAGTTTGGGCTTTTGCCATTCTTTCTTGAACTATTACAATCACCTGCAAGCTGGACTCTCTACCTCCACTCTTGCCCCTTCCATACCTACTGCTAGGGAAATGATCTATTTAAAACACAGTTCATACCCCCTCTCTCCCCTGCTCAAAACCTGCAGTGTCTCTCACACTATCAACAGAACAGTGATGAGCTTCTTCAGCGTGGCATGTGAGCTGGCCCTGGCTACCTCTCCATTCTCCAACATTCCTCATAGTAATGAAGCACTAGAAATTCCAAGCACAAGCTCTGTGATTTCCATTTCTCTTAGATGCTGTCACTTTTTCTAGACCACTCTTCCCAGCTATATGTCTTGACTCTCAGCTAAGGCTTCAGTTGTTCTCAAATCCTCCTTTAAAACTCCCATGATGAAAAAAAAAACAAAAAAAACCCCAAAAAACTCCCATGATGACCTCAGTGGACCCCTGCTGTTTTCCCTAGCAAACCTGTACACTATTCCTTAGCACATTTTATTAAAATGTTCTATTTGCATGTCCTCTTGTGGCAGGAAATTTATAGAGTTTGGGTCTCTAGCACTTAGGTCAATGAACACTTGCTGAACTGAATTTCCTCCCTCCAATTTTTCTCTCCTCCTGCTGATCAGCCCTGTCCTAATCTCCTAACCCTACGTCCTTTGATCTGCCCAGAAGAGATCAAAGATCTTAAAAGGGCCAATAATGACTGAACTTTGACCCACCACCAGTGGCTGTTCTCAGTCCCTCTGCGAAGCCCAGTTTTATTTTCTCATGTATCCTTAATGAAACAACAGCTCTACTTTGCACAGAATCAGCCTTCCTCTTCAAAGAGCTTGGGTTGCTTTACAGGTCTGGCTCTGATACTCTAAGTGGAACCCTAGCATGTGAAGAGAGGCCCCAAAAGAGATTAATGTGGCACATTTAAAGGCCAAAACCCAAATCAAATACATTTCTTTTGCTGTGTTCGTGAGTCACTGTGGCTGCAGGAATCTTCAGTTCTGCAGAATTCAGTATTTCTAGGGTTTCATTTTTAAATTTGAACGAAGCCAGACTAGTGCGTGCTGGTTCATGTGCTTCTGATCTCAGAGAAAGTGGGTAGAGATAACAGAAACCAGGCACAATCCCCAATACTAAATGTTTTATTTACTCCTGTCCCTCGGGTTCTTTCTGCTTTAGTTTTGTGGGTAGGAAATTACATGCTCAGGGGAAGATGCCCACAACTCCTTAGCCATCTGTATGGTATTCACAGATAACATCCGTGACGCTAAGAATGTAAATGGGTGAAATTGATGAGATTAGTGGAGGCTAATGTAATATCTGGGACTAAATTTTTAACAGAGGCAAAGTGAATAAATTTTGGAAATTAAACAACTGACAATGTTTCATCGGACCATTTTATGTACTCAGTATACGCTGTACACATTCTCCTGTAACCATATGCAAATGTATAAACCTCGCATATTAAATAGTAGACGCAGGGATGAGAAACGCTTTGGGTGTACAAAATATTACTATTTTCATTATTATTATTATTATTGCAAACTTGAACGCTCTTTATTAGAATCATTATTTGCTTGGAGAAATTTGCTGAGTTTGGTAATTTTCCATGATCATGAATTTCTCCGTCAGGCAGCAGGGCTTATAGAAAGGAAAAGGGTAAGTAATGTAGACAACTGGTTGGAAACGAATCTCGTTTATTATCAGAGCTTCTCTGGCCTGATGGCTGCATCCTCTGGCCATTAATAATCTGAGCCACCTGTCCCATACCTTCCATTTCTGAGAAAGAGTCACTGTTTTCTGCACTAGGTTGTCAGATGTTGGGAGACTAACAAGTGAAGAGACTCAGGATTCTTGCCAGTAGCAACTGACTTGATCTATAAGCATCAGACATAAGGGAAGCTCTGGGTTCTTTGTCCTAACAACTTGCTGAGGGGTGGTTGTGGATGCTGCCTTGAAATGTGGATGGAAGCTCAGCTCAAGGCATGACATGGCTGCCTGCCGTCCCAGGATAGCATAGCCTTCCTCAAGCGTTCTTAAGAGAACTATAACTTGCATCCTGGTGAACACTCTCTACCAACAGGAGTAAGAGTAAATGAATGGTTCTTGATCATCATTTTTTGGCCCTTTCAAAATTAACCTTTATTTCATTTTCTAATGCTAAGCCTGGAGTCCTGGGACTCTTTTTGTTTGTGATTGTCTCCCTTTCTAATTCTAGATTTGCAAATATGAATGAGGAAATGTCCAACCAAGTATGTAGTGCTGTCTGGCTTATGAGCCATTGATCCAAATAACTAGGGTTTTTATGGATGTGAATGTCAACGAGCTTAAATCAGCAGCATCCAAGCCACTTGGCAAGGGTTTCTAAACAGTGGGGTGTAGGTATTTTTTACTAATGAATACATTGCAAATAGAAAGCATTTGGGCTGACCTAGTTGAAATTTGGCAGATGTGACTGTCCCAAACTCAGCAAAGGGATATTAAAAAATAATGAATTTAATAAAGAAGTTCCATTTTAATTCAAAATTTTTTATTAACTTCATTGGTTTTTAATTTGTTTCCTTTTAAAGTTAATTCCATTGAGCTGAAAGGCTCAAATTAAGGTTTTGTGTGTATTGGGGGAGATCACCCTCACCAAATTACAAACACACAGGTCAGGCTACAATTGGGCAGACCTTGGCTGGCCTAGAAAATGCACATGAATCAATGTTATTGTGTTCATGAGAGGAAGGAGTAGAGGAAGATAAGAACCTTTGCTTGGAGTAACAGTGACCTCAAAAAGTCCAAGGCTACAGAGAACACAGTAGAACGTTCAGGAAAGTATCTTTGACATTTTACTGTTTTCCACTCCATAATCTCTTCTCCTTCCTTTCTGATTCCTTAAACAAGATATATCCCAACAATGATCACAATAACTACAATTTACAGCGCACTTAGGATTGTGCTCTCCATTTTATAAGTATTATATCATTGAAGCCATACAATCCTCTTACTTTAGCCCCATTTTACATATAATAAAACTGAGGCACAGAGAAGTTGAATAACTTGCCCAAGATCACATAGCTAGTAAGTGAAGGAGGCAAATATGAATGCAGACAGTCTGACCAAAGAGAAATGAACAAAGTGCCACAGATTTCCTAGCTTTATTGCAATTATCGCCTATGGCTAACAGGAAAATGGAGAAATTTGATCCTCCAGATGGGACCAAATGGTGGAATTGGTCATGTTCCCAGACTCTGGGGGCCATAAGTAATCTGTCTGCTGCTCTATGCTCAGAAAACATAGAAAATATTTTGATGTGGGTGTGGTAGGCAGCCTTCAAGATGGCTCCCAAAGATCCTCACCTCCTGGTATTTATGCTCCTGTGTAGTCTTTCCCATCTTATGCCAGGGTTGGTCTGTGTGACCAATGGTACATGGCAGAAGTTATAGCATGTCATTACCAAGATAGCTTATACAGGAGTGTGGCTTCTGTCTTGGTTGCCCTCTTGTATGTACTCTCAGATCATGGGTGCTGGGGGAAGCCAGCTGCCATGGGATGAAGACATTCAGGAGACTGGAGTTACCATCGTGGGGAGGAACTGAGATCTCCAGGTAATAGCTAGCAAGGAACTGCGATCTGCCAACAACCACAGGAGTGAGCTTTGGAGCAGAGTCTCTAGCCCCAGTCAAGCCTGGCTGACAACTTGATTAGTCAGCACCACCCAGCTGAACCACTCCCAGATTCCTCACCCTTAGAAACCATGTGAGATAATAAATGTTTATTGTTTTCAGCTGCTAAATTCTGGGATCATTTGTTATGTGGCAATAGGCAACTATAACAGCCTCAGCCTCCCTGACTTATCCATGGTTTCACTTTCCATGGTTGTAGTCACCAGACTACAAATCTCCCTGTGATCCTGCTGACTACCTTCATAAGGTCAATAGTAGCCTAAAGTCACGTCCCAATGTCTATGTCGTTCTCACTCCGTCTCATCACATGGGCTTTGCATCACCTCATCATCAGGAGAAAGGTGAGTACAGTACAATAAGATACTATGAGAGAGAGACCACATTCACAAAACTCTTATTGCAGCATATTGGTATGATTATTCTATTTTATTGTCAATTGCTGTCATTAACTTCTTACTGTCCCCAGTTTATAAATTGAATTCTATCTTAGGGAGGTATGTCTAGGTAAAAACATAGTATATATAGGATTCAGTACTGTCTGAGGTTTCAGACCTTCACTGGGGGTCTTAGAGTGTATCCCCGTGAATAAGGGGGGAGGGGTGGCTGTACTATATAAGTTGTGAGGGAGGAGACTATATTAGTATGTTTCCCAGAGGCTAGGATAGGAGGGCGGGTGTAGGCAGACCCCAGAAAAAAAAAAGAGATGATCTCCATGATCTGAGTGAGGAAAGAAGCATTTGATTGCAGAAGTATGGCTTTGCTGTTCAGAAGTTTTTGTGTGAGTCTGCAATCAAGAATGAAGGTGGGTGGGGGAGCTTCATGCAAACCAGCATTGATGAGAAAGTGTGAGGTAACATGTGCCCTGTGGGAATGGGGTGGAGGTTTCTGAGAGGAACCCACTAAGGCACGTGATGAGTTTTGCAGGTGCCTCTCCAGTTTCCCTCCTTTGCAAAATGCTCCATATTGAGGCATAAAGCTCTGTAGGCCACAGGAGTAAGCTGAGCTTTGATTGGGGAGGCCTCCCTGTGGCATCTAGAAAAAGCTCCATTGACTTGCCGGGCCTCCACAGTCCCACAGTTAGAACTGAGACTCTAGAACACCAGGAAGCAGCTGAAGGGTTTCTGGGCCATAATCAGAAACATAAGTTTCATGTCAAGATCACCCACACTTTGGACTACACCCTTGCCACCTTGCAGAGGGCCCCGATCCCAGGTGGATTAGCTGTCTAGGACTGCCATAACAAAGTACCACAAGCTAGGTGGCTTAAAACAACAAAAAATTCTCTCACAGTTCTGGAGGCCAGAAGTCCAAAATCAAGGTGTCAACTGGGCCATGCTCCTCCCACAAAGGCTCTAGGGAAGGACCCTCCTGTAGCTTCTGCTGGTTACCAGCAGTCCTTGGCACGGTTTGCCTTGCAGACCATCCCCCCAATCTCTGCTTCTGTTTTCACATGGTGTTCTCCCCATGTCTGCATCTCTGTGTCCGATGTCTCTGTTCTTACAAGGAGACCAGTCATGCAGGATTTAGGACCCACCTTGTCTTTAATGACATCTGCAAAGACCCTATTGCCAAACAGTCACATTCACAGGTTTTACATGGACATGAATGGGGGGAACTCTATTCAATCCAGTACGCCAGGTGTGATCCAGTTCTCAAATATGTCTCCTCCTTGTCCTCTATTCATCTGGTCATCTGGTCCTTGAGTGTGGCAGTCCTGCCTGAGCCCTCCACAGACTCAGCATCTGTTTTTTTGACCTCTGCTTAAATGCTCCCCTGACCTCCTTCTGCCCCATCTCTTCTACCAGCCAGAGCAGCAGCGTGACCAGTTGACGTAGCTCGGGTCTGGGATTGAGGAGATTGATGATCTGGCTTTGAGTTCAGTTGCTACAGTGTGTTTTTAACTTCCTGGATTATCTTTTTCCCCATCTGTAAAACGGCCTGGCATCAGGTGTCTTACGTCTGCTGTGAGCAAGCCGTGCATTGGGAACACACAGTCCCTTGGACTCTAATGCCACAGGTACGATTAAAGAAATTGGCAATGTATCATTCAGTATTTGCCTCCTCTTTCCCTTCAACAGATTCGTATTTTTAACACTGGTGTCTTAACCTTCCAGATGCCTCTATCTTAGACCTTCCAGTGTCCCCTCCTGTTCAGCCAGATCCTGGTAAGCACACCCAAGGTTCCTGGCAGAAACATGAGCCCATCATTACCACAACTTTCCATGGTGGTGACGCTAAAGCCTCTGGTAGAGCCTGCCTCCTCTACGCAGAGAGGCCGTGCCCTCCATGTCAAGGGAGCATGCAACCAGGAACTGTCTCCCTGTTCTCCTAAATCTTGGCTTATTAGCCTCCCCTTTCCTTTCTGAAAGGCACTGAGCTACAGGCTCCCTCTGCCTCTTTCAGCGTTCCCTGTCATGTTCCGTACCCCACCACCACCCCCTCCGCACAAGGCATTCGTTGTGTGTCTAAGCAGAGTGCTGGTGAAGCTGTGTGGGCTTGAAGAAAGCTCACCATGCATGGCCCAGCCACCGAGTGGGGAGCTTGCTGGGGGGCTGCATGGCCCAGCCCACCGTCTGCAGGTGGCAGATGGCTGCATTGCTGAGAATTCTTCTGCCTGCAGGCCTCTCCCAGCATGTTTCCTTCCAAGAGGAGCGGGCTCTGACCCCTGAGCACACAGTTCCAGCTTGGATGCCTCTGGGAAGCTGGGATTGCAGCCTGTTCCCTTGGGAGGCCAGCACCACTGGATTTCCAGTGTTTTTATTTGGTCTCTAGTGATTCCAGGCAAATCTAAGATGGGAAGACAGCAAGCCAGGCAGAACTTTGATTTCCCATACCTCCTCCCTTCCCATGCTTCTGAAACCCCAGGCCCATTGCCCAGGGCTTGCAGGGAGAACCAACCCCACCTCTTACTTTCATGAAATGGGAGCTCCAGAAAGGTCGAGCCTCAACTCCAAGTCCCTTCTATTAATTTGAAAAATCCTTTGAGACCCAATTTTAAAGTGGGTTCCAAATCTACCCAAAGAACTTGAATCTTCTCAGAGGACTAGGGACGGTTCCTGTTCTGGGCCCCATTCTTCACTGTCCACAGTCCACATCAAAGCAGCTTCTCCACAGAGTGCAGGCCTGAAGGGCTGAGGCCAGCTTGCAGGAGGCATGAGCAAGGCAGTGAGGGACGTGCCTGGACCGACTTCCCGTAGTGCTCGGTCTCACAGCATTCAAGTCAGTCCAAGCTGGAAATGTCAGGCTTTTCTGTAGCAACACAAGGAGACGATTTTACTCAGCTTTGAAGAAAAAAAAGAGAGAGAGAGAAACAAGAGAAACATCTGAGAAGAAAAATGATGACTGTGTAGAGACCGAGTTGTTTAGCAGAGGGGGAAGTAGAGCTCGGCAGGAGGCAACCAAGACCCAGAAATTCATCCTCAGTCCGTGGTGGAACTTGCCTGTCATCACTGCGTGAGCTGCTCATCCCCAGAGCCTGGAACTGCAGCCAGAAAAGACACCAGCAGCTCACCATGGCTCTGGGGCTGGTGGGCTCTGGCAGACAGACAGACAGACAGACAGATAGACAAAAAAGGACTTAGCCGGTTCATGAGGCTGCTGATGAGACTTGACACCTTTACAACACAGGGTCTAGGAAGCGGGGCAGAGTCCAAACCTGCCCTTCATGGTGTCAGGGCTCATGGAGAAGGCTCTCTGATGACTAGGGGCAGTCACCACGGGGCCAACCTACTGCCAGGGACAAACCAGCATGACTCACCTTCTGGAGTGATGGGCTGAAAGGGATCTGTATTCTTCTCAGCTTTGCTTTCTTCCGTAATCCTTACTTCAGACTCTGCATATATGCTCTAGTAGATATTTGACTTGTTTGCTTGACATCTGCCTCCCCTCACCATACTGGAAAATCCATAATCACCATACTGGTGCATTTTGTGCCAGTACCTGGCACATAGTAGATGCTCAATAAATACATTTGGGATGTATGATTAAATAAATGAATAAAAGATACCCATAACTGTAAGACACTAGAAACCACCTTTTTGAACAAAATATAGTAAGTATTGTATACTCTTTGATTGTTTTACTAACTCACTAGTATCTGGTGAGAAGAATAAGAGCCATTTAAATAGAGAAAAAAGCCAGAAATCCAGATTATAACTTTGTTTCCCAGTGCTCAAAGTAAGTAACTAAATTCAGCGTTTACCCTGAAAGTTGAAAAGTCCCTTTGCTTCACAGAGCGCTACTTGTAGGAACACAAGGAAGTGGATTGCCCTGTCTCTGCTTCCAATGATTCATAGCTGGGGAGTTCTCTTTCTATGTCAAACAAGGTATAGATAAGCTTGATCATCAACACTGGAATCCAAAGATCCATAGCTGATTGGTTCTAAGACACATTTTTGTTTCATACTTTACAATATCTGAAACCATGTTGCAGCTCACCAACATAGTACCTTACAGACTCAGGGGTTTGTGGGGCTAGCAGTGCCTTATGACCTCATCATCATTCTCCCGGCTCTGGCCAAGTCCCTCTTGGCTATGTGCGTCATTGCTACTTCACTGATTATTATTACTCTTTGTGCACCAAGGGTACACTGTGATTTGGCTTTGAAACAAAAAGTTATTGTGTTTGCGCAGAAAGGGACAGAGACAGAACAGGGCATAAATTTGATAATATTAAAGCAAATGTTTGATATTGGCAGAATGATCACAATTCTTGATTTTCTTGCAAAGCGACACCATGTGCTTTACAAGACATAAGGAAGGAAGGTGTCTACAGTAGATGAGGTTTTGTTACATTTGTTCATTGATGCGTGCCCCCAAATCAACATACACCAAAGAGGAGGTGCCATTTTCAAAATGTGCTGAAGGGTTTTTGCAGCTTAGAAGAAAATCCCAGAAGAAAATCTTTTAAGAAATTCTGCATCCCACTTATCCTGATGGTGCAGAAGCTGTCATTTTGTGGAAAAACATAGATGTTGATAACTCTGAATTGAAACAATTTTAAAAAGTCAAATTCTCAATGTGTAATAGTTTTAGGAATTCCTAACCAAATTATTTGGCTTACACTTTTCTTATTGATGTATGCACATCAGTAATATAAAAAAAATTCTAATTATATTTAAATAAGCTAAAAGAGCTTTTTTAAAAAGTATTAAATAAAAATTAAAAGCACTAACGCATTGTGTTAGCATTTTTTTTCTAGTATGTAAAATCATGGTATGTCTTAAATTTTATGATATGCTAGATCTGATGTAATATGACATCGTATTTCAGACTCTCATCACTCCCATTTTGTCTGACTTAATTATTCAATAATATTTTAGATTTTTTTTTTTTTAAGAGAGAGCACATGCAGTGGGGGTTGGGAGCAGAGGGAGAAGGAGACAGAATCCCAAGCAGGCTCCACGCTGAGCGAACCTAATGCCGGGCTCGATCTCATAGCCCTGAGATCACTACCTGAGCCGAAATCAAGAGTCGGTCCCTTAACCAACTGAGCCATCCAGGTGCCCCCACATTTTTAGATTCTTAAACAATATCCACAGTCATTTTGTTCATGCATTTAAATTTTACAAACACAATAGTTTAGCAAAATTATCATAGAGCTGTGGTCAACTGCTTCAGTACTAATTTAGAGGATTTCTATGGTGACCTGTTGTGAAATTGGCTTTTATGTGGAGTTCATGGTGAAATTCTAGGAGTTTAACTCTTGAGTGACTGAAACATAATATATTAAGGGGAAAAAAAGAATCCTAGCCACAAGAGAGTATTACCACACATTTCAAACATCAAAGCGATGGCCTCCAGTATAAATGTTGTCTACAGCACGTAAGCACTGAATTCTTAGCTACTTAGAAAAAACTACTAAATTTCTTTCTCAGAAAACCAGCATTTCATTACCGGGAGGCAAGCTTGGTGTCAGCTGGGATAATTCAATTCCTCACTATGTACTTTACCTGGCATGGTGCCTGGCACTTAAAAGACAGTCCATAAATATTTTTCAATGAGTGAATAAAAATCACCCCTGCTCAGGCTACAGGGGATTACATACCAATCCTCAGATCTTAGAGACACAGTGTAAGATAGTAAAGAGCATGGATTTGGAAGAAGATGGATTTGCCTTCTGGCCACTGGTTAAGAGTAATAGAGCATACTTACTGGGTTGTTGGGGAAATAAATTGATGTAATACCGGTATAAGTGAAGGACATATAGAATATACTAACAAATTATTATTATTATTATTATTATTATTATTATTATTATTATGGAATGTGATAAGTGCTCTTAGAAATACAATGTAGGTAAAATGGGCTTATTATAGTAGACTAATTATAGTAGACCTACCAGTGATGATGGGGTTCTTTATCTATCGTTAGGGCTTAAAGACTGAGAAGAGGAAGCTTGCAAGGTACAAAAACAGGGAACCAGAAAGGACAATCACATAGCCAGTGACATACCAATTAAAGGCATAGGTAATGCTTAAGACTGTCCAATATGGTAGCCACAGCAACATATGGCTATTGAAATTCAAGTTTTAATTAATTAAAATAAATGTAATTCAAAATTCGAATGTGCTAGTGAGCATGTGAGGCTAATGGCCAGCATATTAGACAGGGCAGCTGTAGAATATTCCATCATTGCAGGAATTTCTACTGGGCAACATTGCTTTAGACTATAGTCTCTAAAAGTCTTGTTACCCATGAAAATTGTTACCAAGCATAAAAATGCTTGCGAAATTTATTGGTTCCTACCATCTTTGGAGAAGTAGTTCTGGTGTCTAAGAAATACTGTCTGTAGGAGGCAATGTGATGAGGTGGAAAGAGCACTATGGATCTTAGGTCTAACTTGAACAACAGCTGAGCAACTTGCTTAAGCAAGTCACTCTACTTCCCCTTTCCTTAGCTTTTCATCTTTAAGTGAATGAGTTGATCTGGATATCCAAGTCGCTGACAGCTTTTGGGCTTGGGAACTCCAGTGAACAGCTGTTAGCTCCATGCCATTCACCATTTTGCAGCTCTGCACAGTTCCAGTGTTGTAAAAGAGAGCAGCCATGGTAAACAGTATTGTTAGGGACTGAACGTTTGTGCTCGCCCCCTCCACACACATACACACACCCTCAAATTCACACAAGATCCTAACCCTCAGTGTGATGGATTAGGATGTGGGCCTTTGGGAGGTGATTAGCCATGAATGTAGAGCCCTATTGAATGGGATTACTGTCCTTATAGAAGAGACCCCAGATAGCTGCCTCACCACCTTCCACCATGTGAAGACCCAGCAACAAGATAGCAGTATATGAACCAGAAAGTAAGCTCTTCCCAGACACCAAATCTGCCAGTGCCTTGACCTTGGGCTTCCTAGCCTCCAGACCTGTGAGAAATAAATGTTTGTTGTTTAAGCCATCCAATCTATGGTAGTTTAATATAGCACCTTGAATAGACTGGGACAATTATGAACAACAAACTGTGACTTTGTTCTATCATGATAGAACAAAATGACTGTGGATATTGTTTAAGAATCTAAAAATGTGGGGGCACCTGGATGGCTCAGTTGGTTAAGGGACCGACTCTTGATTTCGGCTCAGGTAGTGATCTCAGGGCTATGAGATCGAGCCCGGCATTAGGTTCGCTCAGCGTGGAGCCTGCTTGGGATTCTGTCTCCTTCTCCCTCTGCTCCCAACCCCCACTGCATGTGCTCTCTCTTAAAAAAAAAAATCTAAAATATTATTGAATAATTAAGTCAGACAAAATGGGAGTGATGAGAGAATAATAATAATAATAATAATAATAATAATAATAATAATTTGTTAGTATATTCTATATGTCCTTCACTTATACCGGTATTACATCAATTTATTTCCCCAACAACCCAGTAAGTATGCTCTATTACTCTTAACAAGTGGCCAGAAGGCAAATCCATCTTCTTCCAAATCCATGCTCTTTACTATCTTACACTGTGTCTCTAAGAACTGAGGATTGGTATGTGCAAGCTTAAAAATCTCTCTGTCAACCTCTCTCTTATGGTGGCCCCATGTATTTTGTGCATATCTTTCCTTTTACTACACTGTCATTACCACTCTCTGTAGATTATGAGTTCCTTTAAGGTGGGCTCCTGGTTTTTTCATCATTATTTCTAGAGCACCTAGTGTAGAGGGAGAACTCAAATTTATTAGTGGATGTCTGAATAAATATGGATCCATTTCTGACCTTCTTTTATGTCCTCATAATTCAAGTACCCCCTCATGGATAGCAGAGGTTAAGCCACTTGCCCAAGACAAGTGGAAGATCTGGAATCCAGGACCAGCTTAAGCTGACTCCAAGGCCCATCCTCTTTTCATCCTACCACACTGCTTTGCTAAAGTCCCTGTGTTTTTGTGACTTGAATTTCTGTTCCCCTCCTGGTTGTTGACTCTAAAGATTTCAGTCCTGGTGGGTTTTTCTGGTCTGGTCTTTTAGCCTCTTAAATTCATTAGACTCGGGCTGTCATGTTCTGTATTCGTATCTCCAATGCCTTTTAAGCCCGAAGTCCAGCCTCACCCCCAACATAACCCCTGAGGCAAAACATGTAAAATTTCCGTGATTTGAGTAAGAATATAATAGCTATTCACATGTCCCTTGGTGTATCTTCTTTTATCCTTCTTCCTGCCACTTCAAAAATTTATTGACAGGACCAAAGGTCAAAAATTTTTTAAGTGCTCAGAGATGACTCAATGTATTGTTTCGATATATCTTAACATTCTGTTTACAAAAACAACAACAACAACAAAACACAAACCTGTTTTCCCCCTGAGAAATGAGAGAGTGAGCAGGTCTAAGAAATGAAAATGAAGTGGAGGGAAGTGGACCACAGGACAAAGGATCTGACCCACTGCCTCCCCATTTTCTACAGCTTCCCCATTTCTAGGCATTTGAGCTTGTGTAATATGTCTGCCTCTACCACATTGAAATCTAAATGTCTCCCAGCAATCCACTGCCCGCACACCTGTCATGGTAAGTATATGGGGAAGGGGGACTGTAGAATCCACCCCTTTCCTAAATTCAGGAAGAACGGTGTCTGGATACTTGAAGAAACATCTTTCTGAGGAAAACAAAATTGGAATCGGAAAACAGTATTTTGTAAATCAACGTGAATTTGTAATTTCTATAATTGTGTGTGCTTTTTTGTTTCAACTAACGTCTGAAAACACATAGCTGGGTTGGCATAGCCTGTGGGATCCTTGGTTTTGTGGTATTTGTTTGGGCCAGATGGTAAACATAATCAGATGGATGGTGGATTCAGACTGACACAGCTCCCAGACCAGGTGAGCCCCTCCTGTTTCTCTGCCTCTCTGTATCATCTCAGGAATACACTCCTCTTAGATCTTGAGCTGGTGCCTGATCTTCTAGTTGGGGAAGGCCCTGCCCAATTCAAGCTGTAACTATAAGATTCCATCCTCATGGCACCAAAGTTACAAAGGCTCCCTCATAGGCATCACCTTTTCCCATCTGCAGCTCTCCAGACTGGTGTCTGTTTGTATCTCCCCGTCTTGTGTCATCAAACTGAAGAGTCTCCCAGGTGGCCATTCAAACTGCCTTCGGTTAGTGTCACCAGTTGTTCCAAGCTAGCCTTTTCTACTTTGTCTCTCCTTTTTTCCTTTGTCTTCACCCCAACAAGTGGCTACAAGTCTTCAGTGGCCAGTGCTGTCTTCCCTCAAGAAACTATCTTTAACATCCAAATGGCCAGCAGACACATGAAAAAGTGCTCAACATCGCTCGGCATCAGGGAAATCCAAATCAAAACCTCAATGAGATACCACCTCACACCAGTCAGAATGGCTAAAATTAACAAGTCAGGAAACGACAGATGTTGGAGGGGATGCGGAGAAAGGGGAACCCTCCTACACTGTTGGTGGGAACGCAAGCTGGTGCAGCCACTCTGGAAAACAGTATAGAGGTTCCTCAAAAAGTTGAAAATAGAGCTACCGTACAACCCAGCAATTGCACTACTGGGTATTTACCCCAAAGATACAAATGTAGGGATCCGAAGGGGTACGTGCACCCCGATGTTTATAGCAGCAATGTCCACAATAGCCAAACTATGGAAAGAGCCAAGATGTCCATCGACAGATGAATGGATAAAGAAGATGAGGTATATATATACAATGGAATATTATGCAGCCATCAAAAGGAATGAAATCTTGCCATTTGCAACGATGTGGATGGAACTGGAGGGTATTATGCTGAGCGAAACAAGTCAAACAGAGAAAGACATGTATCATATGATCTCACTGATATGAGGAATTCTTAATCTTAGGAAACAAACTGAGGGTTGCTGGAATGGTGGGGGGTGGGAGGGATGGGGTGACTGGGTGATAGACATTTGGGAGGGTATGTGCTATGGTGAGTGCTGTGAATTGTGCAAGACTGTTGAATCACAGACCTGTACCTCTGAAACAAATAATACATTATATGTTAAAAAAAAAAAGAAGAAGAAGAAGAAGAAGAAGAAGAAGAAGATAGCAGGAGGGGAAGAATGAAGGGGGGAAATCGGAGGGGGAGACGAACCATGAGAGACTGTGGACTCTGAGAAACAAACTGAGGGTTGTAGAGGGGAGGGGGTTGGGGGGATGGGTTAGCCTGGTGATGGGTATTAAAGAGGGCATGTACTGAATGGAGCACTGGGTGTTATATGCAAACAATGAATCATGGAACACTACATCAAAAACTAATGATGTAATGTATAGTGATTAACATAACATAATAAAAAAAAAGAAACTATCTCCAATCAGCAGGTCCCTCTGAACCTACGAATTCCAATTCTTTTTTTTAAAGACACTTTTTGTTTCTTTAAATATGTTTCTCTTTTCTTGCCTTAGGATTTCCTCAAGTTTTTAACTTATTTGAAGGGTCGAGATACCTAACCTATGTGGGCCTGATGTCTAATCAGTCTTCCCTGGGAACCAGGCTCTCTCTGATGCCTCACCCAGAGGTGGTCTTGCAGAATCTCCCACCAAAGAAGGAGACTCACCAGGAAAATGCATAGCCACTCTACAGGTGGCATTTCCAGTCACTTTCTGAATTATGGTCATTTGGGATTTAAATAGAACTCCATGGTCCTCCCCTGAAGATTAATATTTAATTCATGAATTATTGATTCAGTAGCTACACAGCTTGGTATTGCAGAGAATTGCAAGAATAAATGATACTTGTGTCTTCCCTAATGTGGCTTACAGTCTAATGGGGAAGTGAGATGTAATACACAAAAAAACTGCATTATGCAATAGAAAATGATAAACCCTATATATTAGATACAATTTGCTGAGAGATCCCAGAAGAGAAAGAGTACTTACCCACTTTTGGGAATTAGGTAAGTCTTACCATTTGCACCTGTGCTTAAAGGATGATAAAATTTCAAGAAAATGCAATCAGAACAAAAGCACCCTGGAAAGGCAATATGCCAAGTCAAGACATGAGCGTTTGAAGGTGACAGTGAGACTTCTCATTGGGCTGGAACATGGCTGTGGTGGAGAAGTTGGAAAAGGAGATTGAAAACAAAGCTCATGGTTTCTTGAAAGCCAGAAATTTAGGCTTTGTATCTGTGTAAAATGGTAAACTGCTGATAGCTTCTGATCTGGGAACAATCTGGCCTGTGATTTAAGAAGATCACCCTGCCAAGAGTGTACAAAGAGCATTAGAGGAGGAAGGGACTGGATGCATTAGTCAGCTGAAGCTAAATAACAAAACAAACAGAACCCTAGCATCTCAGTGGCTTAAACAAACGTAGTTTCTTTCTCTTCTCTATACACATCCACATCACACTGGCAGGGACTTTGCTCCACCACATCCTCATCAGCAACCCCACCGACACAAGCTCCACTCTGGAAAGATAGAATTCTCCACTATAGGAGGGAGAGCAGGAGGCACTGTTTACTTCTACTCATATCTCTGCCCCTATTTCACTGGCCAGGGAGAGTTATGTGCTCATGCCTTACTTCAAGGAGGCCTTGAGTGCAGGGGAGCATGATAGTGATGAAGAGCAGTCATGGAAAGGGGACATAAGTCAGGAGACTGACACTACTGTCCAGGATGGGAGTGATGAGGACCTGGACTAGAATGGTGGCAGAGGACATGAAAAGGAAGGAAAGAATTTATGAAACAATAGAGACAGTAAACAGGATCTAGATATGGATAGCCAAGGAGGAGAAGTCCTGGAAGCTAGTATTAAACTTTTGAATGTGTTGGTTGTGGAGTTCTGGACAAAGAACAGGAACATGTGAAAACTGCCTTCGGATCCCCTGTATTTCTCAATAGCACCTAGAGAATGGGGAGCTGCCCCATTGGAAACATATTTATTTTATGTATCCACCAAAGACCATGGATCCTTCGGTGATTTCACCTGGAGGCTGAACAATATAATTTGGGGATGCTGAAGGTCATAATAAGAAATAGGCTAACCAAGGGAAAAAAAAAGAATACCTTTCCCAGAAATAATCCCGTACCTTCAGCTCTTCATTATCTCTAACAGAGGGATGTGATAGCTACTACATGGATGTAATATTCTTAAACTTATATTTCAATTAATAAATAGCATTTGATACTTTGGGGACTGGATAACTATACTTTCTACCCATAATAAAGGTAATTGTTTTCTTTACCTTTATTTCTTTTACCTTTATTTTTTCCTGTGTTTATTTATTTTGCCAACTCAAGAAATGCTTAAAAGTTCATTGGTATCTTTATTTTGGCTTTACATCTCATGTCAGAGATTATGTTACCCCTACAACTAATGCTTGGCATTAGCCCAGGATACATGACTCATATGTTTTGATGTGTTGGGAGTTTTTTAATACCTTACTAAATCAAATGTGAAATTTGGTGCTCAAGGCTTTCTTACTTAGAGTCTGGTACACAACAACCATAAAAAGATGTCAAAGCCTATTCTGTTGATAAGCCATCCAAGCAATATTTTCCATGATAACCCCTATCTAACTCTCAGCAAGCCGTCGAAGGAATGATCCCGCTTCCTTTTGTTTGCCTGGGATTTCTGAGCTCAATCTGAATTTCTGGGCTACACAAAAGCGATGAAGTCAATGATGCTATTTGCTGAGAAAACGTCACTCAGTATATTACTAGTTGCCTTCTGTAGAACACTCTTGGACTCATATGATTTCAGTCATGACCTTTAATTCCAGGACGGTCCTGTCTGGGGGTGACACCGGGGACGAAGTGGAACCAAAGAGACAAACTGTATTCTGAGGAAAATGGGTGCCACCACTCTTGCCATCCACCTTTCCAGACTTAGCAAATAGGACATTTGCTTCATTGTGCAGGTAAATGGCCTATATCCTCCTCCCCCCAGCTTGTGCCATGAGGGAGTCTCCCTTCAACGCCCCTATTCCAACTGGAAGCACTTGTGGGAAGTGTTCAGTTGCACAATCGGGTTGTGCGTGGGCCATGGGCCATGGGCCGTGGGCCGTGGCCTTTTCTATGACTTCACCTGCATACAACTGCCAGTAAAAATCAGAGACAAAAGCTACCTTTAATTGTCCTTTCTCAGGGACTGCTTTTTCCCCAGAGACAGACTTTGCTGGGGCGTTTCTGGGCTGAGTCCAGCAGACCCAGAAAATATGGCGAATGAGAGAGCCAGGTTTTCTGGCAGGAAGAAGGAAACCAGCTTTCTTGCTCAATGAGGGGCCTATCGCAAATGAAGTCCAAGTGCATCATGCCACAGCTGAGAAAATGCTAAGCTAGCTGGAACCCATGGTTAACTTTCTATAGAGATCAATAACCATCAATAGAGATAGAAGTATGTCACAGTGCCCTCAGCCTTTGTCATCAGGGCACAGAGATCCTTCAGCTCAGGGTATAAAGGTGGGCAGGGACTCAAGGAAGCAGCAGGTAAGGAACAAGGACACATTAAAGAAGAGAGAGGCTTCTATTTATGTCATCTGTTTATAAATGCACTTGCTATCACCACCGCAAAGCAGGTAGAACTATCCCAGCTCCCAACCACTTCCTGCTTCATCTGCCATTTTGTCACTTCAGAGTTCTCTTCCCGCCTGTCCTGAATGAAATACTGGGGCTTAGGGATGAGCATTCAGGTTGATGTGTTCA
Source organism: Mirounga leonina (assembly GCF_011800145.1). Classification (NCBI taxonomy): domain Eukaryota; kingdom Metazoa; phylum Chordata; class Mammalia; order Carnivora; family Phocidae; genus Mirounga; species Mirounga leonina. The sequence goes on from NW_023270504.1 coordinate 19,653,663, forward strand.
GGGTCCTGCACCACTCCGGGAAGAGTCTTGGTTGCTGATCTACTAGCCTACCAGTTGGTGACGTGGAAGAAATGAACCCAAACAACACTGCATGACTGGCCAGTTTGAAGTCATTTTACCTCTTTGTGGCAATATTTGCCTATAAGTACACTCACTCTTAGTTGCTGAGGTGTCTCTGTTGAATTATTGTGGCTCCGTTGTGGCCCCAGCTCATCAGTTGGGCATCGGTTTCATACTCCATGGAACAACATGGGGTTGGCAAATCTGAGAAGTAAGCTAAACCTGTTCTTCTATGTTGAGGCCTTATGTGTATGAGCTGTAAAGGCCTACAGCAATCCCCAGAAGATCCTTTTCTTAAAATATCTCCTTCACATTTCAACCCTGTTAGGGATACTTACCCCTTTAAAATTCAAAATTATTAAAGTCCAAAGTTATCAATTATTTGCTACTCCTTCTGAATAACTTTAATCCAGTTATTTTCCTACTTGCTAGGAGACTAGTAGTTTTTATCGGGTTGGCAGGTTTTGTCTGGTTGGTCGGGCCTGGGGGGTTGCTCTAATTGGGGCTTATAGATGTTCGGGGAGCAGCAAGAGAGCACTGGTGCTGGTGTTGAGTTGGGGAGGGGAGAAAAGGGAATTGTCAAAGACAGACTCTGCCTACGTTTCAGTTTCATTTAAGTTCTGATGTTTATCCTGGATTGTAAGTCCCTTGTTTTGTTTGCTTGTTTGTTTTACAGTCCCTACGGGTATCATTTGGTCTACTGGGAAGCAGTGGCTGTTACTTCCTGAAAATGCTACCACAGTCTTTGTATTATAGGAATTTTTCCTGCAAGCTTCTTAGAGGGCACTTTGTCATATGAGATATTCATGCCCTGGTGGCTATAGCAATCTCAGCAAAAAATCATAACTTTGCAATTAATTATGATCAAAGGACTGTAAATCCGACTGAAGTCTCCCAAATAGTCCAAGTCTTTTTCTAGAATGTTTCATCTGCTACCTATCAAAAGACTTCCGCAATGTTGGCCTCATGAAATGCCAAGCATACTGAGCTATTTGTTCTACACTGTTGGGACTTGTGGTGTCTCATAACCTTGGGTGGAAGAGAATATTTCTGAGGTTCTTGTTTCTTGGCATGGACTTCCTTTATTCCATTACTGGGCTCTTTTTCACCAAAGCGTTATCTCAGGTAGCACCGAGGTGGGCACTCCATTTTTTCCCCACTTTTTAGGTAAGGAAATGGGGGGGGCAAGGAAGTCAAATGATTTGCCTAAGTTGATATGGCTAGAAAATTGCCAAGCCAGAATTTGAATTTGGACCGATTAACTCCTGAAACCATTTTCTTAACTTCTCTTCAGCCCTGCCTCCTAGAATGCCAGACTTCACATTGTTGGTGTCAAAGTCCATTGTTCCAGGTTATCCAAAGATCTGTAATGTCCGCACCAGTGCTGTCTGAAAGCTTGGTTGGAATTATTCTCTGTTTACTTTTTCTCAGCCAGAGGCCGAAATGCCTTCGTTTATTATAGAGTACTGATCTATTAAGATTGTTTTATCTGGTTTCCTAAAAATGAAATCTTCTACTCACCAGCAGAGACAGAGATGCACACTCTCTCCTCAACATTTATGCAAACAAGCCACAAGCAGTGTATTTTTTAAAGAAAATCTTAAGAAATATCATAGAATCAGTTTACATAGAGCTCAATTCCTACAGCCCTGACACCTGTCTCCACGACATTCTGGAACTGATAAAAAATTGGATAATAACTGTGAAATCATTTTTGAAAAACTAAAAGGGACGTACCCGTAAATGATGGTCTTGTTATTTATCCTGCTGCTGTTACAAAGGACTTTTTTATTTGGTAGGGTTTTATGTAAGTAATTTCCAAATGACCTTTTTTGTTTCAAAAATTGTAATCCATGGTATATATGGTAACTCTGTTGACCAGAGTATTGGATTAGCATAACAAATTTAGCTGGTAATACTGAATAACAGTTTTAAATAACTTGATAATTTCTTTCATAATTGATGACTAGCCAGATTAACACTATTCAGAATACAATTTTATAAAATTATGTATCTTTCCAATTTCTAACAAATTCATGTATATTTCTAGGAAACACACACATATATAAATATACATATAAGACTCATGTCACTGAGTTTTCTGCACAGGGCCAGGGCCTCCAGTACTAACCACAGAATGAGCATGAAAGAGAGGCTGAAAGCCAAGCTTTGGGGTCAGGCAGGTGGTTCTATTCCAGCTTCTCCACTCACTGCTTGACATTGGCATATTTTTAACTGCTCTGAGCCTGTTTCCTCATCTGCAATATGGTGCCCATCCCATAAGGTGTTTGTAGAGTCAAATAAGACTAAAGCACTTAGCACAATGCCTAGCACATATGTAAATACCCCAGGGTGAGATATTATTATTTTAGGACTATTAAGAAGGGATATTTTCCTTTTGGCTACACACCAGTGTTTGATTGCTTTGCTACCATATTCCATTCAGCATACCAGAAAATGTAAATTATATTGAAATGGCATGTCCTCATATTTCCTCTATAGCCTCACAAACAAATTTCTCCCAACTTTCTATTTTGAGAAATTCCAAACCTACAAAATAATGGAAAGTCTGACAATGAAGTTTCACTCGGATTCACCAAGTTGTAATATTTTACCATGTGTGCTTGCTTTGCCCACATTCCCATCCTTCCTCTCTGTCCCCCACCAAACTATTTTAAAGTAAGTTGCAGGTATCGTGATTAAAATTTACCCCCAAATACTTTAACAAGTGTCTCCTAATGACCACCATGATAATGCTCAAGAAAGTTAATATGGGGGCACTTGGCTGGTGCAGTTGGTAGAGCATGCAACTCTTGATCTCAGGGTCATGAGTTTAAGCCCCATGTTGGGCGTGGAGCCTACTTAAAAAAAAAAAAAAGCTCATACTAATATAAGAATATCTTCTAATCTATAGCTCATATTCAGTTCTCCTAGTCTCCCATGTCTTATATAGCCTTTTTTCCCCATTTGATCTAGAATCTAATCGAAGTTCATACATTGTATTTACTTGGTACATCTCTATAACCTCTTTTAGCTAAGAGTAGTCCTCTGCTTTTTTAAGGAAATCTTTCATCACATTGACATTTTAAAAAGTTCAGATCAGTCATTTTATAGATTGTCCCAAAATTTAGATTTATATGATTATTTTCTCATGAGTAGATTAAGCATTTTTGCCAAGAATACTACAAAGGTGATGTTGTGACCTCTTAGTACATCAAATCAAGAGACAGAGAGTGTCAGCTTGTCCCATTATCGATGATGCTGAATAGGTTCGGTTGGTTGAGAAGGTGCCTTCTGGATTTCCCCAAGGTGTTACATGTTTTAATTAGTAATTAATATATACTCTATAGAGCAATACTTTGAGACTGTGTGAATATCCTACTCCAATAATATTCACCTAATGGTTTTATTATTCTTTCTTTCT